>NW_026900838.1:1800000-2318617 GCF_033783945.1 Neopsephotus bourkii | reverse complement strand
AGTGCTGCCCCACTGGGGCAAGCCCAGCTACAACCCCATCCCCCTTCAAATCTAGTTTAAAGCTCTCCAAATGAGCCCTGATAATTCGTGCCCCAGCATCCTTTTGCCTCTGTGAGATAAACCTTTCCCACATGCCATTGTCCAGAGACAAAGAGTTATTAGGTAGCTGGATGCAGGTATATAGCACAAGTGCTTAGATAACACACTGGACAATCCTACTGACCCTACAAAATGGGCTGTGGTGAAAAACACAATGAAATTATTCCTGATTATACCCCTGGAAATTCAGGACAGAGTAGCCAGTGAAACTGTTAACAATCTTCAGAAACAGAAAGGGGTTTGCTATGTTTCTCACAAAGATGTTGGCAGCTGCTGGTACTGCAGATACTTGACTACAGACAATGAAAGCAAAGAAAATCATAATCCAATGGAGCTATTGAACTGCAAAGAGCAAGGACTGCAGCTGGAGGATGCAACAAATGTCTGGGGCTTTCCTGTAGCATTGCCATAGAGCTGTCAGCTGATTCTTTAGAGAAGGTAAAATTCTTGATAGGTCAGTGAAGGTATGAAAGAGACAGGAGATCTCTTAGTGAGAAGTGGGATTTAAACCAGGAAAGGGGAAAACACTGACTTGGAGAACACAGAATTTTATGCAGAATTTTTCCTAATTTAATAAACTCCTCGAGTAGGATATTTCCACATAAAAAATTGCCAACTTCCTCTTGGAGCTGGATGAACTATCTGTAAGAAATATTCACACAGATAGGGTGTAACTATATGTAATACATCTTGACTAGTTACAATGCACAAAGTACTTGTACATACATGTAAATTCTGCTTCATGCTCACGCTTAGCTCTGGCAAATTATTTTCACTGGCACATGCCGTAGTAAATGTAATTACAGAATACACAGTGCTTATAGAGCAAGTGCTGGCACCAGAATGGAAATCTTGCAAAACAGAACTGCTCTGCTTTACAGTATGCAAGGATTGACTGGATAACTGTCCTGGATTGTTTGTAGGCCCACCAGGGTCTGCTGAAGAGCAGGAAGACAATCTATACAAGTTTCATCCAATGCAGTTGTTCTCAACTGGAAAACATTGATATTATTTCTAAAGCATATGGAGCTGTCTCAAGTGGTTGTTTACAGTGATATTAATTGCTATGAAACCTGATCAGACAGAGATGTTGGAAGGAACAAAGCCGGAAATGTAAAACAATAAGAAAGAGAAGGAGTGGCTTAGTGCACACAATAACCAGGTTCACAGATGCTAAAAACACATCTCATGGACCCAGCTCTCTGGGGCTGCACTGTCTTGCCAAGGTTGTCCAAGAGACACCCATGCAAACACTTGAGCTGCTCTTTCCTTTCCAGGTTTGCTGCTTTCCTGTCAGGTCTGGCAGAAACACCCTGTCCTGCTCAGAGTATTTCCTCCGGCTTTTGCTGTGAGTCTCCTCTGAGCTCCCACTGGCCCATCTCTGCCTGCTTAATTCTAGCCCTTTTATAGCACCAGTTGCCACTAAAGATCCAGGAGTTCCCTCTCAACCTTGACAAAATACACAGCATTTATACCACCAGGATGAGTGGTATACACACTTTCTGCACAGTCAGAAGCCTGGCTATTGCTTATTGAGGTGTCCCTTGTCTTGGCTGTTGCCTAGCCATAATATCTTCCCTGCCTTAAACCACTAGAGTATCTCCACTATATGAAAAAACACAGGCAAAAGAGATAATGGCTTTGTCTCTTCTCCCAGCTCCTTGCCCCATCTCTGCAACTGACTCATTGCTTTCCTCTCATATTTCCCCGTTTTAGTTTATTATTTTTGCCATGGCAGCATGCAGCTCGCTTGGAGCAACAGCTCTGACCTGGCATATACCAAATTGACTGTGTACCTGAATTAAAGTTCATCTGGGAGCACACAGCAAGTCTGTAGGCCCAGAACATACAAAGCAAAGTCTAAATGCACTAGCTATTACATATAATAGCTCTGACATCACAGACTTACCTATATTCCTACCTGGGATTTTCCAGGTACAAGTGTAGAATTATTTGCCAGGTCTATCAGTTGTAATTATCTCTGTAACTGTGGTTGTAGAAAACCAAACCAGAAGTATTATCAAAGGTAGCACAAGGATTGCTTATACTTTCTTCATGCAGTGAGAGATTAAGCCCACTGGCAAAACCCAATCAAACAAAAACCCATAAAACCCCTAGGTACAAACTATATCTTCATAAATAGCTCATGGAGAGCCCAGAAACAAGCAATAAATAAGGCAGAAATAAGACACATCTTGCATTTGCCGGATGCTTGCGCAGCATAGCATGGTTCTGTTCAGAAAAAAAGGAATTTGCCTGTACAGCAAGGGGAGGCAGGGCGGCAGCCAGGGCTCCTGCCTGGTACAGCCAGGGCCTTCTGCCCTGGGCACCATTTCCTGAGTTATACACAGCAGTGGCAAAAGCTGCAGCTGGGAGCAGAAAAGCAGCTTGCCCAGCAAGAGAGTGAGCAATGGCTGCGAGAGAAGCACCTTGCCGCTGGGACAAATAATGCAGGAGATCAAGAAGCCAGAGGGCCCACAGAATGCCTCAGAATGGCGAGAGGAGAGAGAGGACACAATGCCAGCTCCATGGGGGGCTCCTGTGCTAAACGATGGCCCAGGTCTCCAGGGGGCAGGGAGGTGAAGATGCCTATCTAACTGCTTTTGTGCGGGCTCCAAGTCTGAACTGCAGAATGGCTCCTTTGTCTCGGCCCCTTGCTGGGGCTAAAAGCCATGAGGCATGCAGCCAGATGGCCAGGGCAGGCTCAGAGGGCCGGGAGGGAGGAAGAGAAGGAAAGCTTCATTCCTCAAGTTCGTACTGATCCCTGAGGCTTAGGGAACAAAACTCCAGGGAGCACACACAGCCTCAGGGGGGATTTAGAGACTGAGGTTCTCAGACAGCTAGAAGGCACTTGGAAGGAAAGAGCGGAGCTGTGGATGTACCCACCATATGTGGCATATTCTTAGCTGCTGTGTGTGAATGGGATGGCCATTTACTTACCATGCCACGGGCATGCCAGGAACAAACCTAGGTTTAAAAGAAAACCCTTATGGTCCCCCAAGAGGCATCACTCAGGGAGCTTCCTGAAATAGAAACTGCGTAGTGGGTGCCAGAGGCAGTGAGGCAGTGTAACTAAGAAAATGGATGAAAAACAAGTGCTGAGAAACAGAGAGGTATTTCTGTATTACCCCTGCCAAATGGATTATTTATACTATAATCTTCTGCTGAGCTTTTTGAAGGAAAGTTGCAGCCAGCTTCTCCTGGCTATTTAATGAGGCTGGTTAAGTCCACAGATAAGTCCCACCAACCTCTGGCTGCCATCCCATGCACGTGGATTTCAGCATAATTCTTAAGCAAGGCAGAAAGTGGCAGTTTACAGGGAGATATTCTGGGAAAAATGGAACATCAGGCAGTAAACAGACCTTAACCAACAAAGCTACATAAGCACTGAAAGTGTTTAGATTCAAGAAAAAACATCCATGGCATGAAACATGATTAGAGGACCTGGAGTCTGGGAAGGGGTGGAGATGGCACAAAAGGTCTTTGCTGCCCAAGGGATGTCAGTGGAAGCTGAAAGAGAAGCAGACAAATAGAGATAAGCAGGACAGGGTTCTCCAGTTCACGGGAGCCAGGTGCCCTGGTGTGAGCACACACAAGCACCTAGAAAACAGAAGAAAAGAGAAAGAAGCTGAACTCCAGCAGCCACCTGGAAAGCTTCAAGGCAAGGTCTTTTCTGTCTTGAGCAGCAGCATCTGACCAGCAGCAGCCACAGAGCTGACACCTACCTGTGGCCCCAGGCCTGCCTTCAGTGCAAAACCCAAGAGTTTCTCTTCTGCATTACCGAAATCCAGGAGTCACTCCCTCAGTGACTGAAATCACCTACATTGGAACAACCAGCAGCTTCTACATTTTCCACAGCTCTGCTCACATCATGTTGAAAGAATGGTCATCCTCAAGTGTCCACAGGAGACTATAAGGCTCACCACTGAACTAAATCGTTCCAATCAAACTTTGGATTTGTATATATTCTCATACACAGTATGTATGTGTGTATGTATGTATAGACATTTATTTTACAAAATTCTAATAATGAGCTTCTACTACCTCACACTTCTTTCAAAAACCTCCAATGCTTGTCTATCTTTACTATTACAACACTTTATTTTTCCTTGACATTTAACAGACATCTCCCCTATTGCTACTTAAGACCGTCACTCCTTGCACTTTCCTCACTGGAACAAGTCATTTATTCCCTTCCTCTTTGGAGCATCCCTTAAAATATTTTAATAAACGCTGTTATCACATCTCCCCTCAGTCTTCTTTTCTCTAGACTAAACAACCCCAGTGCCTCCAACTCATATTTTTAAACCTGTCATTCATTTAGTTTTCTTCTGGACTCTGCCCAGCTGGTCCACATCTTCCTTCAGAGTGGAGTGTCCACAGAACCACATGTGAAACTTCACCAATTCATTAAATACTAAAACAGTTCCTTCAGAGCTCTCATTACACAGGGATCTCAGTCCTGGACTTGTAGATTTTTTTGTGGGTTTTTTTTTCCTTCAGGCTTGCACCAATGAAAAATACAACTTGGGATGTTACAAGACAGTTGGGGCGTGTAGTGTAGACTCCCAAGGTAGGAATCTAATGGCTGTGTAGGAAACAAAGCCAGATGCCAGGTTAGACTTGAGAGAAGAGGTGTTACCTCTTATTACTTGCTAAAAACTTTTGTCAGGGCAGTATCTGACTTGTACAATCTGGCAACATCATTCCCCCAGGACTGTGTGCTTTTCTCAACCAGCCCAGTTTTATAATAAATGATTTTAAGGTTTTTCCCTTTCTTGGTTCTTCTTCTTCTCCTGACCCATCTTCTTTCTGGGGATGTAAGCACATGCACAATCTGCAAAGCAATACTGAATAACCAGTTTGCTCTTCCTCACAATATATAGTCCATTGAAGATATTACTTGCTACTAATTCTGCAACACTCAGAAAAATACATGTCACATCATAAAGTATCTTCATTTGCCTTTATGAAGAGGCAGATATCTCCCTTGAACTGCTTCCACTTGTCAGCCGCATTTTTTGGGACTTTGCATAAAACCATAAGCTTCTCCATTTTCTCACTCACCATGTGTCTCTTTTCTTCTTGGTTCTTTCAGTATCTCTGCTATTTTCTTCGTGGTCTGGTCCCCATTTATGGTCTTTCTGATCTTTGTAAATTTTCTAAATAGAGATTAATAAGGAGCCTGAGTGAGTGTTTAGAGTTAGCAAACAGGTGGGTTAATGGATGCTGAGGAAAGATCCTTGTGGGAGGGAAAAGCATGTGCCTGCATTGGTCACACCATTAACATCAACACTCTTTAACGACTGCTTTGTACCAGACTGCTCCAGGAGTGGGTTAGATTTCTGATTTTAAATGGTTGCATACTTTCACACTCTAGAGTTAGAAACTGGCTCATTTACAAGCCAGTAACTTTTCTTCTAATATTAGCTGTTTCTTCCACATTCTAGAGGAATAATGTGAAGTTTGTGCAAAACATGCAAAGATCTTCCAAAATCAGCAGCACCAGGGAAGCGCTGCAGTAAGGAACCTACCCAGGTCTTGCACCTAACTTGGGAGACTTGCAGTTATGTGGAGGTTGACACAAAGACTAGTGTTTTAAATTCTCAGCTGAACCCAACCTATCTTAATCTAGTAAGCAACAAGATTAATGGAAGAAAATATAACCAAGCAAGCAGAAGAAAAAGAAAATATCCTTTTCCTTCAAATTTAATTTGGGCTCCTTACCATGCATAGAGGAAGGCATCTATGTTGAATAGGCTGGAGATCAAGCTTCCTGTTGTCAGCATGTAGCACAAAGTCACCTCTGAGATTTCATGTAATTTAGATAAATTTCATCAAAGGAAATGACCTACTGCTTAGATGAATCAAAAGCCTAGATAGTGTATGTCTGGATAGAAGGAAGAGGGAAAAGGAATGTGTTGAGTAAAGACCAAAACGTCTTGTGGAGCTGGCAGGGCTCAGCACAGACAGCACTGAGCTAGAGCAGACTCTTCCAGCAGAACATATGTATGTGTGTGTGTGGCCTGCCTAAGTCTGGCAGTGCCCCCAGGATAATATGCCCAGTGTGCTAAAAATGTGTTACTGGAACAATCTCTGTCTCTGTAGGCAGCAGCCAAGGTGTGGACAGGGTGATCTGCCTGCAGAGAAGAGGGTTTGGTGCACACCTCAACAGATTTGCAGCCAGGGATGGGAAGCAATGCCCAGGAAGCTTTGGCTCGTAGCCTGTTCAGGGGTTGTTATCTTGTGTGGGTGTAACACACAGATAACTGATCCACTTCTGGGCCAAAAGAGATCCTGACAGCTAATGGTGGTGGCACTCCACCTGTGCTAGCAAGCTTCTTCAAAGTCAGTAAGTGTATCAATAGCAAAAATGGAAACCACCCATAAGCACAGAACTACCTAGATAACCAAGGATGCCAACAGCACCACAGGATACACAGCCAGGCCGTTCCCCAGCCTGTAATTTAACATTGCTACCCAGCTCCTATGCAGCAGGGCAGCCAGCACAAATGCTGCTTCCCAGGAGCGTTCAGTGGTTTATCACCAAACAGCACTGCACTTCATCCTGTCATCCAAATTCTTCGTTGTTCTTGGAAAACACACCAGCATACCATGGGAGCAGCTGGTCTAATTGCTTCCTTTCATTACCATCTATGGATGCTTCTGTCAAGCTAACCTACTTTACTGACTAGGCTTCTTTTTTCTCTTGACCTTCAGCCTCGTGAAAGGGTTTGAGACACCAGCTACATTGTCCACTTCCCCCATGCCCTATTTTTTAACCATTCTCTGCCCTTCATAGTCATCTATAGCAGTTACTTTTTTTCCACAACTTACCCCCTTGCACAGCCTAAATTACAGTTGTTCTGAAGACCAGTCTGGACAATGTATTTTTTGCTTCAAACAGGCTACTGGCCTTAATTTTTATATTTATTTTTAAGCTTGCCAGATACTTTTTTGCTTCATGACTTAGTTTCATTCTGCTTACTTTTAGGTAAATGGAATAATTCTTCTTTGGTGTGAGGTAAAAAAGGCAGAGAAATCTTCAAAGTCCTTTGAGCATCCCACCTCCTTCCTCATTGCCAGTACTTTGCATTGTTTTTACAAGTAATCTGCATCTAAATAACAGCGGAGTACCTGTGACACCTGTGGTAGAAAATCACTTCCCATGAAATATCATTAGAAACAGCAGCAGAATTACTTCTGAAATAGTACAGTGTTAGGTCATTTACTGAGCACAGAGCAGAGTTAAAAAAGGTACTGTTGTTCTAGAGAATAATTAACAATCAGCCATTGAAATTTATGTGGTACAAATTTTGTTTCCTCTGAGCTCCATTTTTCTTTTTTAACCCCAAGAGTAGATTTGTTTCAGATCCTCAGACCACACCACCATGATCTGATTCCAGCAAAGAGGATGTAGCAGTCCCTTCAGCCACTGATGGTGACCCCTTGCCATCACAAGTCTGTTTTCTTGTTGCAGTATCCCTCAGTCTTGGCAAGGTTATCTTTGCCATTTTTTCTCTTGACATCCAAAAGACTAAGTCTGTTAAGGGTGCAGATTCCTCAGCTTTGTCTGCATGAACAGCACATTTGTGCCTAGAAGTTGTTTCTGACAGGAAGGTTGGATTGCCCTCCAGCTGTGACATCTACATACACAAACGAGCATTTCACTGGAAACTGTGGAACAACTACAGTGTATCTAGGCAGGACATAAAGGATTCCCTTTAGCGTCTTTGAATGCAGACAATATAAATAACAGAAGAGAACCACAACCATTCTAGACTGCTTGAGGACTAGTTCAAGGACTTGCATCTGCACTTACCACATAAAAGCTATAGCAATCAATTTTTGTAATATTGGAGCTTTTTAGCTGTTTCTTTAGACAGGAACCACACCAAAACAAGGCAAGTTGATACAGAGTGAAGGCATGAGCTTCAAAAAAATAATTAACATTAACAGTTGTTAAGAAAAGTCCCAATTTTCCCCCCAAAAGTCCCACAGTGTGTTATAGATCCCATAAAACTCTCCAGCATCACATTTTTCAGCTAGGAAGCAGGTTGCAAACAAAAGCAGAATTCCTGTCATGAGGCAAACCAGGAAAATGAACCATAGGGTAGAGGTTGCATTTGAATCAAAAGGCAATAACCCCCAAAAGCAAAAGGGTAAGTTTCCTTCACACAAGTATTTTCATTGCTAGCTTGTGGAAAATTGAACTATATTTTGAAAAAAGAATGAATTGGGGTTTTAATATTTATGTAGTAATGCGCGCTTTTTTTGCCCTTTTTTTTTTTTCTGGTAAGAAAATTTGAGAGCCCTGGAAGTCTTTTTGTCTATATTTATCATAATTTTACTTCCAGAGTAAGGTAGCCTGGCCAGCAAAAAAGTATTACAATGCTAGAGGATTTTAAAACAGCAAAAATATGCCCAAAGCTGCAAAACCAGTTCTTCTTCAGAGTTTACACAACTACCTGACAGCTTGAGGTGAGAGGTGAAGTGAGAGATCCATGCAGAGGACTCTAATGGCATGATGCAGACAATCCTTGAGGGCAAAAGAAATTAAAACAAATAATTTGCAATAAATGTCAGCTTGAAATAATTTGTGTTATAGCAGTACCCAGAGAGTTTCTTACACTCTCTTTTGTGTAAGGTATTACATAGTGGGTTTTTTTTCCACAGATCTTAATTTTAAGGTCATATATGTACTGCAAAGTGGATTATCATTTTAGCAATATCAAGGGTGACTCTCAGCAAGATGGTCTGGGTATAAACATCATTAGCCAAAGCATCTGCTGTTGGCTAATGTCAGAAACAGGATGTGAAAACAGAGCAGCTTTTGATTTCATATTGCAAGGCCAGTGGGCTGCGCAGAGATACTAGTTTGGGTCTCAGCGGCAGCTTAATGCTGCCAGCTCAAGTAAATTACTCTTCCTTTTGGGCTGTACAAGCTGGCAAGGCACAGCCAGAGCTGCTCTGCTGGAACATCACCCTGGATTTTAAATCTCACTCACTTTGGGCAAATAGGCTGGGTGGAAAGGACCAGCTGCAGAGGCCTATAAAGGTGGCTGCTGCTTTCTCTTGTATAAATGTTGCTACAGAGCCCGTTGTAGGAAGGGGAGTAGGAGTTCACTTTCTGGGTGACTGTGCAGAGGGCAATGCAAGGAAGAATTGTGCATTGTGAATGCTCCACCTCTGGCAGTGTTGAAGGCCAGGTTGGACAAGGCGTTGGGTAATATGGTTTAGAGCAAGGTGCCCCTTCCCATGGCAGGGGGGTTGGAACTTGGTGATCTTAAGTCCTTTCCAACCCTAACTATTCTATGATTCTATGATTCTAAGATGACGTGTGAAGAGCACGAGTCAGTGTATCTCCAAAGACTTTTTCTACTTTAAATACATGAAAATCTGGTGAAAATAAGGATTCTCACTATGAAATACATGTTCTTTAAAACATTACTAGAGATTTAAATCCATTGGTGTAATGAAATAGTAACACCATGAATGTGAGGAGCGCTTACTGTCAGAAAAATGAACAATGTCCAAAAGATGGGATGGGGAGAACTCCATCTGTGATGGCTATGCACAGGTACTGCGTGAGAATGGGAGCAATCAGTACAGTGCAGCAGGGCAGAACAAGGAGATTTGTGCTGAGACTTAACAAAGTGAAAGAGACCAACTTGCAAATCCAAACCACATGTGAACCCTGGCTAAGAAGGGCACATATGCAGCTAGTGCTGCCAGAGGAACACAGGGCACCTTATATGGGATAGGAGAAGCTGTGCCAGCGAGCCATGGGAGCCACTACACGTGCAGATGAGCACTGCCCCATGGCAGGTTTTCAGGAGAAACCAGCATACAGAGATGGAAAAAAGTCACTGCAGGTCTCCAGATGAAATGTAAGTAAGGCTGTACTCACTTAGCTCCTCACAGGAGCTCTGCTGGGATCTTCTGAGATGTTCGTCTGAAGGAAAATTAATAAGTAAATAAAACACTTCACTTGAGAGCAGTTGTGCTGCTGGTACCTAGCAGAGTCCCTGGCATGGCACGCTGAGCACCATAGTAACAGCTCACATCCCTACCACTCTCCAAAACAGGGGGCTGCATCCAAAACAGCCATTAGCATGGGATAAGAACTTCTCCCAACTCAAACTGTGACCAGGAATTGCCTGAGAGAGTGAACGTTGGTTCAGGCCAAAACCATGCCAGAGGCCTTTCCAACAGCTTAACACTATGGGTATGACTGGGTACCAGTGCTCAGGCACTGCGTAATTCAGTGCCATAAACACAGCTCATAACTCTCAGAAGTCTAATTGGTGTCGTGCCGTGTATGTTACAGTTCATCTATATATTCAGCTATATGCAAAGACTGTATAAATCTTTACTGAGAGATGCGCTATAGAGACTCAAACTGTTCCTTGGTAGTAACACCCAACTTCAGCTACTGTTATAAATTAGTGACTGTAGCAGAAAAATGTGAAAAGGCAAATTCAGGGTTAATTTTTTTAAGAAGTCTGTGTGAAGAGTTACTAACATTTGACCTCTGGGATTCAGAAATTGTTAGAAACAGTGGCAAGATACAGAAGCAGCAGGCACTGCCCAACAGGATAGCCTGAGGAGGAGTGTTCCTAGGAAATAGGGAGGTCACATCTCACCAAATAAGTGGAGTTACTGCAAGGGTAAATGAAGTCCTGAAGTATATATCTTGGATTTCCAAAAAGCTTTGAACAAGATCTTTCCCAAAGACCCCTAATAAACTAAGGCTAGTCATAATGAAAAGGGAAGATCCTTTATAAAATAATGTTTTTAAGGGTTGGAGGAGAAAAAAACAGCTTTCGCAGTGGAGGTTATATTCCTGCAGGGAACTGTGCCTTTCAAGGTACTCATAAATGGTATAGAAAGAGAGGCAGTTTACCGTAAATAAAAGCAAAGAGTAGTGAGGATATCACGTAACTCGGTGATGGGGCAGTACAAGGAAAGATGAGGTTCAAGGTTGAGCTACAAGAGGATGCCAAGAGGCAGTTTCCCAGGAGGCAAAAAGCTTACAATCAGCAAGTAATGTTAAGCAGTATAATGAGGCTGGTAAAAGGCCCAGATAAGTGCTCTTCTTATTTCTACCATTCCTGAGAGTGCAGCAGAAGAAGGCAACAGCGGCAGAGCAGACCTCAAATCAACAACACTTTTCTGGGTAACTCTTAAGAACACAGCTGGAAAAAATAAAAGTTAGAAGTCTGGCAATGTAGCTAATTTTATTTTTAGACTGTTGTCAAAATACAATGCTTAAAAACATCAGTGGTAATGGAAATTTCTTTATGAGACCTACCTCTGCCCTTATTAGCTGTGTCAGTGGCTAGAATAAAATTCTTTTTAATGGTTTTAGTCCATTAAATTGACCTAGGATAGCGTGATTTTAATCTCTACTCTTCCCTGGTAACATCTACAACACATCATATGGTCTTATCTTCTTATCTCCAATTATGCTTTTGATCCTACTTTTCCAGACTTTTCCAAGAGAGTGTTTCTCCACTCTCTGTTTCCTGCAGCAAACAACATTGCTGTTCTTTCTGCATCATCTCTATGGGAAGGGAAGGATTTCATATGCACAGAAGACACGGCTTCCTAATGGAATATGGTTTTCCCAGCCATCTTAGGTAACTGGCATGCAGCACCCTGTCAGGCAAAATACGTTCTCTTCCATCTTCAGGCTACGTGGATACACAAAAGTGCTAAACGTAGGATCTAAACACAGAACTCCAGTTCCTGTAGTATTTCTGAACTCTGTTGAAATTCAGAACTTCATTGCCAGAAAACACCATTGCTCACATCTTAACAGCAGAATTGGAGCAGCCCAAGTCTTGAATGATTTGCAGCTGGATCTCCTTGTTTTTATGAACAGCTGGATCCTTGTACCCCTTGAACTTTGCAGACTTAAATTGCACCTAAGAAACATGCTTAATATAAAGCCCACAGAACCTGGCGGGGATGTAAAATGCCACCTGCAGCATTTACCCAATTTATTTGCTTTAATCCCATATTACTCAGTGCAAGGAGAGATGCATCAGTTATCCAAGATTCCCTCTGGTATCAGAAAACAGGAGTGTACACAAGTCACACTAGAGTGGGAAAAAAAAAAAGAACATTTTCCATTAGTAAATCTGAAAACAAGAGCATCTTTTTTTTCTGCTGGAACAGCATCCAGATAGGCTAGTTTATATTACATTTCTGCAGGGAGCACGCTGTTGCAGCATGTCATATATCAGATCTAGGCGTGAACCCCTGACAACTAACACTTGCCACAGGTGTTGTGAGTTCTCTGTGTTCCAAAGGATTTTCTTCTAGGTTGCTGATAAATTTTATGGCAGTGCCTGAAACCTAAAATCCTCCACTAGTAGAGGAATGACACTAGGAGTGGCTACATGAGCCTCAGCGATATGGAGACATCTCTCCTCCAGAATCTGGTGCTGTGTCCAGTGTGTTCCTGTCCTGGTGGCTAACCAGGCTGCTGAACAACACTAATTGGCATTTAGGGTTTTGGCCTGCAAGAGCTCTGCAATGAGAGCATTCAGCAAGGAAGCACTGCCCCAGTAACCACCTCATCTAGTCTGCATTGAAACCACTCCACACAAGCTGAGGGACAATTAATCAGGACTCACTTCCAGAGCAATCCAGTTAGCCCAATTAAGTCTTCAGCATCCCAAGGAAAACAAACTGTCAGAAAGAGAGCAATTCTGCAACCTGGGGAAAGAACCATCTTACCCCAGCCTGGCCCTGCAAAAGAACAGATCAAAGATTACAGAATGCCTCTGCATGCAGCAGCAAGACATGAGGTGTGTGTCAAGCACAAGAAAAATCATCATCAGAATATGACATGACAGATAAACATAGGAGGCATTAACAATAGCCTTTTTTTTTTTTCATAGCCTGCTTAGATCCCTTGGATAAGAGCAGGCACATGATTAACCAAAAATTCCAGCCAATAGCTGATGTTATTTCAGCATTTTTCAAATGCTTCAACTAGAACCTTGTCAAAATAAATGGTGGATTTGTGCTGTATGTGCTTATATGGCAAGGTTGATCCACGCTGATACTATTACAGTGTTGTAAAGCATAAAATCTAGTTAATGGTTTCTGCCAAACCATGAATCAGTTGCAAAATAATGACCTGAGCTATGTTCTTTTTTCCATTCTCTAATATTTCTTCACAGCACAACCCAAACAATTGCTCATAATTAAACTGATTGGAGGAGCAGACACTGGCAGGAAATACACTGCTGGCACTGGTCCGATAGCACTTCATTGTCCTGAATTTAGAACAATTACATCAGTTCCTTTCATTTTGCAGAAAAAGAGGAAGGGAGCTGCTTTTTTATCTTTTGCTCTCTACGAGCAAAATCAATGTTTATCAAATCTCCTGAAGCAGATCTGTGTGTTCTTAATGAATGGCGTAAGTGCATCCCTGGGTACCCATCTTGTTTCTGCTGCTTTATGGATGTTTTGTGTTATTAGTTGTGATCCATCAGGGGTTTTTCTAGGAAAGCATGAGTAGATTAGCTTTTCATAATGGAAAGACAGAAAATAAAATATGTTATACAGCAAGCAAGCAAAGGTACCAAGTGAAATTGCAGTCCACAGTCACAATACATAACTTGTGCCTTCTTCCACGTCTATGGAGCAAGAGTCATGTGTATGTATTATAGAGTAGAATAACATCACAAGGCACTGTAGGGAAGCTAAAGCCAAAATTTGTTCTTGAGTGGAAATGTCCTGTTCAGACAAAATTCAAGCACAGAGAAGGTATGCTGGTACCTATAGAGACAAATAGTCAAAAGAGTGCTGCATAAACCCATGAAACTTTCTATTCCCTTTCACAGCAGTTTTGTACCCCAGACTAGTCTTTATTCCCAGCACTCTAGAAACTTCCCTACACAAATCTAAAAACATCAACTCTATCTGAGTACAGCTCACAGCTCTGTACATAGACGGAAGCCATGCTTAGGGTGTCTCTTATCTAAATTAATGCTCTATATTGCATAGAGCCTTGTTTTCAGCTATCACGTGGCTACTTTAACAGAGCAGGCAAGAATTTGTCTTCATTCTGTGGTGCCTGGTCATAGAGCAAGAAGATGGGGTAGCAGTGGTTTCTTGCTCCCGGCAGAATATGTGCAACTTTGGGCTTGTACAGGGGCCAGTCACAATCTGGCAGTCAGTTAGACACTCCTGCGTTCAATTAAAGTGCTTTTTCTCTCACACATGCCCAGAGATGTAGCACTTCCCATGAGTGGCTGTGAATAGATCTTTGAAGAGGTTCTCACAGAATGAATGTACCTCTGTTTCCCCAAAGTGCTGAAAAGAGGGCAAACTTGGTTCAGAAATATAATCCAAATTAGTATATTTATAACAAGTGAGATCTGTGCATTCAGATCTCATTCGTTGCCCGGGCAGACTTTGAAACAAAATCCAGAGTATTTGGGGGGGAAAGAAAAAAATAAAAAAGGACTTGTGAATACAGCACTGTGCAAGTAATGAGGAAGGAGGCTTGTAGCTTGCCTTCAGCAAGTCACTTTCTTTCTTTGACCTTCTCTTTCATGGTCCTAATTCTTGTCTACCTGTATTGACAGTTCCTTGAGTGCCATTAGCTGTGGCTGATGCGCCTAGATTTAGTAGTACTATACATACAAGTATAATTAAGAAAATGATTTTGTAAGATCTAAAGATGAGGGTGTAAGTCACAGATTTAGAGAGTTGTTGAGGTTGGAAGGGATCATTTAGTCTAACCCCCTACTCAGAGGATAGCCAGCTAAAGTGAGGCACTCAGGACTATGCTCAGTCAGGTTATTAATGTCTCAAAGGATGGCAGCTCTGCAGCTTGTCTAGTCAACATGTTCCAGCACCAATCACCTTCACAACAAAAAGTCTCTTCTAAGTATTTCCAGTTGTGCCCACTGCCTTTTGTCCTTTCACAGTATAGCACTGAGAAGATTCTACCTCCATCTTCTATACTCCCATCTCTCCCCCAGTCTGATAAACAGCTCCTTTCCCCTCAGTCTCTCTTTTAATGTGAAATGCGCAAATCTCTTCATCACTGTGACTGCTGGGCTCCCTCCAGTATGTCCATGTCTTATACTGGGGAGCCTGGAACTGAACATGGCACCCCAGGTGCTGTGCACCAGCAGTGCGCAAAATCCTAATGCTGTTTTGACACAGCAGGGCTAAGCAGAGCAGAAAGGTCCCCTCCTGTGAGCTGCTGGCAATTCTCTGGCTAACACAGTTCTGGAAGTGCTTGCCACAAGGCCATACTGCTGGCTCATGATCAGTTTTGTGTCCATCAGGAGCCCCAGGGCCTTTTCCACAAAGCTGCTTCCCAAGCAGGTCAGCCCCCAACCTGTCCTGTGCTTGGGGTTATTCCTCCCCAGGTCAGGACTTCATACGTCCTTTTGGTGAACATCATCAGGTTCCTGCCTGCCACTTCTCCAGCCTGTTGAGATCACTCCAAATGGCACCACAACACTCTGGTGACTCCCCTCAGGTTTTTATCATCTGTAGAGCAAGTTCCATATCCAAATAAACATGATGTGGATTATAACAGGAACAGAAGTATACTTTGACCTATCTTCCTACTGGATTCTGGTTGCACGGTCTGCACAGCTCCCAAGCTGCTGAGGCCACCTAGATTTTAAGCTCCCCATCAGCTCACCCATCAGAGGCACTGTGCAGAAAGGCCATTTGTCTTGTTCTTGCTGCATCATGCCATTCTCAGTCATGAGAATGAATCAATTACACGGAAAAATGAGGGAGAAATAACAGCTGCTTGTTACAGCAGTGCAGCAGCTCTGAAATACAAGCAAAATGTCAGCATTTTTAATTGGACTTTTTCCATTTTGTGAACAATGTCCTTTTGCAGTTTATCTCTCTGTATAAGAAGGAGAGTGCCTACTTCCTATTTATAGCTTTGCTGGGAAAGAGTCAGTGTTTTGATTTTATTAGAACACTATTAAAACAGAAACATTCCAGAGCCCCAAACTGAAGGATAAATTCATATTCGTGTTTGTGTTTCCCTTGAGCCTGTGTTCCCTAGCAGAAACACTTGATGGGCAACAGTGTAGTGTAACTGCTTGACTTGTACATTTGTACCTAGCACATCCGATGCCTTCTCTACCAGATAATCCTCTTTGAGCAAACACTGACATTTAACTATTTTTAAAATGAATCATAATTTAGATTTCCAGATAACCCAGGATGTCTTTTCAGACTAGGAGGATTAAATTTAGGTTTCTAAACAGTCACAATTAAATAACGACATGCTTGAAAAAGAGGGATGTGCTTTTCAGGTTGAGGACTTGCTGAAGATTAGTGTGTGCCAAATCAGTTTCCTGATTTGCCAGCAAATTTCCTGACTATTCCCAGACAAATTGCTTAATCTGCTTCTCTGCTTCCTATCTGGAAAGGCAGCATATTCCTGCTTGCCTTCTTTCTGCTCTTTAACTATCTTAGTCATAAATGGTAAGAGCAGAGCAGTATTCTGCAGAGGTCACAGATGCTAGAATAAGGGACCATCACTGCCACAGTAATTGTAAGTTTGGCTTTAGGACAGTTCCTACAAGGACTGAACACTTCTATCTTAGACACAGTTTTGGTAAATCTTACCTTTAGAAACAAGATGCATTTGGGCATTTGCTGTTTGGGCCATGTTGTTCAGAGCAGTTCTAACTTCACACAGAGGTGTTTTTCTGCTCTCCCATCTCATCTGTTTCTTAATTTTAAACTTCTCTTTGGAGCAAAATTTAGATAGCACGTTATCTTTAACATAAGAGAAAGTTTGAAAGTACACAGAATACTTATCCCATTCTAAATCAAGCACCTATTGGCCTCAGAAAAAAGAAAAAGGAAAAAAAATAGAAATAAAATAAAAAAGAGAAATGTTTCAGTACATTTTGAATTCCATTCTCCAGGTGAACTTTGTGGTATGCTAGGAAGATATATGTATGAACAAGAAAAAATATCCTAAGGCAAACCATCGAAGATTAAAGCTAGGCCTGCATTTATCTGGGATTTTTCTAAGTACTTGCATGTATTGACTTTTGCATTCTCACACTGCACTTTACTTCTTGATTTCATTCACCATAGGGAACAAAAGTATCAAAAAGTCATTGTAATTTTTTCCATCCAGAACCATGAAATCAAAGAACAAGAAAACCAACCACTTAAGAGCAAGACATGCCACCTCTGCTTTGCCAACTCTGCTAGTCATCACTGTCGATACAGCCTTCAGTTTAGCGAGGGAGGAAAAGTCCTGGCACTGTGCCGTAACCACTTCACCAGACCAGGCAACAAAGAGTTTGAGATTTGAAAGGAGAGTCACCATCAGAAGTGCTGAAAACAGAATGTGTTTTGTTATATTAATGCTCAGTGGAAGCACAGCATCAGTGAAGCATTTCTGAGGCAAACCAAGACTAGCCAGGAAACTATCACATATGGTATTTTTTTCATATTTCCAGTAATTTGATCACACAAGTGCTTTATTCTGGTGTCTTACAGAACTGCATCAAGAAATACCAGCTCAAGAAATGCCCAATTATCACCCAACCTGAAATTCTAGCTTGCTTCTTTACAACACTTTGCAATGTCTTTGTCTAAAGACTCTCCTGATGTTGTATCAGCTTGAAGAAACATTGCTCATCTTCTGCTTTACTGCCAGAACAGAGCCCTGCCAAAGAATAGCTGTTGCAAGATACGACACTAAATCTGAGACTCCGTGTTTTCTCTTGGACTGCCTCCCCTCCTGAAAGACCAATTGAAGAAAAACATCGACAGAAAACACAAATAAACACTGACTTAAGAAATATAACTGGAACTTGGGTTTTAGCCATCTTTCTCCAGGCTTGATCAAGTCAATCCCAAACTCATCCCCCACCTACCCCAATGCTCAGAGCCAGGAAAAGAGCTTTGTGCTACAAGACACGATGCTCGTGCTTTAATTGACAAGTCTGTCAGTTATTTCTTCTTGAATTGCACAAACTTTAATTAGGAACTATGCCTTAATTTGCTTTTCCCTTTGTAGTTCATCACAATGGTGTTTTATCACTGTGTTATAGCATCCTTGGGCAGCGTAGGAACTAGGACAAAACCTTTTGTCTTCAGGCACATGGATTTCAGCCTTATTACTGCAATTCTAAGACGTATAAATAAATTATGCCTAATTTTCTCTGACATACATTGCTAACTAGATCTCTCCAGTGATAGACACAGCTTGTGTTCCAGTCTTGAGACTACACGTGAGTGTACACACTACAATTTACAGCAAAATATTTCCTTGCAAGTTAATATCACAACAAAAAAAATGAAGTCTTCTCTTTTTGGGTTTTAATCCAACTGATTTTTATCGCTACCTCTACTTTCTAAGCCACGCATACATCCTTGTGTTCGACTGCAAATGACCTCATGCTGGTAAGCTGATGCACAGGCCCTTAACCCACAGAAAACCACCACCAACCCCCAAACCAGAACTCTCCAAATCATCGCTTGATGTTATCACAGCTGCCTAAAATATTGCCCATCCAATGGGCTCTTCTGAACATTTTTGGTACGTTAACAATCCTGCAAAATTATTGCACAATTGGGTATTTATTCAATTGGGGGGGGGGGGTTAATGGTCATATGACATCACTGTGCCTGAACTCAAGCTCCCTCAACATCCAACACCATTTGAATACTCAGTCAAAAATATTTCCCTTTATTTATGTAAAAGTTGGAGACCTCATCTTATACCCTAGAGTTTAATAACACACGATTCACGGCCAGAATCTGATCACTAGTATGTAAAGATGTAATATGGAAAGATATTCCTGCGTACAGTAGGCTATATATCTAAGACAAGGAAAAAGATTCTTTAATCACCTCTGCCATTTTTAGAGAAAAACTCAACTCCCTTCTGTATTTAGTACTGCTATTTAGGAAATTTCTGACTGATTGTGTACTTCTACTGCTGTTTCACTAGACAATAACAACATAAACTAGATAAAAAGTTGAGAGTGCAAAGGAATGGGTCTGCATTATCTACCTGTCTTTTCCTAAAACTAGTTAGAACTCAAATCATGGCTAATAAAAATCACAGGAGACAGTTCTGCCCCTTCCAGCATCATGGCATTTTATACAAAATTATTTCTCTTTCTTAAAGACACGTTTTAGATGAATTAATTCTAAATTTTAGCCACATTCTATGGAAAAAAAAAGAAAAAAAAATTCACAGAACCTACTGTGTTCCAGTTGGAGGAGAAGGGAAGAAAGGAACACGTCTTTAACAGTCCTTCCAACACAAAAATCATGAAGCTTTGTGAATAAAGAAGCAAACATGACCAAACTGGAAATCTCCACCACACATACCTGCCCTTGAGCGAAGATTAGAAAAGAACAAACGGTAACTTGCAAGTCTGAGTTGCACTACTCAGTTACTCCTATGAGGTATTCACACACAAGTAGCATAAATCCTGGTCCACCTCTGTTGACTAGCAGGACATGCAAGGTGATGTAGAGTTGGAGACCACATCTTATACCTCAGAGTTTAATAACATAGCACTCAGGGCCAAAGTCTGGCTACTAAAGACATAACATGAAAAGACATTCCTGTATACAGCACGCTATATAACTAAGCCTATCAGGGTCCCACTTTCACCTTGCATGCATGTACTTGGAGCTACATACTCAGTACACATTAACACGTGTGCACCTTCAGGAAGGGCGATCCTAAATTCCCACCTGCCACACTTGCAGAAACACCCTGTGGAGGACACAAAGAGAAGATGCTCAGATTTCTGCCAAAGAAGAAACGCAAGAGCAGCTAAGAGGTATCAATAACTATTCCTGACCAAGTAAACAGCTATTCAGTTGCAGACTTTGGAAGTCACCGGGGTAATTCTTGCTCTGTACATAGCCATCACTGTGATACAGCAACTAACTGAAAGAAACAGACAGTGCTGAGCCCAGTGAAGCCACCTGAAGTAGAAAGAGGATGGGTGCAGCTTGTGAAGAACCCTCCCAGCAGCAGCATGGTCTAGGCTGGGGGAAAAAAGGTGTCTGGCTGCTGGGGGTGAGTATGCCCAGCTATCATAGAAGTCTTGTTCTGTTGAAACTGGGCCACCAAGCAGCTGTCTGCCACCCACCCCAGCCACCAGCTCTGCCCATAGACAGACCACTGACCTCAAGGCATTGCAATGAGGAGAGAGATTTGGGGCCCTGTAACCACCACAGCCTGAAGGAGGATTTGGGCTAGTACTGACTGGGGTTGTTTTATTGGATGAGATCATGGCAAAATTTTTAGAGAGTCATAGACACATCACTGGAAACAGAGGGGGAGCTTGGAGGGGAGGAGGAGTTGTCTCACACAGGAAGCTTTAAAGCTACCAAATACAAAACGCTCACTCAGGGGCTGAAGTTTCCATCAGTAATTAACAAGAGCTTTTCCATTAGCAAGAGCTATATTAAAATTCTTTTGCATCATTAAGAACAAAACCCTCCTCAAAAATCTGGAAACATTTAATAAGTCCTCATAAGCTGGGAGAAGAAAGAGGGGGAGGAAATAAACCCCTAAATTGTGTGGGGGTAAGAGATTATCAAAGACTATTTCTTCGCTATTTAATCTCCCAAGTAAACGCAGCATGTGTTTAAAAAAGAAATCACATGGAGAAGTCTGTGCTGGCTGAGCAACCACAGCATTGGGTTTACGAAGGCTTTCCAGTGCCTGAGCAAGCTGCGGTCAGACAAACCATCTTCCCGAGCATCGGCAGGAATCATGAGGCATCGCCTCCCGACAGGCTGCTTCCCTCCAGCCACTGCCAGGTCTCCCGGGCGAGGAGGCAGCTGTGCCTGTGCAGGGACCACAGGCGGGAGGTTCAGCCCGAGTTCAGGAGCTGCGGCTCACACTCACACACCCTCCTCGCCATCTGGCCGCCCAAAGCATCGCTTCGGCTTTTGTTACAGAGCCACGCACTGGCTGGGAAATGCAGCTTGCTCGGCTTAATAGGAAGTGCCGGAGAGCTGCTCTACACTTCAGAACAACTGCACCGAGTACTTGCAAACATACTTCGCAAGGGAAAACCAACAATGTGTGGAAAGAGCATTCACTGCTAGTGATTTGCCTTCCTTTTGGAAAAGCGTCAGGCTTGCCTGATTTATTTGTGGCTTGTTTACTACTTCTCATTGTATTTCTATAGAACAAATTAAACTTGTTTTAAAATGAATGGCTATGTTTTGTCCTCAAGTTCCACTGTAGTAAACTGTGTTCTGGATTCATTTTTGACTGAATGGAGAGCTATTCAAAGAAACAGTTTTAAGTAAGCATTCATTGAACCCAGAACTTAAAACATATTTTTTTAATTCCAGAAAGATCTATTTATGCACAGCCACACTCAATTATGATTATTTAGAATGCAAATAGAGAAAAAAAAACAGAACAAAACCAAAGACCCAGCCAAACACAGCAACCCCTCCGAACTAATGTATTGTTCATGTCTTTTAGGAAAACCCCTTTCTGGTATCTTCCTCTGATCCATAGGACACTTGAAAGGAATAGAAACATGTCAGTGTGGTATCTTTTCAATTACTTAAGTTTTTAAATGCTTTGGGTCTTAAGGATGTGCAAAGCCTGCCAGAGCACCCCATGGAAACAGGATTTGCAGGTGCCTTGCGAGGTGTATGTAAGTGGAAGCAGCACAGGGGGGAACATGCTTGTATCTGGGTTTGCTGCTGAAGGATCCAGGAATGCTCAATAGGTCCTGAAGTCTTTTGAGAACAGTAATGTGACTGGATTCTCCACCTATCTTACATGGTTTACATCTCCTGAATGGTACTAGAAATTGTGCTAAATTATACAATTGTCCATGCTTTGTATATCCCTAAAATACACTTAGTGCACCAAAATGGTGTGTGATAAAATCCAGCAGCAGCAGAACTTCCAAACCATTCATGATAATCCCATCCCATGGCACCCTTAGCTAGAAATAGACTCATTAATTTGGAGTGACATTTGTTCAACTTGAATGAGCCATCTAAAGGCTAGCTGGCTGGGGCTGAACTAGTCACTGAGGGATTCTCAGTGTCAGCCCAAAGCAATGCACATCTCCCACGAGGCAGGATGAATCAACACAGCAATGCCTTTTTCCAGAGCACCCTTCCAACAGTGTGCACTTCAGGAACTTGTGAGCCAGTGTCTGCATGTTTGTGTTAAGACCTGCCAAGAGCTCCACTGCAGACCTCTTCTGTTAGAACTGACCACCTTCTCCTATGCTGTCTTTCCTAGCTTTCAGTGTGCTATTTACCCTCATGAAGACCTTTCTTCTGATCCCATAAGTGCTTACTTCTTTGAGAACCTGTTGAATGTTTTTGCAAAGCCGTGTGGTCTATCTCAACCTTTGTCCACACTGACACCTTCAAGGGTTTCCAGCAGCTTGTAAGGTGTGAGTTCCCTCCAGAAGCTAGGCCGACTCTTCTGGAGCATATTTACTGTTTTCCACTAACACATCATTGTTACTATGTTACAATGCTTTTGTCACCTTTTCACCTCCAAACTGGTCAGCAGTTTTCCAGAGCTTACCAGCTTAAGAAAAAGCTTGCATTATATGTTAGACACTTTTCAATCATCTCACATTCACATGAGAGGGCTCCAGTTAGCAGCTCAGCTACTTTCCTGTAGCAACCACTTTCAGTTCCTGTAGCAGCCACTACATACTCCTCATGACACTGATCTGTTGATTTGGTCTGTAAAGCTTCAAATCAGTGTTGCTAGAAGTGAAGCTATCCGCCTCTTCTGCAAATGTGGAGTTGATCAGTATTTGCAGCATCTACACGCCTTTTCATCTTTAGTTTGAACTGACTCATTTCCTATCTTACACTTTGACTGTAGACTTTTAGAGAGATATTTCTTTATCACATGAACTCATTGCCTGTAAAAACTGCCCACACAGTGCAGTCTTCCATAGGTCCCTAGGTCCCCCTTATTCTGCCAATAAAAGAGGATTTAGAAGAGCCATGATCAGGACACAAAAGGACGAAAAATAATAATGATGTTGGATATTCCTCTGAATGTTGGAAAAACCATCGTGATCCCCACAAAAAGCTTCAAGTCAGCCTTTCCTGTCAGGACAGAGCTATCATCACTCTGGCTGCCTCCCCCTGGAGGAACAAAAAACCCTGTAGATGCTGACAGGGCTTGATTTATGGCTTGGGGCTCTTACTCATATTCAATCATCCAAGTTCTAAGAACACATCTATTAAGTTTCTCGCACTGACTCATCCAAGATGCCAGATAAGTTACACAATTCACCTTCATCAGTCTTTCCTTTAGCCTTCAAATACAGAAATGCAGTTAGAGCACCTCAAGCTGCAATTCACACTATTTAAACAATTTCAGTTCAGAAGAATTACTTAATTATGAAAAGACAAACCCAAAGACTCTTTTAGCTTCAGGCCAGATACCACTTCATTTGCAACAGCCAAACGCTGAGCAAGTCTTAACAGAAGGACTTCAATCTGCATAAAACCCCCTTCAATAGTATCAGTCACTAAGCATTTTCATGCAAGTTACATGCCGTTTTATCCATCATTTCTGAAGACCTCCCTTTTCCTCTGCAACATTCCCCTTTTTAACATCTTTTTTCTACAGAGATGAGTAACCTACCTGCATTTAACCTGCCAACATTATTGAAAAAGAAGCAAGCAACCAAGCCAACCATCTCTCCCACCTCCACATCTCCAAACAGGTTATTCAAATTCAGCAGAGAGAACAATTTTAATCAGGAAAGCCCCTTTTCTCTGTTCGACAAAATTCCATTCACCCTGCATGAAGGTATAAGCCCACTAACATCACCACTCCCGACTATGGTCAGCATTTAGAGCAACCATCAAGCTCAATACCACTAGCCTAGGATGAACTCAAATGCTGCCATACAGCCAGGAACTGGAAACACCTGGAAGCTCTTAGGGCAGCTGTAGTGAGATACAGCAAATCAGGGAACTATTATTTTCCATCACTGTGGTTATTTACAGAGTATTACAGCAAGTGCTCAGCAATGTGTTCTCTGGTCACATATCATGACCAATGTCATAGGTCCTATGGCCCCTCTCTCATACACAAGCTGTGGGGTGTAGACAGTCTCGCTGGTCCCATCTCAAGACATCAGCAGAGGCAGCTACAGTTTCAAACATTGCTGCTGACTATGGTATGGCATAGTTGCTTGCATCAGAGTTTATTTTCATGAAATGCATGAATTTTTAAATAAGGATTGCACATAACTTCATCCTTATGCTTTTGTGAAGAGATGTGCTGTAGACAACGCCTGAATTACCATCATTTATTATACTAGCATGTAATTAAGGGTCTCCCAATATACCTCAACTGAAGAAGCTGAGGATGCCTAGGCCACAAGGCATCACTAGCTCTTCTAATGGTGTATTTTTTACAGATTTCAGTTTTCAGAATATTCCATGAACACTTTCCCATTTTGAAGGCAGCAAAACAGAAATGCAGAAAGCTGAAAATGACTGAAAAAGTAAAGGAATCTAGAACTGAGCCAGTTCTTCCATGTGCTAAACATACACTGAAAGATATGGGTTTCATTGCAATCAGCTTTCCAAGCCTTCTTCCCTTGCCATCACCTCTGCTCGTGCCGTGTGCAGGCGAATCACGGTGTATTTTCCATCCAAAGATACAGACCACACAGAAAGGTTGTTTCTACTCAGTCATCCAGCATGCTGGGTGAATTCATGATCATCTCCTGTTGTTAGAAGGAAGATAACAGAAGGGAGAAAATGCATCTCTGGTAATGAGGTTAGGTAAAAACTCACATGACTAAAAAAGGTGAAGATGTGACCACGGGGCTGATCCTTCCTCTCTCATTTATGCTTGCACCAAAGAAGAAGTATTTTTGAATGACAGGGAGATGGAAACTGAACACCACCTCTTTCTTTAAAAAAAACATTCACTAAAACTGAGCTACCCATCAGTTACTGGCAAAGCCACAAGTTCATCAAATTCTGCAGTTTGGTCCTCGGGTCACAGATGTGCAGAAGATCTGATGTTCACTATTATTTTTGTAACACAGGGAGCAGAGTTTTGGAAAGCCTCAGTTTTGGGAGTTCTTAGCATCTATCTAAAGCAGTTAGTTTTTGGAAGAGGAAAATGAGGTAAGGAGATAGATTTGGGTTTTCGAACAGAATTCATAGCCCCATTTAATTTACTATTAATTGGGTTTCCAATACTGGATGATTCTCTCCAGCTGATAATTGAACTTCCCTTCTTTGCCATTCCCAGCCTCTTCTGTTCTGCAGTAGCCAATGAGCCACAGAAATCCACTTAGTCCCTGGGCTCTTTCAGCTGACATCAAGTTTCTCAGAGGCTGATCACAGCTCTAATATTTCTGTGAAGTTATAATACAAAATCCAGCAAGTTGCACAATTAATGAAGCATTACACATATATTTAAGCTAAGAGTAACATTTACATAGAAGGTGCTTCAAAGTAAGTTCCAACACTACCTCATGTGGAGTGAGCTGCTTCGTCCATTTGGAACACAAGGAACTGAACTACGGAATTGTTCTTGCAAAGGAGTTGTTCAGATTTGCCATCCCTACATTCTTCACCTTCAGCCCTGTGGATTTAAAATGCACCAGGAATGTCATGTTGAGCACCACCTCCTCTTACAGCCAAGTTACCAGCACAAGTGCCCAAGTTCTACCCTTTTGCTTTCTCCTGCTGCCAAGTAGAGATGCTCCAGTGACCATCTGTACATGTAGACCACTTCTTTATCCAAGGGTGGTTCCAAAAAGCACTGCGTCATCCTGATGTATGTTAGTGTTTGAGGAAAGCTATCACTGGACAAATAGCAGCAATGGGAGAGATGAAACACAGAAACACAAAGCACTGCAGCAGAGGCTGATGCTTTAGTACTCAGTAAATACATGTGCTGATTCCCAAACCAGCTGCAATAGGACTGGTCACTGCCTGCTTCCCACAAACACACACAAAGCTCTGTGTTGGAGGAAATCCTGACACAAGTGGATTTGCATTGATTCAATTATCTTTTTGGGTATTGTTTTGTTTTCCTGTTTCTTATAAACAGATTGTGTGAGTCAACTTGTGTGTCTGCAGGAAGCTCTTGTGAAAACATTGCCTATAGTAATACTGCCAAGACGTGCTAGTAACAAATGCAGATATCACCAGTATCTGAATGTAATCAACTGAGCTTCTGCTTCATTTTCAGCATGCTAAGGGACCAACCAAAACCCAGCCTTCCCCTAAAATTGCTGTAATAAAGCTACAGCAGTTTCTGGTATACAAATGGTCAGGTTTTGACTATTTGGTCTGTCATGCTGGCTAAATTCTACCCAAGTCTTCCTGATACTATCAAAGATAAATTTGAATTTCTAGGGATTCTGTCACTACAGCATCTCTCCAGCTGTTCTACAGCACTCCCATTTCAAGCTGCATCCTTCTTCCACTGAAAATTAATTATTATTAATACTTTCAAAGAATAAATCAACAGCAAAAATATTTCTCTGACATAAAGAGCAACTGAATTGGTCTTCAGGCCTTTCATACATGGTATAGAAATGTCACAGTTTAATATGGACAAAATAACGTTCAACACACAATAATTACATATAATGTCATATGATCTGGTATGTGCAATTTAGTGTTTTATTAAACAAATACAGTAGCTAACCAAAATCTGATTGCTGACAATGGGAAATTACATTAAAGCGTATGCTCCTATGGCAATTACTGGTCATCTGAAATTATATATGCCCTAAAACATAATGCAGAAAATTATCTTCCTGTGAAATAAGAAATACAATAGAAATAAAGTTAAGGGACATGTTTATTTTGGAGCTTTCTGCAAGCAAAATTGCTTTGATACAAAATGAGTTCAATGATACAGTGCTACCATCCACTCAAGCAAAAGAAAACCTCACATTTACATGAATGCACTTTATATTGATATTCTTACAGAATAATAGTTCAGATATCCAGAATGTGTCTGGCCTCATTGAAAGCAATGGCACAGAAATGCTGCAAGGTATTGGAGTATCATATTACTGGCAAGTGCTTAATTAACTCTGTGAGTTCTCTGAGAGATGCTGTATAAATAAGGGTACTGTGAAAGTGGGTTTGTATTCCTTAGTATTTTTGCCGCACATCCTTTAGTGTTTGTTTAGTTAGCTCAAAATGTGTGTCTTTTGGCTTTTTAGTATTCTCTTTTTCTTTTTTAAAGAAAAATCATGAGGTATCCTTTACTGTTAACTAATGACATAGTGATAGGCCTATTTTATTGAGGTTGCAGAGACTTACTGTACATTCGGTACACTGTACATTCGGCAATTATTTTTAGTGTACTTTCTACACATTACTGTGTACAACTGTTAGTTTACATTAAAACTCTTCCCCCTTCTCACAGGATATGGCAAAACCAAAACCAGAATCTGACAAAAATTATACACATAAAATAAGAAGACAAATACACAAATAAGGCCATCTGCAGAATTAAAAATCCACCTCTTGCGATATTTCACAATAATTTCTACATAATATTTTACATCTTACGAACTTAAATACTTAATGCAAAAAGAAAAGACCTTTATGGAGCCAATCATATTATCTCTTCAAGGACTTGTCTAGTTTGCTGGCTAGTGGCCTTCTCTGGGGCGTTGGAATTTTGGAAGGCTTGGCTGATCCTGGCCGAGAACCTGCTCGGGGTGTCGGTCTGCTTGTGGCAGGAACAGTCTCTGACATATCTGAGCACACAGACTGGATTTCTGAAATGTCAAAGTCAGATGCGTCACTGCCGCGGCGGCTGCTGGACCTGCTGCCAGCCTTGCTTCCTGCTCGGCTTCCAGGTCTGCTTGGAGTTCTTCTGGTTTCTAGAGAGAGAGAATATATCCCTCAGTATTGGAGGTAAGGATGGAAAGGGTGTGCAGGACTTTGCTAGGTCTTTGGCAACCCTGAACGTTCCTCATTGAATAAACTAAACTTCTCTGCCAGGCAAGCTAGATGATGCCA
Source organism: Neopsephotus bourkii (assembly GCF_033783945.1). Taxonomy (NCBI): domain Eukaryota; kingdom Metazoa; phylum Chordata; class Aves; order Psittaciformes; family Psittacidae; genus Neopsephotus; species Neopsephotus bourkii. The sequence continues at coordinate 2,290,483 of NW_026900838.1, read as the reverse complement.
TAATTCCCACTAAAGAGAAGGAAACGTGAGATCAAATGCTGAGCCATAGTTAATTTGTCACTAGCACATCTCATTAAAAATGCATTATCCTGGCAACTTTTCTTTGCTTGCTAAAAACACATTGTATATTCACTCAACAGCCAGAGCCTTTCTTTCCACTACCATTTTCTCAGCTATGAATTGAAAGAATTCAGTATCTGGCCTCTTCACGCATTCAGGATTTCTTAATGTATGTACCCTTTTTAAAAAAGGTCAAACCCATACAGTTGAAAGCTGTAAGTAAACAAGGGCAGAGTACACATTCTCCCAAAGAAAGGGCTCAGTAAATGAGCTCTCAGCAACCCTGCTAAAGTGAATGCCTGCTCAGACAATGTGCCATGAAGAAAAAACCACAACAAAGAATCTGTAACAGAAGACCATTAATGTGGGTTTTTCATAATTTTCCTACTACTTATTGAATATTTCTAATCTTAACAAATCTTGTAGCCTGTACGTGTGAACAACATAAAAGTTGAAACTGGAATCTTAGGTGGCTCTTGTTTCAAATAACCCATAGAACCATGTACTCTTTGAACAGGATTTTCCAGTACTGCTCAGTATGGTTTACAGACCTTAAGATGTGAGGGAAAGACAGTAAAGCTATCTTCTGTTCTAACCATCCAGCCCTTTCCCTTGTACAGAGCTGCTCTGAGGATCCTGAAAGAGTACAGCTTCATTGCTTTCTATTTTCATATACTCTTTTCAAAATCTCTACGGGATATTCCATTAATAAAGTCATCTACAGCTGCTCCCCACTGTTCTTCTTTCACAAGGAATGGATAAGTCACGATTAAGTGACCACTTTGTTCCATCACAGCGAACACTGTGAAGAACTGAACCTTTTAAGCAAATGGTTCTTCCCTAGCTCCTTGGGCAGATACACTGGAGATACCATTGTCAAGAAGGCTGCAGTCATGAATTTGCACATCCAGAGCTGAATGCACTGGCTGTGCAACCATGTAAACAGAGGGCCATTACCCTTATTATGTGCACCCTTAGCAAAACTAAGGTAGGACTTTCACTCCTTCTCAGTCACCTGACATCTCCCTCACAACCTAACATGACCCTAAGTGTTCAGGTGGAAAACAAAGCAAGTGGCAGATCAAGCTCTGAAGACACTCACCTGCAAACTGAGCTCTAACTCTGGTAGCTGCTGTTGACAGGATGCCACTGTCTTCTCCAGAGTGGAAACCCTTCCCTGATAGATATCCTGGCAGTCTGAGCTTACTTCCTTGAATTGGTGTTCCCTACGCAAAAGGCAAAAAAGGAAAAAAAAAAAAAAAAAGAAAAAAGATTTATTTTTGGTTGCCACTACTGAAAACAAGGTCTGGCTGGTAACAGGTAGCTCATAGTGTAGAAGATGATCATCACAACAACATTCACTGCAAATCTGAAGTACTGATTTGAGTCACTACATTTTTCATGATGTGAAATTTTAGCAGTTAATATTTGACGTAGTCCAAATGTCAAACAACAAAATAACTTTAACAGTCTGCTTGATATTAACCCTTTAGCATTCTTTATGCATATTTCAATGCATATGAAGAAAGAAAAATACGACCTTCTTGTAATTAGTAACGTATGTAAGATTAATTGATGGTACCTGACTTAAAGAGAGACAAGTAGTGGAGGTTTTATGTCTGCATAGCTTGACTTTCCACCATTCTGGCACTGGTTATAAGTCATGAAAATATTTGTTTCAATTTTACAAATATTTTGAAGGCAAAATAAAACTACTGAATTTCAAAGCCTCTGGCAGAAAAAAGACATAAGAGTAATTTAGAATGTTTTCTTGTTCTCAATATATTGTCTGAAATGTTTCTACTCCACAAGCTGACCCCTGCCTGCTTTCGCAGTTTGAGTCTTGATTTACAATCTATCTGCCCCAAATGGGACAATTTCTTTCAAAGCCACAAGAATTAAATCCTCAAATCTCAAAACGCACGCAGAATGTACGATAGGAGGTGCATGCATATAAAACCACAGTATCCATATTAATTTAATTAACACAAAAATACTAAATAAATTCCAAAACAATGAATAAACATTGCAGTGATGAATGTGGCATGGTGAGTGGCCTGTATACTGGCATTGTGTGTTCTGTGCCTTTGACCTCCATAAAATGGTGGGGTAGAATTAGTTACTGAGGGAAAGATCCCAATTACTTCCACTTCAGCACTTTGGGCAAGACACTGGGGCAGAATCATTGGTGCAAGAAGAAATCAAGCTTATTCTTAATATTTGCCCTAAACTTAAGTACAGTCTACATGTAAAATGAATAACCATTCTCTTCAGCAGAAAATGCTGCAGAATGCCCCAGAAATTCACTGCAACCTACCCTACCCTACTTGTTCCATTTATAATCTTAAACCATGGTGGTTTACATAAAAGAAACTAACTGGCAGCTGTAAGAAGTGCTCCATTTGAAATCAACACCAACTGCTTTCACCTCATTGTAATTTGATGAAAACACCACCTTTCCACATCTATAAACCCTTTTAAGTACCATCAATTAATCTTGCAATCAGCTAAGAGATGAAAGAAATAGAGGAATATATTAGAAATTGAAACTGACTCAACTCTGTGCTATTGTTACTTATTCTAAGCAACAGCCCCATGTGCTTGAAGTGCTGTATACATACACAAGCCTGCAGTGTGCACAGGTAAGGCACCCACCCTCACAGAAGGAGGGAGTGAAAAGTTCGTTATGCATCTTTGAGCAAAGCCACGCCAAGGTCATATAAACCCAGCACCAGAAGGTGTCACATGAATAGCAACAGGCATCAAAGTGCAGATTGGTGAAAAGCAGGTACAAGAGAGGTGATGGTGGCACAAGCTTCTCCTCCCTGAGCCCTTCGTCTAACCCAAGGCAAGAGTAATTCCTACAAGTGACAAGTCAGTCTGCAGCCTGATCCAGCTGCAATCTTTTCACTGACTGTAATGACATGAGAGGAGACACTCTGGCTTCAGGCCCATTCAAATTTCTGTCATACAACTTAAATGCTGGCACAATCCTAATTATTACAGCAGCAATTTCTATGCAAGTCCTGTGCTGGAAATAAGACCAAAGCTCATTTCCTGTTAAGTCATCAAATAGCTATCTTATTAGAGCAACGATTGGTCACTACCCCCCTAAACAAAACTTCCAGTTGTTAGAAACATTTATGTATCACAGTCAGTCTTTTGTGCCATCTTCTTCACAGTGACTGGGTATTTCTTTATTTAGTGGTTTTGCACTGGAGATCGTGATTTTTCCTACTTTTCCACATTTGCTCAACCAGTTCATTGCACACTGATTTATTAACCATTTGCACTTTAAACATTAATTCATTGAGGCTGAGTTTTCCTGAAAGTCAAAAAACATAACAAACAGAACAAAAAAAAACAAAAAGAAAAAAAAAAAACCCAACAGACTTGTGAAGAAAATTAAGGAAAGAAATAATTTGACAAAGCTCTAAAACAAACACAATCCATTAATATGCCAAAGATGTTGCAGCTCTGAAGCACTGAAACTCTAGTGGCTGTTAGTGAGGTGACAGTTTTAGTGAAGGAAGGTCATTAGACTAGAATCTCTGTCCTTACTGTACCTCTGCAGATGACCCTTGATAGTCTGAGGATTCTGGTGGCTTAGAAGGAGTTGACGTTTTGCTGTTTGTCAACCATGGTTTACCATAGTTGCGTGTTAAATGATGGGGTGTCTGTATGAAACAATGGTAAATCAAAATATGAAGGACAGTAGATGGAAAACAATGACATGTAGAAGGATACCCAGGTTGTCACTGGGAGATCAAATCTTCTAGTAGAAGTAAAAACTAAGCAGAAAGAAAAGGTGATGACAAACATTCTGAAACAAAGCGATGGAAGAACTTATTTTCTAAATTAAATGGAGAGCTTCACTGCTCTTTCACAGCAACTCCCAAATTGCCAGTTAGCTCATGTGTTGCCTTATATGTAAAGAATTCTTCTATTCCTGTGTCATAAATAAGCAGTAGAGGAAATACACTGAAAAGACTTCTCAGATCCTCCCCAGACTATGAAATAAATGGAGATAGTTCTTCCTTATCAGCTAGGAGAAGCACCAGCATTGTTGGAGGAAGTGAGAAAAAAAATAACCAATCTGTTAACCCAGATCTGTTAACCCAGATGTATTTTTGTTTGTTTCTCCTTACCTTCGGTGTACTTGTAGCAACTGCCTGTGGAGCAGCTGCCTGGCCAGCCTGACTTGACAGAGAAGTAGATCTGTTGGGAGAGGCACCCCTTGAAGAAGGTCGTGACCTACGGCCCCTTGGTCGGAAAGCTGCCATGCTCTGACTGGCACCATCTGCCAAAATGAACTTCTCACGCAGCTCCACGTTTGTCCTCCCTTTAGCTGCAGCAAAGAGAGGTGTTCATTTAGTCAGACAGGAAAATTGCCACAAGGCAGTTTAGCCATTTTCGCCATGCCAACTCCAACACATTTTAACAATAAATAAAATGCATTACTGTGTAATGCATTTATTTTGGACACAGAAGAGTTATGTGCAGAACTCACTTATTCTAATACTTTATGCCAGCAGGAATGAACCACTGTCAAAGGAAGTCAGCATGATAATGGAATGCTCAACGTGCTAAATCATTGTTAATCAATCAACTATTAATACATAGACACAACCTGATGAGCAGTTTTGCTAAATCTACAGCTACTCATAATAAATAATACTTGCTTGGATGTTCCAGAAGAAATTGCTAAGTACAAATTACAGGAAAGCAGCAAATATATTTATTCAAAACTATGTAGTTATGTAGTTTGGCAACATGCAATGAGGAACATAAAATCCAAACTAGGATGAAGTAATTGGTGGCTAAGCACTCACACACACAAACACACATATGAGAGAATGTTCTGCAAGAATAGATGCAAGACATGTTAGGATTTAACTGTGTCAGTGTGAATGACAGTTGTTTTTGAAACACTCTTAAAGCGTGTCAAAAAAATAAGCTTGCAAAGCACCAGCCCATGTAGGAACACATTAAGCTAAATGTGATGGGTGAAGCATATTGTTAAAAGTATATATATTTAAAAAGTGGGAAGGAAATGAAAAGAGAGGAGAAGAGGAGGAGAGGGAGACAAAGAGAGGGGTTTGCCAACCTATAGTAGGCTGAGTGGTAATTGAAGAGTTTGATTCCGAACGTAACATTTTACTCCCGTGATGATGAACTAGAAAAAATGACACAGGACATGGGTCACATTAAAGAAAACCGTTAGCAAGAGAAGAAATCAAGTACAGCAGCTGCATATGCAAGAGACTCGGAGCACCAGGCCAAAGACAGGAGTCAGAGCAAAAGCTGCCCCTAAGTGCTCTGAGACGAGTTCTCAAAGATCTCCTAGGCAAAAAGGAAATAGCTCTTGGACAGACTCGGCTGCAGTCCCAAGTATATGTCTGTAACAATGGTATTTATCTGCTGACATAAAGAAGTAATAAAAGCTTTCTATAGATATTCTATATAACTAGGTCAAATAATTTTAAAGCTGTTTACGACAACAGTCCTTTGAAATGTGATTTAACTGCATAGAGAAGAAGCCCTTGGTGCAAATGCAGATTTTCTAGGTGAAGTGATTAAGGAAATGTCTGAAACTGCACCACTGACATTAATGACTACTTTGCACCACTGACTTCAACAAGACCAGGATTAGGTACCAATGCACAATATCCAGTGTCCAGATGTTTTTGCAGAGATTAGCATTCCTTTAGACCCACTGTGATGACTTTCTCATCTGCTCAGGTATTTCCATGAAAAACGGATAAAGTACTATAGAAAATACTATACAGATACATAGAATTCAAGGTTTATTAAAAAAAGAGTCCAAACAATAAAGTTCCAAAGAACTCTTAATCTGAGGACAGTAATAAGGAATTAATGAGACAGTTAAGTACTGTATCTCTCAGTGTCAACTCAAATGGGAGTTACACCAGTCTACCTGTTGATAGGCCTGAGAAAATGTTTGGGATACATCGAAACTAATGAATGAAGTCAGATATTTTGAGGCGCATTTCATTTCCCCCTACCCTCCACTTTTGAGAAACAAGAGTAGAAAGCTCTAAAGGATGCAGGCATAAATGACTTTCCTGTAGCAGTAGGTGCAGAATCAGGTGCTAAATTTCAGTTATATCCATGGCCCATTGCCAATGAATGTAGTATTATCATTACGCTTCTTTAATAAACAATGTATATAATATGTTGGTAAGCAAAAGGACTATTTCTATTACTGCTTAAAAACTCAGATGTCATCATAAGGCTATGACAGCTCTTTTATGATATTATGATAATAAATTTTATGGTTACCTTTTAAGCCTGTAGATAAAGGTTTCTAGGCCTTAGGGACATACTGTCATTCCTTAAGAGGTTTTCTGGTCACTTCTTTTTTGATTTAATGAGAGATTGTGGTAGCTTCTTTTTTGATTTAATGAGAGATTGCAGTAGCTTCTTTTTGGATGTAACATCCTTGGACTTAGTATGACAATTGCTACAAATACAAGCTCTCCACCCTCTCAAGGTTTCTATCATACTGTTTGGAAACCTTGGTCCCAAATCAGAAGCTCTGTGGGATAGCTTCACAAATGGCTTCTTTCATATCTCAAACTGCTTCTCCAAGAACAGTGTCAGACAGAGTCTACTTTCCCACTAGAGAAGTAGGCTTTCTGACAAACTAAGATGTCATTACATTGCTGTGTACTGATAAAACAACGCACTGGATACAATGCCCTGGAGGGCATGGTGACAGAGTGCTCCCTGCTTCTGCAGAGCCCAAAGTCCTCCTGACCAGAGAATTATCCACTTGCTATATAGAAGGCTCAGGGCTCTGCAAAGTGGTTCTGGGGAAGATGCCAACGAAAAGACAGGGCCACAAAGGCAGAGCCTGAAAGCCTGGGTGCAACCACTGGCCAGAGAAGATTTTATTGTTGTTGATGTTACTCTTTGAATCAATTGCCTTATTTTGAATTACTGCCTTAAAATTTCTCTCTTGTGGAGGAGGTTTTATTGGACATTTCTCTGTGCTATTTCTGCCAAAGTCATACAAGCAGCTTATGTGCCATAAACTCTGTCTGGGTCAAGATCAGTTCTTACTTACAATACTCTAATGCTGGAGGAACTGAACAAGACGCCACAATTGTTTTAGACATACATCAGTGTAACTGAACAGGATCTCAATCATGAGATTTAAAGTTTACAAAAAACAGATCATTATGTGACATTTGGTGAGATGATGTTTACAGAACTGCCATTTTATACAATTCAATCTTCACCTCAAGACAATGAATGGTGATTGCATCCAAATAATTGCCTGCAGGTCCATTTTAACAGTTGTGTTACATACCCCTGCAAGGATCGTTTTTCACTAAGAATTCATCGAGTGCCATCCAGCCACCTCCGACACGAACCATGACTGTACTTCTTAGGATACGAACAAGGCGCAATTGTTGAGAGTCTCCAAACTGCAATAAAAATCAAACAATAATCTGAGGTTCTCAGTCATTCAGATGTAGTTCAGCACTGACAGGTTAAGATTTAAACACTTTAAAAAGTTTATTTTGATACTTAATGATTAGTAAATGCTAAATATCAGATTTATTTATGCAGATTATTAAAGCTGTTAAGATTTCAAATCAGGTGCTGCTGCATTAATACAAAGAAGATGGCAGGATGGTAAGAAAGAGTCTCAGGTTTAATTTTATGTTTGATTCTCAAATGTCGGAGCTCATAAAGGAAGTGAAATTAGTAATACATTATTTAATTGGTTATGATTGGTGTTTGTGTAAATTAATGAAGACTTATTTTCATTATCTCACTGTTAAGATCTTAAGCAAACTCTCTTCTTCAACAGTCTAGAATTTAATGTCAGCTCAAAGGAAGGCAGCTTGTAGGCTGGAAATTCAATGCATTACAAGTGTTGCACAGTTCTATCAATTGATTCACTTAACAGGAATATGTCACCTATAGTGAGGTGCATGGAGAGAAGGGAACATCAAAGAAGCAATGAATGATCGATAGCTATCACTACTGTCCTTTGCTATTATTATTATCCTTTGTTATAAACTTTTTGTCACTCTTCTGTCTACACATCAAGGCTCTTCACAGTTCAGAGATCCACAAAAACGCGTTTCATACTGCCTCTAGTACTAGCACATTCTTCTTCAGGGCTGATGGCCAGGCCTAACATATGTTTTGCTCTTGAAACCTGTATAACAAAACCTATGCAGTATCTGTGTCCAAATCCAGAACAAATAAAACTTGACCAAAATGATGACCCCATAATCTCATGAAAACTAACCAGAAGAATTCAGTACTTTTTAGCCAACGCCACTAACACATTCATTTTTGTATCAGATCATTGGGCCAACTGCAGTGCGCTCTCACACCACCATACAGAGCACTTACTGAAACCAAAAGAAGTCAAATACAACTCCTTGGGATAATCTTTGATCTCTGGAGAAGGCTGGCCATAGTTCAACTGTACCTACTTGCTCCCATGAGGGGACTGAAATGCTTTAAATGCAAACCACACAAACATGCTCCCTGCTTGTAAAATAGCTTTAGTTGTTTGGTACTACTTAAGCCAAGAAGAGAAAGTAAGTTTAAAAGAGTATTACTTTTAGGAACCAAACAAAAGCAAAGTTGACACTTAATAATGAATTCTGTGTTATAAGAACATTCACATGAGCATTATTCGTAAGGGCTTTTTAATAATGCATTCGATATGTGCTGAAGAAAGAACCATTCTATATATGTAGATCAAAGTCTAAAAAAAAAAATCATATCTAAGCTGATGTTTATTTTCATTGCCTTGTTTCTAGAGCATTTTTTCTAGAGGTTCTAAAGATACTTTTTTTCTGGCCTGTATTTTTCCCCATCCTAGCTTAATTCTGCAGTTAGATCCCATCAGACAACTATATAGAGGATCAGATACAGTGGGGCTGCTGGAAAGTAACACAGGTATCTATCAAAAGCGTTTTTCCTAATGGTAACTCAGTCCATTTCCTTCTTAAAATAGCCCGGATACCAACTTTTCTTGAATGATAAAAATTATTGTTTCAAATAATCAGAGGTAAAAATATAAATGAAGTCCAGTTTAATCTACAAAAACGCATGTTCTTCACAACAGCCATAAAACTTTACTCTCACTAGAGAAGCCCCAGCTAACTTGCTATAGGTTCTTTTTGCCCATTTCAAAAATACGTATTTAATGATTCGCCGTGTTAGGGCATAAAATGCCAACAATCAGCTAGGTTCCTGATCAATCTGCTTAATTTGCATGCTGATGAAAACAAAAGGATCTTTTGCCTAATGGGCAATAAATAAGTGATATGACACTGGGATCTGCTTACTGTTATTAGCCTTTAAAAAATACAACAGAATTTTGAAGCATTCCACTATAAACCTGAAAACTGATAAAATAATACTAATTCTAAAATTGCAGTTTAATGCAATTGCTCAAGATCTTTTACTATTTGAGTTGCTGCTGACCATTATCTGGTTCCTTTAAAAGTAATCTCCTTAATGAGGAAAATGGCCAAAGAAAGCGTATGAGGGATTAAAGAGAAGGGATCCTGAGACAAGGAATGCTCCATAGCATATAAAGAAATACCACAGCTGACCAGCAATGAATTAGCTGAAGATGAAAGGATGGCAAGACAACTGATCACTGCAAGCGTAAACCACTATGCGTTAGGAAAAATAAAAAAAAAACGAAAAAAAAAAAAAGAAACTTCATAACACATTCCACTGGTTTATACCTGATTTCCCAGGAAGAACTGATAAGAAATGAAAAATGGAAGAAAGACACGATTAGTTTACAGGAAATTCTCTATGTGATTCTAGAACACATGCAAACTAACACATTAGACATTCTAAATAAAGAATCTACTTCAGAGATGAGCAGGTAGCTAGCCATCCAGAGACTGAATACTAGAACATTTTCAAGGCCTTTGTTGCCTTCCCATTGCTGTTTCTGTGGTCTTTTAAATTAATCTACAAGCATTTAGTAATCTCTCTTAGCCAAATATTGAATATTTCATCTGAAATTGTTCTGGTTATTGAATCTAGGGTTGGCAGATCTTCTTCTACAATGTGATATTTATTTTCCCAGAGTCTAAATTTTTTTTCTGCAGATTTCTAATGCATTTCTTACATTTCAGAAGGAACAGTGTGCTCCAATAAAACAAGGGAGGATAAAAGTGATTAAATGTGCTTTGGTAAAAGATCTTTGAAGTATAACACAGTACCACAGGAAAATATCAGTCACTGTTTTTACAGAAATAATAGAAAATTAGCTATGGCTTAAACACTTTGGGTATCCAGGCAAAAAGATTGGCTTTTAAGGAGCTGTTGTATGTATGCATGCAAGTGTGTGTGTGGCTAGCTTTAAAAAAATTCCTGTACACTGAAAACAAGCTTCAGTAATTTCAGCGAAAATAAATATAAGCAGCGTTTTCCCATATTTTTCACCTACATTCTCTAACAAAAAAAAAAACCCATAAAATTTAGAAAAGCTTAAAGAAAGAAATCTGTCATTATCATACAAAAATCCTGTAAATTAATATATTTGTTGCATAAAACATATCTTATGAAGAATCTTTAAGCTTAAAGAACTAAGAAGGTCCTTAGAAGACTTACCCTGTACTTGTTATCCCCAATCTGCTCCACTTGAAACCGTTTTGCACATTTACATTTAGCTACCTGTCTCGTAACCTGAAAAAAAACACAACTGGAGAATTACTTTACTGCAAATATCACATTTCTAAAGATCTGTGTAGATGGTAAACTTCAAATTATATAGGAGTGAAAATAAAATTAATTATTAGAAAACACAACCCCCATAGAACAGAGTATGATCTAAGAAAGCAGAGAATATACCTCATCTTCAATTTTGTCAGCATCTGTGAGAGGTTTGTATGCATCCTTGTTTGGATGAAGAGCTGCTACAAATTCATAATAGTCAATATATCCATCACCATCTCTATCAAAAATATCTGCAACAGCACTCATTTCAAGTCGGCTTGTTGGGAATTCTGTAAGGGAAAGATAAAAGCTACAATGAAAGGCTTTAGCACACATATTATAAGGCTTTTACACACTAGGTGACAAATAATGCTTATAAAAAACCAAGGACATTCAAAAGAGTGAAGCAATCCTTCTGGAAAAAAATTGTATTAAGTGTGTTATCTAGATATTGGATTAAAGTAAGCATCACAGAATGGCTTGAAGAGAGACACAGCGAGGGCTCATATTAAACTGTAAGACATATATATACCTTTTTTCTTTAACATTTTGACCTGCGAAGTGCATAAAATATCACAAATTAACCAGACAAATTATTAGCAAGGAAAGGTCAAGTGAGACTTTCACTGTAAATTTGGAATGCAAGGTATTCCCACTGCAGAAACATGCATGGTGTTTTGTGAAATCCTTCTTTAGATGGAGTTCACAGCAGCAGAATGTTAACCCACACAGAGATTCTCTACAAAATGGTTAAAGAAAATTTCAACATGGTGAACAGGGATTATACCTGAGTATTCAGCAGTTATAAGTTGATACTAAGTGAGTTAAATTAGTAACTTGGTGGTATCAGGGTTTTTTTACCAAATTCTGTCAATTCATGCAAAACAGCAACGTCCATGTACAGTGACAATATTATTGTATTTCTTAAAGCAGGGGGGAAATAAACACACTACAATATTCTCAAACAGAATAACATGAGATGCTAAAGCAGCCTAATTCTGAATCTTCACTCCTCAAAGCAGAAGTCTCCATGATCTGAAGATAAAGGACTATTTTAAGTAGTAGGCTCTTATCTGTCAGTTGCTAAAGGGTAATACGATCACACAAAGACATGATGTGGAAGGACTACATTAAACCAACTGTGCATACCTAAGGAATACCAATCCATCAAAAAAACTAGGAGAAGTCCCTTCCCAGCTTGATTGCTTGATATTTTGATCCTCATTATGCAGGCATATGAATACAGTCATGGTACATGGAAACACTAGTTTCAGAAATTACATGATTTCCTTCTATTATCAAAACTACTCCATGTAAGTTCTTTAATCAAAATCATATAAACATACAAGCTGACTTTGAAAATTATAGGCCTTATATAAGGTACATTTTACTATTTTGATTAGTCAATGAAAAGTAATTGCTGAAGGGGCTGGTATACTGTGACAGTCTGAGCCCAGCAAACTATTATTAGCCAATAATATAAATACGACATTTGTAATCTGATTCGGAATGTAAAAGAACGAGAAAGAGGTTCTAGAATCTAGAAATATTTAAAACAACCATAATTAATAACTTCAAAAGGGTAATCTGTGACTGTCTAACACAAGAAACTGCACAGGGTACACTATACACAGTAAGACTTCATGAGAGGTTTGTTCCAAGTTCAACATTAATTTTAAAACTTACTTGAAGAAAGAATTCCATCGATAAATTCTTGCCTTGTTATCTTTCCATCCTGATCTTTATCAATCCTTCTAAAGAAGTCCATCACACGAGACTTCTTATGGTTCATCCACCGCATGTATTTTTTCCTCCAAATATCAAAATCAAAGTTGGCAAATTCTCTCAACTTAATAAAAAGAGAAAGAACTTCTTTCAGCTTAAATTAATCAGTCTAGAAAAAAAATCAGTAAGGCAAATACCAATTGCACTCTTTTGAATAACTGGTTCTTCAGGGGCCTATATAAACATTGTAAACATCTTAACTTCTCACATGTAAAATGAGAATGACAGCTTTTAAAGCATGTTAAATCATGTGTATCAGTGTTTTCAGTTAACTGCATTGTACAGTATAAAACAACAAATATGGAGGTAGTTTACAGTATTCACAGTATTGATAATCTAATTAGGGTAATGATTTTGTTTACACTAAATGAGGGTAAACAAAAATAGTAAAAAAATTATGCATATTCTGTACAGTTGTTTTCTGACCTCTTCAAGTCTGTCCAAGGCATCATTAAGTTTTCTTCTTCTTTCCAAGGCCAGAAGCCAGACTTGCTGCCATTTGCTGACTAGAAGGTTTACCCGTGGATTCTTGGTTTCGATTTGTGCCTGGGCTGCTGACGGATATATGCCTGGTGTTGGGGAACGCTTTCCTATTAAAACATGACAAAATGTGTATTTTCATACAGTTCAAACAAAACAAACATTCACATAAAAGGTACTTGACTTTCCTAAAACTACTCCTTCCTGTCCCAAATCCTGTGTCCATATCCTGATGATTCCATCTAATGGGACTTTTTTTTTAACCATTGCTGGGGAAGGACCACATCGTGGTTAAAGTACCTTTTGTCTAGCCAGAAGCAGCTAGTAGTGGCTGCACTAGTGAAGCTGAAGGTTAAACTAAATATCTGCAAACCTCTCAGAGAGCTGCAAAGTAAATAACCTGATTTTAGAAGTAGGTTCAATGTATGAGTCAGTATAAAACGTAATGGATAAGCATATGTAAAAACACAAAAAGCAATTTCCTCACTTGATTCACTTTCCATTCAACCTCACTGAACACACTTTCTAATTGAATACATAAAATTTCCATAGACAGTAAGAGCAAAAATTTTGTCTCTGCATCTTTATGTAAAAGAGCTGTTTGCAGTTTCAGATAATGGTATATTTGCAAAGACTTAGCAAGTGCACACTCTTGGAAGCTTAACACCACATGAAAGCTGCATGCATTAAAAATAGGTACTCAAGAGGTATAGCACAAAATTTAAAAATACAAGTCTGCTATGAGAAATTTCCTCACAATTAAAAATGAGAATTAGAAAAAATCAGTCAGGAGAATTTCACCCTGTTTCACTAAAAGCTAATGAAACCTATCAGATCATTAGTAATCTGCTATCTTTATAGATAGAGCTATGTCCCAGAATATTTCATTACTTACTTCCTGCTCTCCCCTTATCAAGGACAGGAATATGAGATTGTACTGGAGTGGGTTCAAGTGCCTTTCTTTTGTAGGTCTTTGTAACTTTATCCACGTCAGGTTGTTTTCTGGTCATTTCTTCCATGAATGTCTGCAATAGATAGAGGTGGTTTTAATTAATAATATACAAAAGTGACCACAGAAATGAAAAACACATACAATAGCAAAACATCAAAGTTACAAGAATGGCACAGAAAGTCTCTTAAAATGTCAGCTTCACAAAAAATACAGATAGTCTTTGTAGGCAAGAAAAATTGGCAGTATAAGCTTTTAAGACCACTATAGGCTGGCCTTTAAAGGAAGGCTAAATCTGAAAAAACTCTGTCATACTTCTTTATTAACTGTGTATGGTGAGGTGATATATAAAGGAATTCTAAGTCTGAATACTCAGGTGTTCCCTGCTGTCCAGACTGCAGTTCATAGAAGTGAGATAGCTCTGAAGTGTAAGCTGGGGTAAGTCTATGAGTATTCACTGCACCAGCATCTCCCTCTGGCACTTCCTAAACCTGTTTTGGAAATCCAACCATTCAAGCCCCATTGCAACATCAGTTCTTAAGGCAGCAGCATTATCATATATTTCATGTGGGGTTTTTTTATGACTACTCTTGTTTCTATGGAGAGTTGTAGGTTTGCTTTTAGAATAATATGGCACTGAATTTTTGTTTGGTTGGGTTTTTACTTCTGTTGAATAAACTACAATCACGTCATGCACATACAAACCACACAACTGAGTATCTGAAAAGGGATTTGATTACTAGGGGAGAAAACAGCTAAGGAGAGATTCAAACTTAATCAGGAAGCCTAGCTGAAATGTGAGCAGTATTTGTGGAATGTGTAAGACAAGTGTCATTTACCATGCCTTACCTGATGTTCAGCTATAAGTGCTTTAACTTCCTCGATCTCCTGGGGGATAACCTCTTTATCTTTTTCGGTAAGGGTAGTCTCTGCCCACTGCAACCAGGACAGCAAGGCTTCCAGCAATTCCTGGTTAGCAATAAGCCCAGCCAGAGCTCCTGCCAGTCTCTGTTGATGTTGTTTTGCCCATGCTAAGACCTTGATAAAAGAACCCATGTATGAGTATGTGCACATCTGAAATTTTTCCAAATGCATTCAAAATTGCTTTGTTAACTGCAAATCCAGAGCTTCCTCCCAGGCCTACTGATTATCGAAGGTGCTAGATGTAGTGGCTCATCTAGGCAACAAGAATTCCCAGTTCAATCATTTCTTCCCTCAGATATTCAGGATTAGGTGCTGTTAAATGCAATAAATAGCATGTTCAGGCAACATATTGAGAAAGTTATTAAACAATATGTATAAGTTAGAGAATCATACAGGATTTGCTGATCCTCCTCGGCACTCCTGAAGCCATACCTTGCTTACAACAGTATTTTGGTTTTCTTTAAACATTAATATACACAGAAAATACCACCTTAGCAGCTGAGAGTATGGTACACCTCCTGAGACCTACTTGTAGCCACTCATATAATTTGGAAATCATCTAGATTAGATTGGACTGAAATCCTCTCTAATGCAATTAGAAAATGCTTCAGATTTGCCTGTATTATCTTTCCTTTGCAACTTCCAAGTTTCTTGCACCGAAACTATTGGCTTTTTTCACATGGGAAGTGTCAGGCAGTATTTTCTTTAATACATACAAAGAAGATTGACCATCTGCTTTAGTTCTTAAAGCCCTGTAAGTTTTGAAATAAAACCTAAGGAAGCATGGTATTCACATCCATCATTGTGGGTATTTTAAATGTTTAGTTCTCAACAGCTGGATCATTTTCTCCCAGTGCAACTACCATGTTAGTTGTCATCTATGTTCCAAAAACGGGCTGTTGCAATAAAGATTGCTTGATATATACTGACCTCTTCAAACCTGGCTCTGATGATTGTTATCCAGTGCTTAATGGTGGTGATGGAGTCTGGGTGGCAGATAGCTAGGATAGCTTCTCCCATACCTGTTGCTTTATTCAGTTCTGTCTTTTTCTCTTCCAGTTTCTTCATGAATTCCTAAACCAGAGGTAACAATTTCAATTAGATGTTGACAAAATTTGCAAATGAAAAGCTAAAAATGTTTAAAAAGCCTATTCCACATAAAGTATAAAAGAAGCTCTAAAATGTTTACTCCAGCTTGCCACTCCTTAGAAGTCCACCATACTGTAAGTACTGAAAAGACACATGCTGTTATTAAAAGCAGAAGGAAAAGCACAGCATTTTAGAAGTGCTGTAAATCAACTGTATGAATGTTAGAATAGTTATTGGCAGCATTTCAGATTACTTGCTTTGTCTGTCAGTTACCATAATTCTTCACAGTAAACTATCAAGATCCTAGCAGAGGCTGGAGATGACCAACTGTAATTACATGCTCAGACAAGAAAAGAGAGGACTTCAGGAACAGCTATACTAAACTAAACACAAGTAACTCAGCAGCTGAGGGGGAGAGACACAGCAAGAACAGAGGCTGCTAATTAACCAGCTGTTGTCAGGGCCTCTACTATGTGGGAAAAATCTTGTAAAAGCAAAAGGATGTTTACAGCTTTAGACGTCCAAGCTCATAGGCATTGATGTTCTTAGGGAGTCCAGCAGAGGAAAGGGTGATAGAACCAGAAATGGATGTGGAGGGGTAGGAAACAGCAAAAAAAAATGAAGGATTTTTCTCATCCTTTCTGTAGCTTGCATTTCCTGTTCGGTTTCTTTTAATTTATTTAATTATACTACTATAATGACTTTACTAGTCTGCCCATTTTGTTCTGCCTAAATGTTGTTTAAGCGCTTAGTGGAATTTTGTGTTATATTTTAACAACAATAATTGGGCTACAAAATGGGACCATGTCTCTGAAAAATTAATTATTCTTCTCTCCATCCACGAAGGACTATTTTGGATTCCACAAATTAAAGATCAGCCAAGTTAGAGCCTAGAAAATTCACAGTCACCTAAGCATTGTAAAACCAGATTCTACAACTCATAATGACACTATCCTGGGCCTTTACAAAGTAAATATGAAGTTATTATGAAAGAAAAGTGTAAAAGAAATAACCTCTTCTACCTTGTTCTAAAAGCCTGGAATAGATAGGCTGTATATTTAAAGAGATTTGTTACTGACTTAAGCTTAAATTAATGTCAGAGTTTAAGACCCAATCATAATAGCAGTCTCTCTCTCAAAAACACAGGAGTTCTTAACAGTATTTCAGTTCAAAATGGTTTTGAAAAGTCAAGATGGGTTTTAGTGAGATTTTCAAAATGAGTTGGGGCAAGGAAAGAAAAGAAGCAATGACACCATTGTTTTCCTTGAACAACTGTACTATAATAACTCAGACTGTAAATCTATGACACACTCCATACAGTCTATTAAGATTTCCTTCAGTAAAGGATATTAACTGTACTGCACTCTGGCAGTCCAGTGATACAGATGTATTTATGAGAGAGGTGATGTGATGCTTCTCATTAACTATTGTAGTGCATTAACTCACTACACCTCTCAGTCCATAGAGAATTTGGCAAGTGACAGAACCTTTTCTGCCTGAGATAGAATTCATTAAATCATGTGCAGTATTCGAGAAAAGAAAATCATTAATAGGCATAAAGATGGACTATTTGGATAAAATACCATCCCACAGAAACCTTTTAAAATGTAGCTGGATAGAAATGCGTTAAAATTATTTTACAAGAATCACAGTGATAAAAGGAAAATACATTTCATATTTACTTAAATAATGTCAGTCATACCTTTTTGATATTAGTACTGCAGCATTATAATACAGACATTACATTTAAAGCTCATATATTACATTTTCCTTTATTTTCATTCTATTTTTTTTTCTTATTTCTTGAAAGCTGATAGTATAAACTTAAGAGGAGTGATCACTTACTCAAGGGAGATTTTGTTGTATGTGCTTATTGAGTGGTAAAGCAGCAGTGCCACAATCTTTCTTAGCTTGAAAATTTCCAAACCTCTATTATTTGGCCTTTAAGAAGAAAATGTGGTTGGGAAAACATCGAAAGTCTCCGAAGAAACTTTGAGTACAGTATGGCCACGTCTAACACTGAGTTTGGTTGTGTTGTGCTAGCAATTACTCTCCCCACCTGGACAGGGTTTCTCAGAGATAAACTTTGCTCTAGTCTGAAGTTCTAAGTTATGCTTTAGCTTTGGCAGCACAATTCTGAGCTTTTGTGCAGAAATATTTTGTTAGCCAACCTACATGGCAGAAAGATAATTTAAATTGTTTTTTCTAATTTTTTTCAGTGGACCTAAGATTTAATTCAGACAATTCTTTCTTCTGTATTCAGAAGACCAAAAAAATAAATAAAAGGGAATTAATGAAGCACATGTGGAGGAAAGGCAGCTGAAAGACAAATTTAACTGCATCGGAGAGAGCAGGTTGCTACTGCCAACATTAGTCAGCAGACACTGATGCATACGTACATTTGCCCGCTAAAGAACAGCACCCAGTTTCCAGGGCCCTAAATTAAATCTGAAAACTTCTTCAAAACATTGCAGTCTGCAGTCCTTAATTATGAACCATTATAGTTGTACCTTGCACACACTCCTCTGCATAATAATATTCCCAAACTCAATTTAAACAGGATGCTTTTCCACTCTCCATAACTTTTGTTATAACTTTCTTCAGAGCAATGATGAAAAAATCCATTCTTCTTACAACTTATTCTGTAATATTGCAGGCACTACATCCTTGGTACTATTACTACTGTACTTACAAAAAGAGTTTTGTAGGGGCTCAAAAATGTGTATGTTTGTATCCTCCTGTTTGAAGAGTAAATGACCTCCATGTTCCTTACTTAGCCATTTTTCATTACTGCAAAGCTAGTCTGATGTCCCATAACCTAGTATCTGCAGTACCTATGGCACTGCAGTATTTCAGTACCTAAGGCACATGAAGTATGATAGTGTGCTGTTTCACCATGACAGCACGTTAATGGATGGTAACATCATTCTGCTGACATTTACAAATGACCTTGAGAGAAAAGTGTATGCTGTTTTGCTCAGTGGTGCTAAGGTGACAGACATACTTTTGCTATGCTAGAAGACTGTGTTATAACTGTCATGCACAATATATTCCAGAGAGGTTTGTATACGTCTCTAAATGCTTACAGCAACTTCTAAAGGCCCATGATTTTCTTAGTAAGCCAAGATGACTCAAACAACAGCCGACCAGTACAGGCACCAAACTCTCAACTCCATTTTATTTCTAGGTTCTCTATAGAGACAGTTGCAAAAACGAATACTGGATGCTGTATAGGATTGTATAGGATAGCCTTTGCCTCCTTTCCTTTATTCTACCCTCTACAGACCTATTAAAATTAAGAGCACCCTCTTCATTTTCTTGCTTACCCTGTGCTGGTCTATCAGTGTACGCAAGGCCTCTTCATCATCTGGAAGGATCCCATGGAAACGAAGAGCCTGCTCTGCCTCTGCTAACCACTCCAAAAGGACATGGACAACAGAGTGGAATTCTTCTGCCTGTTAAAATGCAAGAAGTCATGGTTACTCAGAAGGGGATCTGACAGGCACGCTGAAGCTTATACAAGGAGACTAATCCCACATTTGGATTCATTAATCAAGCAGCAGTACTGGCACATTAACTTTCCATTAAAAAGTCAATGATATACAGTACTGCATTTTCATAACGGTAAAAATATCTCATGCTTCCCAAAAAATTATAGGAAGCCTAAAAGCCTGTTCATGCTTTTAGCCATCTGATTTATAGTATATTTGCAGCTCAGCTGAGAATGTCATGCCTTCACGCTGACAAATTGCACGGGAGGTGCTTTCATGGACCAGCTGGAGAGATGAGAACTGTATTTTTTCCATAGCCTAAATCACCAGTTAAGCAAAATAAATTGACATCCCGCTGGTGACTAACCCTTTTACGTCTGGGAAAAACAAGAGTTTCACCTTCAGGTGCAGCCATATTCAGACACAACTAGTGTTTGAGGTAGCTCAAGATTGTGCCTCCTGAGAGACTGGATAGCGGGGCAAACACTACCCTAGAAAAAGTAGGGCAGGAATTTTGTGCACAATGGATACATCACTATGGCAGGAGCCCAAACCGAGCATCAGCCCAAACTAACGTATCTTTGCAGAGCTGTACATCTATATTGTCTCAGGTTTGGAAATACAGACAGACCTATCCGTTTGGGATTGGTATCAGCAAGTACTGACTCACACAGTTCTAGCTCCTGAATGCACAACTCCTTTTTACTACAGTGTACTTCACTGTGCACTGTAATTGTGCCAATGTAAACAAGTTTTCAGCACACAAACTTACTTCTTTCCAATAAGGCACAAAGTGCGTAAATACGATTGCAATCTCCAGCTTCCTGTGAAGGGGGAATAGTTCTTAATCACCCTTCACGCTTGACTGTATCTTTGGTGACTTCCTTAGATGGTAAGGTTTTTGAAACATTTGCTTTGCATTTGTGGTACAGACTAATAGTAATAAATGCTAATAGGCATTACTTACGTGCTGTGGTAAGGGGATAGAGACAAGGTAAGCAATAGATGAGCAAGAAAATGCGTATTTTGAAATGAAATGAAACAGAATTACAGTAAGTGAAAATTAAATTAAATTTTTGGCAAGTAGAATGCAAGGTATTTTCACTACTTCTCATAAAGTATATGTAGCACCATTAGTAGTTCTTTACCTGCCGAAGAGCCTGTTCCAGTCGTGTTTGCTTGGATACTGACAGAGCACAAACTGTCTCCCATCTAGTGCTCAGCTCCTGCATTTGGACTTTGACCCAGGAAGAGTCATCACGACTGCCCTCTATCAGCTCCCTTGCAGAGCGCTTCAGAGCCTGGACACTGCTTGTTCTTTTCCCCAGCTCCTTCTGGAAAACCTAAGCATCACCAAATATATTTGAAATGTTTAACTCATTAAGGCATAATTATGTAAAGAATAAGAAAAAAACTACTGGTTATAAAAAGAAATTGAAATACAGATTTAGTTTAGTTAAGAGCAATTCCATCTAAGTGATGCAAACCACACAAGTCCATCTTACCAGATTCCGTATGAAGATATTTACACCCTATCCTAATAAAACTGGAATATGGTAGGGAAATGTCAGACAGATCATGAGAACCCATCCTGACACAATGCATGGGTAATCTAGCCTCCTTACCACGCTGTCTTTACCCTCTTCACCAAAACAACTGATCTGACACGCTGATTAATGCACAAGATAGCCATGTCAGGAAAACATCAGCTAAAACATTAATAATCAAGAATGTTTAAAATCAGAAAATCAGAAATAAATCCCCATTTGAGATTTGACTGTAAGGCTGCAGATCTCACCACATATTCATATATTTATGTGAGAGTATGCTCACATTCGCAGATTGAACAAGCTCCAGGTACATAAAGGAAGATCTTAAAAGTTATAACAATTGCGGTTACCATACTACTGACTATGACTTACTTGTGATATACAGTGGGATTTCAGAAGCAATTCCAGATATTCCAGGTTAGCTTTTACAAACAACCCATGTTTCAAAACACTTTTTTCATGAGGGACAAAACCTTCTCCCCACTAAACAGTGTTTGGATACTGGAAGTCACTGGTAGATGAACAGAGGGACCATCAGCTCATAATCCTCCCAGGCTCCAGAGCTCCAACTGTGTGTAGCCTTTGCAATACCAGTAACTTCAACAGCTGTTTCTTTGAAAATACTCAGCTGCAGAACTGGGATTCAGAAGCACAATTCTATACCTCCTACTTGCTCCCATCTCCAAAACTACTTGAGAATCAAAATACTGTGGCTTGCCAGTGTAGGCTTCCTGGGCCATAGTATAATTGTATATTCCCATGCATAACTCAAGCATTGCAACCGCTTTTCTCAATGAATATACAGCAGCCCCAGAGGTCTGTCACCTTGACGAGTGTACTGGACATTTGGTTAGCAGATGTACTAAAGAAAAAGCCCTGCCTCCCCAAAGATTTCCAGTAAAATAATTTTGCTAACTGGTGTCAATGTCACTAACAGTTAGTTGTCTTCTTCCACGTATGTTTTATAATATCTTCCATTGTTGATGACATGTTTGTGTTCCAAAACTGTTTCATGTTTCTAAAAATCACTGAATAGCTATGCTTATGCCCAATCTAGTTATTAAAAAAAGAATATTTTTGAAATTACCTTGTGATTGTCAATCAGGTTCATTACTAAATCAATGTCTCCATGTACTGGTTGATCTTCTGCTAGCTGAGGTTCAATTTTGTATAACCAGTCAATGAGAGCTTGCAGAGCATCAGTAAACTGTCCAGAAAATAACAGGGCTTCCTCCAGTTTATTTTGTCTGGGGAAAAAAGAAATAATTAAAATTAAAATGAACACACAGTAACCATTCACCTTAAGAAAAGATTTTCACCATAAAATAATGACAACTAAGAGCTTTAAAGCAGTGTTTCCTTTTTTAAACAGTGGGCCCACCCATCCTTCACCCCAGTACTCTTCTATACCATCAAGAAAGTATGCATTTCTAGTATTTTATCGCTTTGGCACTCCTAATTATCAAAGAAGCTAGCCACTCTGGTTTTATTTTACAGAACAAAAGCCAAAACAGGAGCCAAAAGAATTCTCTTAAGCCTTTTTCTTATCTGCTGAATAATTAAATTGGGTTTCAATTACCTTTCCACTGATTTTCCACAAATTGTATCCCACTTATCCCTTAGTTCACTCAGCATATCATCAAGTTTCAAGTTGTCATCAGCCAAGGTGCTTTTCTCTTTCAAGGAGCGTCCAGTCCTATTTGTCGTATCATACACAGAATGCTTGGCACCGAGAGATTTCTGGAATTCCTGTACATATGGAGGAAAAAGAACACACCCATATAGCATTAACTGCTTACAGGCCATAGTTAACTAATCAATCTTTGACATATTAATTGCAATGGAAATTGTAGATGTTGCTGCAAGAAAATTTTAAACTGACTGCAATATTTCTAGCCTGCTAGTCCCACAGCGCACCTGAAATTATATGGGGCTTGACACTAATAGACTCCCTGCCTTCTGTCCCTCTCTGGGAATGCAGCTCTACAGCCACTGGAACAATTTCTGGAAAATCCCTCCTCCAGTGACAGCAGTGACTCTCACCCTGCCATAACATTCCTAAATTTCAGCAAGGGGCTGCCTGTTAGTCAGAAGAATGTGAAAGAACTGCTACTTTAGAAGCCATGAACAAGTAGTCATCACACTATATTTCTATATACTAAGATGTCAAGCCAGTGTACAGCACCCCAATGCTTACAAAACTCATCATGGTCAAGCTGGGAAACCTCCAACCACAAGCATTCAACCCTCTTAAAACTGAAACATATTATAACTGGGAAGAACTGCATGCTAAACGTGTGCGGATCCAGGCACAAGAAGCAGCCAGGTGACATCCAGTAACAATTTGGGCTGCAAGTCATGATCAGAAGCAGGTTCCTGTGATCCAGGGACTTTGGAAGATGACAGTGACACAGCAGTTGCATCTGCCGACTCTAATGGCTACTTCTGCAAAAAGCTTCTGAAAGCTTTCCACAGGCACAGAGGAACACACAGAAACATAGCTCATCTGGTACTGCAGAGAAGTTCACTGACTGACAGAGTAAATAATTAAAGGATCACTGCCAAGAGACAAAACCAGCCCAACGCAGCAGCTTTTAAATGGCAGCAATACTTGAAGTATTTTATTTCACCCCTTTGTAAACTGCTAGCAGGAAATCTGTTTAAAAGAAAAGAAAAATCACAAATCTGCTTTAGGAAAGTCATATCTACGGAATCAAATACATATTCCTATTCTTTTGGGGTTTTTTTTCCCTTCCAGGAAAAGCCGAAAGAGATTTTGCTCAATGTTTGCTGAAGCAGATTTTCACCTAATTCAGAGCAACATTCAGTATCACCACATCCAGCAAGGAAACAGTTACCACTTATATCTCACAGTAATTCCTCAGGCATGTAAAGACTGCAAGGATGTCTCATCATCACTGCCAGCATGTGCACAGCTGCTCACCTCGGACTGGCAAGCTGTTCCCAGCTGGTCTGCACCAACCTGTGCAACAGCAATTCCCAACTCTTCCACCAACTTTCCCATGCATCCACAGAGCCATCTTCTCTTTTTAGATGTGAATGTGTGTCAGGGAAAGCATAGGTGGAATGCAGTTGTTTTAAGAAGGAAGCAGACACTGGGTTATGCCATGCGGACAGTGTAACCAGTTTACATAGGGGGATCCAAGGTTCCTTTTCTAAACTTACTTGGTATTTTGCACTGTACTGTCCTTACTTTAAGGTTATTCCAGGATCCTGAGGATCAGAATTCATCAGGGAAAAAAAAAAAAAGGCAACATTTGTTTTGTAGTTTAGTATTTCCTTACTGTCCTTTTATTTTCCTCATATAAAACAAGGAAACACACTTTAAGAAAGAATACAAACACCACTATCAAGCTAAAACTACAATAAAAATAAAAACAATTTTCAAAAAGAAAATAACCCTCTTTTTATAAAAGTTCCTTCAATACAAACAGTATGTCTGTACTCCTTTTATTTGATCGGGTTTGTTAACTGCTTAACACTACTTGTACAGTGTGACTTGGTGTGCATGAGGAAACACAATGAAATTGCTGTCAGAGAAGGATCATACAGAAAAAAACAGATGTAAAGGTGGACAAAGGGTTGTAGTCAATTCATTCTTTGAGAGACTACACACACTATACCACATCTACTTCCATTTTATTTCACAGAGATGTAACTGGGAGTAGATTTTGATTTAAGTTGCCCAGATCAGACAGGTGAGCTAATTACTGAGATTTTGTTCATCTATCTACCTTTCCTTTAAGGAAGATGAGAACATACAGATAAAATTATCCAGGTTCATATAAATGTACTGTAAGAAACATTGAGCATTAGCACAGGAATGGATTGGATGACCTAGTATGGGTTTTTCCATTCCTGATTTCTAAAAATGAGAAAAAAATTGCTGATAGACTATGAATAACCCCCAAAAGTCCCTGGCAACACACTAGATAAAAGTGCGAGAAAAAACATATTATCTTGGCTTTTCTCTTTCGCAGACTTTTTTTTTTGTTGTTTTGGCAGTAACAATTGGCAAAGAGTGAGTCCAAATTATTGCTTACAGCACACATTCAGTTCAGACAGCAAAACTGTTCACTAAATGGAGCAAGGAAACCTTCAAGGCTGTATAGAAAGACAAAGACAGACACAGAGGGTGTATGCAGGAGTAGAAGGAAAAGACTCAAAATACAAGGAAGGACATTGCAGTGTTTGGAGTTTTGACAGCTCATTAAAAAACAATTGATTCCTTGAGGGGGGGGACTGTTTGAAGTTTAAAGACACAAAGTTCACAGAATTCCCTCTCTCACACACGTTCATCTTTTTCCTCCAAACTGCCAGTTTCAATCCTAATGTCCCATCCCATTCCCTAATGAGATTCAAGCAACTCAAGTAGCTATTCTTTGCAGCATTTTATAGGAAAAGAAGCTGAAGAAAAGATATCACTGAGAGAAGCGATGAGTCTGCCAATCCATGTGAGGAAGCCTGAGTTCACAAAACATACTGCTGTAGGCATAAAGAACAAGTGGGATTATCACATTTAATGTTTCAGAAGGGGGAAGAAGAATACAGGTAAAGTCCTGAAAAGACCTCAAAGCAAAGTCACAGTGTGTTGACTGTACTCATGAGGAATTTGAGCTTAAAAGACAGGAGTGAAATGATTAAAAGACTAATACAGTCAGAGAACTCAAGAAAGACTATCCTAACAGCAAGGTTTTTTCCTCTATTCCCACTGCTGACTTCAAATTCTGGCAACAGCAGCAACCCCAGAACAAACTGAAATTGAAGCATTTGCATAACAGAATGTTAATGTAGGTTTGCTCTAGAAGCTTTAACAGCAAACATAGGTAAAACTATTTTTTGCTTGACCAACAGCCAACTTTAGCCATATTAAAGGAGAATGCTTTCCTGGTTCATAAATAATACTTAAATCATAATGCAAACTGAGTGATGATAAAAATATAAAGCAGTCTGATGCAGTAACCAATTGTTAATGAACATGGCAAAACTTGTTGAGGTAAACAATCATCAGAAGCTACACTGAGAAGAAAAAAATTAGATATGCGAACCATTGGGAATATTGTGCAGAATGAAAAAATATTAAATGGAGAACAGTAGAACTCACAAGAAAAGTAGAATACATGCCAAAATGCAGAAAAATTAATGATCTCTCAGTATTCTTTCTCTAATGAAACTGCTCCAAGATAAATCCTGAGACAGCCTGTCTCTGAGGATTCTACCACTTACCTACTTGATCCTCAGTAATATATTATTCTAGGCTCTTTTCAAAAGTAAAAATGAAGTAAAGACTTCTTATGCCTTTCCTTTTGCTCTGTGTCTGATGAAACTAAAGAGCAGTTACATTATCATTATTTGTTTGCACAGCCAAGTCAATCAGGGGGATTTTTACATTTTCATCTACAGTAGCTGGGTTTGTGGAAAGCTAGCCCTGGAATTTTGAATCCCAGGAAGAAAAACTACCTTTGCTACTAATGGTGTCACTGTACTCCCTAGGTGAAAAACAGTAAATTTCTGGTTTGAGGACTGAAAAAAAACCATGCAATAAAACCTCTTCAGAGATTCCAAAATTTCCATGGTCCTTTATTATTATTCCGCCACAGACCAAGTACTGTGAAAAGTTTTTTTTCACTCCCCACCTGTAACATACCAACACTTAATTTGATGCAAATAAGCACTCCATTGTAATGAGGCCACAAATCTACTTTGTTTGCTGACTGAACAATACAAGGCTGACAGGCTTACCTCCACCTCACTGGGCACTTTGCATGTCATCACTCACAACTCACCTTATGCTGTGCGAGTTGCATCTTTATTTTGTCAGGGTCATTTGCAATTTCAAGATCTGAGTCCAAAGACTTCTCTGACTCTTCCAGCCACTCCATAAGTTTGTGCCAGGCTTCATGGAACTGCAGGGAAGTGAGATTTTCATGGAATTTAAAATTCACTGGTTCATAAAATAGCCTGAAAACATTAAACCCCAATCAGTTCTCTACAGGCCAACCAAGTATTTAGTGGAATTTGGAAAGATTTGGTGTGCTTTTTCCCCCTGGTCTCTCAAACAGGACTAGCCCAACCACATGCCCACTGGACTTAGCCTCCCTTCTCCCGGGTGAATTAGCAACCTTTAAAGTACATGACCTACATACACAGTATGTATCTTTCAGAGACATAGTGGTAACTTCTGTTGATGCCTTGCTTATTTAGCTTCCTATAGTCTTAGTAATGAATTATAAATACAACAAGAATGGGACTTAGCTATTGCCTACATGGGACAACATATTGGCATGTCCCATAATAGTAATAAATCATTACGGAAAACTCCTGTCTGGATGAATGCCCAAGATTTTCCCTGGGACACTCATAAATGCTCTCGTTATATCAAATGCTATCTTGATGGGCAAAGACCATATTCTTGATCTTCCTTCCTGTCTAAAGAAAAAGAGTGCTTCAGGGAAGGAAACAGGGAAAGACTGAAGATTCAGCCAGCTTTCACAAAGTGGCATCCCTCTGGGATTCAATTTTTCTAAGCTGGCTGTTTCTCTCTGTCTCTTTTGAAGATTCTTCTTGCCTAGGATGCCTACAGATGAAAGCACAGAAACTAGCTCAGAAATCTCTCAAGGCTCCTGGACCCTGTTGTTTAAGGGCTGTGGCTCAGGCCTTGACACCTGTACCCTTCAGTACTCCTTCCCTGCTCTGCAGAGATAGGTGTCATCCTAAATTAGCAACTTATTGTATTCAGCTCTGTAAATGGATACAGAGATGAAATCCATCTCATTGCAGAACTGCTGTGTGTGTGCATCCACAAGAGAAACTGCTGGAACACAAATATCATTTGATTGGCTTATGGGCTAATTTATTGCTCAGAGTAGTTCTTACCCTGTGAGCTGAGTGGTAGTAGCAGTAAACATGGCTATGTGGTTTGGCCGTGAACATTACCAAATCTTGAATAGACATGTTCACTTCAACAAAAAGAAGCTAGAACTTCCTATTGACATTTAAACAAATTATACTCCTCTCACACATTCTGCATCTTATCATTTTTGTTCCTGTGAGGGGAACCTGAATCTAATAAAAAAACATGAATGCTCCCTGGTGAGGAAAACAGTATAAAAATGAAAAACAAAAAACCAAACCCACTCAAACCCCAACAACTTTCCAGATTTTTAAGAAAATAAATGGAGATCTCTTACCACACAGAAAATATTGGTCTAGTAACTAACACAGGAGATTGAGGAAGTGATGAGCATTAATCAAAGCACAAGACAAACACAAAAAGAAAATATTAAGGGATACTCCCACAGATTACTTAAAAGCAGTTCACCACATTCTTTAAAATATAAGGGGTTGATTGTGAAACTTCTTTTTGAGAATAGATGGCATTAATATACATCTGGAAGCCATACTGTAACTTTCTTCCTTCAGACTATACTGTATTGCAGACAGAAGTCACTGCTTGGGTTGAAAATGACTTTCACCTCCCAAATGAAGTGCTCTATGATTGAATCACAGAAATTGCTCCACTAACTCAACACTGTCTGTTACACTAAACCCAAGACTTACTTGAAAGTGCTTTAAGGCACCATATTCTTCAAGTCTGGATGTAATTACAGCCGAGTTCAAAGAAGTGTACAACAGCTGTTGTCCAATTACCTGTTTGGCTCTTTTCCTTGCATCATCCAAAGCTCTTCCCCTTTCAACTAAGCGTTGAACTACTTTTTCCCATCGACTCTGTACACTAATCAGCAGATTCTTAATAAGGACAACATCCTGCTTCTGGCTGAAATATTTCAAGTGGGTTCCAGTTTTGTCCAGCTCTATGATCTGATCTCGATGAGAATTCACTTCTGTGGCAAAAACCTTGGAAAAAAGGGAGAAAAGAGCTCTCAATATTATGTTGCTCAAGCACTGGGTAAACAGTGAAAAAAACCAGTCTGATAAAAATATGACATAGCAACAAAGACTATAAAATCCAATTCTAAACAAATTAAATGTTTCTTCGAGTGCCAGTATTACAGGGTTCATTTGGACATTGTTGAAGTATCTACACAAAGTGGGAGAAAAATATTACACATCTGTTTCTTTGCATACCTTGTGTTCATCAATTTGAAACAAGACAGTGTCCAAGATAAGACTTGGCCGAGAAGCTGCAGTTAGAGTTTGCTCAGCCTGAGTAAGCCAGTTGATGAAATCTTGAAGTGAATTGTGGAACTCCATCGCTAAACTGAGGGCTTCTTCCAGTTTGGTCTGTAAAGATAGATCGTACTTTAATAGCAGTTGATATTGTGTAGAGCTTCAGCCAAGTAAACCATTTTAGTTCAGCATTTTGGAGTAAACCATTTTAGTTTAGCATTTAAAAACATTTTTCCAACTCAAAGTTTCTGAGTTCTAAACTAACAGCCTATATTTGAGCATATTAAAGGAGAGAGATAAAAGAACAGCAAAATTATGCATGATAGATGAACAGAAAATACAGCACCTAGTATCAAGATAAAATTTTCCACATTAGAATATTACATCTTCTGCTACTTAACAGGACACATGGATTTACTAATTTCAAACCAAAACCAGTAGAACAAAGAACAAGTCTGCCTACACCACTTCTTTCTAATGAAGTCCAATTGCCATTTAGGTTGCCTGCATTTTGAATACACAATTTCTATTGATCATGAGACAGCAGTCAGTGTTTTTAAAACATTTGCACTGCTGGCAGAGCTGAGCACTCTAACCTTACAGCTTCCTGCAAGAAGGTGCTCATATTGGGTATTAATTAGTTTGATGTTCTTACATTATACAGTCACCTTAAGAGACACTGGCATTCTTACATTAAAATAAGACTGTATCAAAATCAGGACTGTACAGAGAGTTACCCTGTTTGTAATTATTGATATTCTTCATTGTTTGATTGAGGTAGAACAAATGGACTATAGTTCGTGAAGGAATGAAAGCAAAATGAAATGAATAAGAAAACGTGTGTTGCGTATCAGTGAAATCACGCCATTGATCTATGTTAGAACAGAAGGTAGTCACTTGAAGTACATGGAAAAAGGCCAAGCATTTGGGAAATTTAAGAAAAAACAAATGGATAAAAGCTAGGTAAATTAACGCAGCGATTCTGTACTGAGAAGGAGAGAAATCTGAATGATCAAATAATTTTATTCACTCTCTCCTGTCTACGATTACTGTAATACAAACCAGAAAAGCCCTGAGCATTATCAGTATCATTTAACATATTTCTACGGAACATATGGAACAGACTTGTGCCATTCTCAAACATCCTCCCACCAAATTATGGATTAATCATCTTCCTCAGTCCCATTTTTCCCCAGTACTCTCTAAATATACCACTGCATTTTGCATAACTGTCTCTACAACTGAATTTAAACTTAAAGATCAAGCAAGTATGCATGCATAACACACTGAACATTAACGTTCTTACATACATGATTTACACTTTATTTTTTTTGTAAAAACACATACTTTTCTTTCACTGAGCTTTGTTTGTACTGATTCCCATTTTTCTTTTAAGTTATTTATGTCCTGCTCAACGTTTGTTTCAGCAGACTCTGGGCATCTTGCGAGCATCTGCTGGCCTTTCTGCATTAGACACTTATATGTCTCTTCTTTGGCTTCAAAGGCAGCACAAAGTTCCTAAATAAAGCAAGCACCAAAAAATAAGCCAGGTGGAAATTCAATACTCTTTACAAATGCTAGTATAACATTTATTTCTCCCTCAACATTTCAGGCATATTATTAAGACTAATAAAGGAAATATATATAATTCATAAAAAGCCAAATGAGCAAAGAAAGGGCTCAATTCTTCAGGAAATGAGAACTTGTATTTTCTGTCAGATGTTTTCTCTGAGACCCAAAGTTTGGCAAAGAAAGTACTATGTGCTTATTGCACAAGATTTGCTACAATTTGGTTGGTTTAAAGTCCATCTGAAACACAAAAAGCGTCTGCATTATATAGCACACTGAAAGCCCAGACCTATTCAATACACCTTCAAAAGTGGGCAGGACAACTTGGGAGGGCTGCTCATTGTCTCTTGTTTCCTACCTTCCTTCAATCACCAGGGAAGAGCACTGAAGACATTTTACACATACAAAGAATAATGGTAACAACTGTTTTACTTGCTAACTACTCTACTAACGACTGTTTTTTAACCATGCAAAAAATGAGGTGTATTGCATTCCTATGATTCAGAAGGCTATGTTCAATATTTGTAACAGACCATACTAAATGTGGTAATGAAGCTGCTGAAGACTCCAAAATGAGGAACACCTTCCAGAAGATGAGCAGTAAGTGGCTTGCAAATAGGAGGAAAAAGCTTTTTCCTCTGATTCCTAAGACAAGGGCCCAAACCCAACATTTTCTTTAGGTTAAGAGAGGACTGTACATAGGGTGGCACCTGATCACAGAGAAGGGCAAAACAAAGCAGGAAGCAGGTTCAACTATGAGCTGAGGTTTTAACAGCTTTTTGCTTTCTTTCTGAGGACTATGAACAGTGGTGTCATCTAGCCTGCTTCCTCTCAAACTCCCTACAGAATTTCTGGTTTCCATAACTCCCCAGAGTATCTTATTTTACTGCAGCACAAGAACCCCTCAAAAGTAAACATAAGGAGCACAGCACAGGTCAGACATAGCAAGGAGTATGTGGCAGGACTGGCCCCAAACACTGTGTCTGGACTCAGCCTAAGACAGGGGCTTATCACAGTGATTATATCTGCAGTACAGTCACACTCTTAACAGGGCAGAAACAAAGTTCTTTTTAAAGGAGGAACTAAAAAAAATTGTCATAAGAGAGGGATGTTCTAAGCAGCCAAAGAACCCTCTTTTTAAGCCCGTTTTCTGCTAGTGTCCTGTAATGTCTCCTCATATCTTTTGTTTTCCTGGAGTTGCCTTAGCTAGAAATGCTACTCAATACCAACTCCATTTGTGAACCGATTATGGTTGACTGCCCTTTTATTCTTATCTGAAGAAACGGACCTTATAACTCAAGAAGATGGTTCATAATATTATTTCCAATGAGAATCAAATCTCACTTAAAATATATCAATATATCTCAAAATACAGTACAAAACTTTCTTCTTCAGTTTCATGTCACAAATTAACATGGTTTATATCACTTAGGAGCAAGCTTAAATGTGGAACTCATGGTAAGCAGCACTCAAGATGACAAGTGGCTTCAACATTTCAGCTGCCACAAAACAAAAACAGAGGGAAAGGGAGATGGGGAAAGAGAATTTACAAAGATGCACTGGGCTTTAACTAACTGAAATACTGAAATCAAGCCGTATTTCTTAAGGGTTATATACATTAAAGGATGGCAATTCCATACCTGCAGTTATATGATAGTAATCTTTGAAATGTACATGTACAGTTAGGAAATGATTGTACACATGAAGTATATATCACTAGGACACATTTTATATTTGTTCCAACTATAACACTACATTCAGTTTAAAGATTCCTTAACTAATCTATCTGTAAGTATAAGTATAGAAAATCTGTGTATTAAGAAGAATGTACCAAAGAAAACCCTTACATTTTCCAGGCAATTTTTTTTTGTCTTAATCTGACTTTAAGTCCAGGATAAAAAAAAAACCAAAAAGAGAAGGACTGGAGGGGTTCAAAAGTTCAAGGTTATTTCTGTGGTGTCATTTTCTATCATAACTGATTTTAAAACATTAAATTCTTTTCCTTCTCAAAGAAAAAGTTATTCGTACATTTTGGATGGAAAAAAACCCAAACAAAACAGAAGAGAAAAAGAGTGCCCTACATTGGTGGGCAAGGATTTTCAGCATCATTCCAAAATAAATCTGATTTTTAAAGCTTTGACAATACAGCATTCTAATGGAAACGGTGTCAGGCATATTTGAGTTCAAGGACAGTTCAGTAAATATCACTGTTACATCTGAGCCAGGAGGTCAGGAGGTCAGGAGTTTAGATATAAACTTGGTTTGAGTTTATATCCTGGCCTAACAGCACGGCATGATCTTACATGAATGGAACACTATGAACCACCTTCCTCTGAGGTAAGATATCAAGTTTAAGTGTCTTTTTTAAGCCCTATGGTTCTGTATGGCAGAGAACTCCATAGAATGTTTCTTAAAGATAAAGGAAGGGCAGGAAGGGAATAACTCAGGCATCTTGATCAGCTTGCCATTTCTGAAGCTGAGTCTTTATATGAGCCAGCAGTCCTTATTACATTTTGCTGATGACTTTAATGTCCGCTTTGCTTAGGCTGAGAATAAAGGATCGAGTCTCTTAATTCAAAGCCCAATGAATGTGAACCACTTTTAGATTCATCTTTATACCTTAGAAAAGTATAAATGTAGTTATGAGGACAGAAGGAAAAGAATAAGAATGACTGAAAAATTTATAAACATTTCTGTTTTTCTTTCTAAGAATAAAGATGGAAAAATTCTTTTATTTCTGTCTCCACACTATTAATGGCTCAGCTTTGGGCATCTCCCAAGCAGCTACTTTTCCTACACTGAAAATAACAGTGTTGTTTTGAAGGCTATTAAAATTTTTTAGGATATTGTACAGACATTGTGATATATAGAACATGCTCTGTATTTATCATAAACACTCTTGAAAGATAGTTAGTCCTGAAATGCAATTTGCAAAACATTCTAATACTGATACTTACCATATGGGTATTAAGCTGCTCTCTTGCTGTTTCTGGTAAACCTCCAACAGGTTTTGATGCCAACAGCTGACGTTCTGTGTCTGTCAGCCATTGCTGCATATCTTCAACTTCACCATGGAAACCTTGGGCCTAAATAACACCACATCATTTTAGATCTTACTTACATGTTCTCCATTCTAATATCAGCTCAGATGTAGAAGTATACTGGCAACAGATTTAACCAGATATTTGCAATAATCAAAGGAAATTAAATAAACAAAAGAAAACAAACAAAAACACCCACCAAACAGAAAGAAACAAAAAACCCAAAACTGAAAGAAAAAAAAAAGACAACCCAAAATTTAAACTAACTCAATCCAATCTAATTGATAAAAACAAAAACAAACCCCATGGAAATCTTAAAAACAGGCTAAATGAGCAGCTCTGAGATCAATCTTTTCCCTGAATAATATACCTATACAGGAATTTCACCCTTTAAAAATATGCAGGCCAAAGCTGAAATCTTGATTCAGCAATATAAGCTGTGGGGAAGATTTAGCTGCATCGAAACTTTCTCCAAATTCAGGAAGGTCTGAATTATGGCTTTGATTTAGGCCAACTTCTAATACATTTATCTCTGTATTTCATGTAAAAAGACACTTTTCCTGAGTTATCTCTTTACTTGATCATTTCCTTTTCACCTGGATCAAGGCACTGTCCAGCTGCTGTTTCCTTTGTTCTGTTTTTTCCAACAAGTTTTGCCAGCGCTGATTCAGAAGTTCCAGCTTGCTCCGTAAATTACTTGCTTCTTCAACAGCACTTGATTCAATCAAGTCATTTCCTGCTTTCTTAACTGCTTCCACTGTAGACTGATGAGCTAAAACATCATTTTGTAGTACCTACAATTGTAACAGAGCATATAAGACTGGCCATGTTGATAAATTATTGAATGAAAGCAATCACAGTGACTGAGCTAGTCCTAATCCAGTGACAACAGTTTAACATCAGCAAAGGTACTAGGAAATTAAAGCTAATAACTAAGGTCTCCAATCAAAAGCCATAACAGACCTTTCTGCAATACTACATTTTATTTTTAGATCTTAGCAAAAACTATATATTATAAAAGAATATATTCTAATAATATGTATTTCTGAAATAATGAAAAGTTTTTAGTACTGCTAGTGAAGAATTATTTCTTCACTTTCCTTAATTTGCTACATACTTTTATTTAATAGGATTTTTCTTTGGTTTTAAGGGTAAGGTGTAAAAAAGTTACATATAGTAGTGCCAACTACTTGTTTGAAAATAGAAAATTAGAGAAAGAAGGACAAGAGTACTATGTGCCTACTATGCCATACTGTGACAAAAAAGAAAAAAAAAGAGAATATGCAAAATGTTTGGGAAGAGAATGGTAAACTCCATCTAAGAAATTCAAGTTTATGACTGTTGTCTTCCATGGGACAGGTTCAAACTTACCTCCCACAAAATGCTGGCACAGAGAAAAAAATATAATGCTAAACACAAAGGAACTTTAGAATAAACTATACAGAGAACTTGATGAAACATGAAGTCACAAGTAGCCTATGTATACAAAATTCACATCACATTTGCTTTACTTCTTCTAAGTAAGGCACTGGAAGATGCTGGTTATTTTATTTTCTGAACAGGGGGAAAAAAAAAAGGGATATTCAGAGAAACGGATTCATCCTATCCCTTCCTTCCTGCTGAGGCTCACTAAGAACAAGGTCTATTCTTTCCCAAGTTGTTCAAGAGATGGATGTTTTTACAGGCTACCATAGCAGGATGCACTTCTGTGTGAACTTTCTAACCTGTAAACTCTGTTTTATGAAAAGGAAGTAGATTAGTTCACATGTTTGCTGAACTCCTTCAGCGTAGACATAAATGACGCTTGGATGCTTCTTCAGTAGTAAAACACGTCCATTGAATAAGAATATAGAAGGTTCACAGAGCAGAATCTAGGCCTGTAACTTCTTTTTTTTTTTTTAGGGGCCTGTTTCTAACATTAGTCATATAGAGCATGTAGATATCACACTGGGCTCAAATTCCAGCTGATCACACAAAAGGCTTCAGAAGCTGCCATTAAAATACACACTGAAAATACTTTAATTATCTGTGTATTATCAATTTTAACCATTCTCTCTAAATCCAAAATGGATTCTGAATACTCTTCACATCCTACACAGGCCAAATATCACAAGGCAGATTTAAAAGGAAGGAAAGTATTAATGAGATGACATTGAAATCTTCAGTCCTAGAAAGAATACATTGTCATGAACAGCACAGAGTCACACAGAGGTAGTGAAATTCTCTTGCTCTCAGGAGATACTCTTCAAAATAAAGGCACAATGGAAGCATTCTTCTGTGGGCTCCAAAGTTACAATAAAGTTTGACAAGACTTTGAAAGAACTGTTCAACATGTTAAGTTGGATTCAACTGAGATACAATTTTGCAAAATTCAGGACAACAAATCTCTGTTTTCTGAGAAAGAACAAAGAATAAAGGATATGAAACAGTCACGTGCATTTTGTGAGACTTGGCTTTAACAGAACTAATCAAGGAGTTTATTGCTTCAGCGAGTAGTAGCTTCAATAACTTTTGAGTTCTCTGGGTCAGATGAAGATGAATTAATTAATGTGGAGACTAGGGTGAGCTGCTCTTTCTTCGGCTAAAATCTGTCACTTGCATGGCATATGCAAGGAATGAAAGAATATGGAGGAGTAGGAGGAAAGATCTTAGCTATTCCAAGCCTGCATTTCAGCTATAATCTGCATCTCGAAAATCTCTATTAGAGAATTGTTTCTCAAGTGTTAAATTTTACTACAAGACTCACAAACTAAGATAAACATCAAAAGAACATTTCAGTTAATATTCATTATAATTACATACATGATGTTTGGCAAGTTCAATTTCAATGGCCTTGGGGTCTCCACCCACAGGTTTCTGTTCATTCAGCAAGTCTTCTGTATGTGTCAGCCATGTCAGTAACTCATCCAGGGCATGCTGGAACTGCCCCAAGGCTAACAAGGCACCTTCCAGCTTGTGCTACAGTAAAAATAAAATTAACAATAAAATGGTTTCACAATGCTATTGAATTGGCTTATATTACCATTAGTCACTGTAATCCAGAGCAGAGTACATGCATATGATAGCATAAAACCTGGGAGAAACAGTTATCCAAAACAAGCAATTGCTTTACAGTTAGAGCTGAGTTAGCAATGCCCCTGTACAGCCTTACATTCCAGGCTTAAATTCCTGACCTTCACAGAACCCATGCAACCAGAGCCAAGTTAAGTTTGAAGGATCTCTTGTCAGAGATATGACAGTAGTTTTTCATTGCTTAAAACATAATTCCAATATAAATGCAATCTGGTGCATAATCTTTTAAAAACCTTTTCTTTGTTGTGAAATGATTCGGTTTATTAAAAATAATACACTTCAAAGCACTGCATCTTTAAATCTCTCTTTTGTCTCTATAATTTAAGGAAAGATCACTGAAACAGTTTAATACTAAGTTGGTGGTTTGTTATTTTTTTTCCCAAGTGCTCAGTTCAGCTGCTAATATTACTTCTACACATATAAACATGTTTCAACTGCTACTTAAGATGTCACCAAATAACCAAAATAGAATAATAATGATTTGACATGGCATTGCTGACAGAGGAAGTGACAAAATTACTGCTAAGGGTTTAAAAACCATAAAACCAACTCAATAAATTGCAAAATTCAAATTCTATTACATATAGTTCTGTAATTTCCAAACAAAAAGGAATAAATGTGTAAATTGATAAAAACATCATATATAATAAAAATCTTTTTTCAAAAATCCAGCTCACAAATAAAGCCCCCATGTTCCAGTTTATTTACCTGTCTGCTTATAATTTTTTCCTCTAGGCTGTCCCACAGTAGTTTAAGCTCTGAGAGAGGGTCTTGAACAGTGTGCTTGTCACTCTCCTCTGTTACCTTCTTCAGCAATAGTTCTGCCTGATGGTTCAGCCTTTCCATTTCAATCTGCTGCTGATAAGCTTCTGTCTTAAATTGCTATGGCAATAGAAAAAGAACACAAATAAATATATCACAAGTAATGATCTTTTTGAATACAGCATAGTACAGCAATATTTGCACTACTTATGCATCACTGCCAACTTTCATAAATTTGGGGGGTTGTTTTCCAGGGTCAAAATGTTTCTATTAATCCAGACAGTCCCAGGTAACTGACAATATGCAACAATGTCTTAATATTCCAGTGCTTACTTCTATGACATGAGCATGATGTTTTTTGCCAACAGGAAAGTATTCTCTAGTGATCTCCCTGGTCTTTAAACAGAACATATCTTCAGTAAGTTCTAGCTCTTGTGCTTGTGACAATATAATACCTTAAACTTTAAACAGAATTATTTTTCAAAAGAGCTGAAAGTAATTTTTCTTTAGTAGGACACCCTCTTGTATGTGCAATTTGGGCAGCAGTCTGAATACAACTTGCAAACGTGTGTCCTTCTGAACTATGTGAGATTGTGATTCACTTGAAGTTACATCATCATATAGATAGATTAAACAACCTGCCCACAGCCAAAAAAAAATAATGTACTAGTGAGCAACAAAATCTGATCATTATCTACCTTTTTTTTTTTTTTTAATATACAGCATAATAGCCTACTAATGTCAGGAGCACACTCAGTCACGGATCCATACAGACAGGTTTCTAATTTAGACTGAAATTTCTATTTTTGCCTTACTCATGTTATTGGGAATGTTGTGATCTCTGTAAGCATTTAGACAGAAGCCTATAATGGTAGAAATGAAGCTTTGGAGATGTTCTCTCAGAGCCTCAAGAAAGCTGTTCATAGCAGAAATCAGCAAACATAAAGGTCATAGCAAAATAACCCTGCACACAATAACCTTAGAGCCTTTAAAAGAGAAGGAATGCTGTTACTAGTATTTCTGGGCTATCAGAACATATTCATAAAGTAAAAAGTAGTCTCACCAAAATTTGGAAGAGATTTTAAAATGAAACACATTTGTAAAGGAACAGACTGCAAATACATGTTATTTGAAATTTTCATACAGATTCTCTTTACTAGATATTGAAAATTACTTTGGACTCTTGAAAAATATAGACTAATACTGAATAACACAGGAAAATGCAGACAGATAAAATATATGTGAAATAAATTACTAGTTCATACCTTAAGCTCCTCAGTTTGCTGCTTCACTGTCTCCAGATCTGTTCCAACTGGGGACATGGATGCTAACTTGCTGCCAGCAATATCTACCCAGTCAAATATTGCCTGAAAATCACAGTATGAAATTCAAGTGTGAGCAAAGAAACAGTCATGTTTAAAAGTTTTATTAAACAAATATCAGTTTTTTTTTTTACTCCAGAGAAAAATACTTCTGTATCTTTGAAAGAAAACAGCTCTCTTCAGAAAACCTAGGTTTCTTCATAATACAATGGATCAAATATTAACAAAAGTATTTCACGTAGTGGTTACAAGAATGTACATGCTGCAAGACTGAGTTTCTATTAGCAGAAATATTCTGCCAGTACTACTCATGCTGAGTGGCAGTCTACTTCTTGAGTAAACCCAGCAATTTTTATGAATACCCTGAAAGGTAAATACAAGACAGCTCTATTGTGTATTCCTTCGGGGAGAAAATAGAAGACAGTAGCTGGGTGGTAACACACTTTAAATGATGATTACAAGCTTCTTTTGAAAGACAGGGCTTTGAGCAACCTGATCTAGTGGAAGGTGTCCCTGCGCATGGCAGAGGTGTTGGAATTGTGTGATCATTAAGATCCCTTCCAACCCAAACCATTCTGTGGCTCTCTGATGATGTGCAAGCAACATGGAACACAACCCCCATTCATTACATATTATGTAGTAAAGGTCCATGGTGAATCTCCATAGGATAAAAGGGCTTGACTGAATCTCCATAGGATAATGCAGTTATAACTTTAAAAAACACATGAAGCCTCCCCAGTTCTGAGGCTTTGTGGATACTTCTTTTGCTCCTGATATAATGCAGAACCACCTCAAGAATACTCGCAGAGTAAGAACAGCTGTATCAATCTGGGTAACAGCATAAGTGAACACCTCTGCTAGCCCCCTTTCCTCCTGCCTGTTATCTGTAATTCCTTACAGAAAAAAGCTTAGGACAGCTTGTCAGAGCTGCCTACTGCTTCACAGCTCCCCAGGAAAAGCAGACCTACCCTCAAAATGCCCAACAGAAGGAGGTAGCTGCAGCTAACAATCTGCCCACGATACTCTTCATGTCTACTGAAATAAGTATAAGAAGGCACTCTATTTACAGTTCTTTCACAAACTTTGTAGAATGAACGATGTACAGCCACAGGGACTACAAAGCACTTAAACCAATGTCAGTGTTCCTAATGTAACCCTACAAGTCAACAAGAAAAATACATAGAGAGGGTGCACTGTAAAGTAGGCATGCTATCTTACTATTAAGGAGTATTCTGCTGCTTGATCTGCACTGAAGAGACAAGCAACTGCCCTCAGTGTCATGTGAAACTAATTTTGAAGGTTTAATGAAGCAAGAAAGCCAATCATTCCACCAAGCAAAAAATAGGTTTTGCAAAATCTGACCATGTTTGGAATCTTTTCAAACGTTTCAATCTTTTAACCACTCAGTGACAAAAGATAAGAGGCTTGCCACTCAGCCAAAAAGTACAAAGAACATGCAAAAAAAACCCCACCCAGCACATAGAGGGAAAAGATCATATAATTTTAGAATAGTTTGGGTTGGAGGGGACCTTTGAAGGTCATCAAGTCCCACCCCCTTGCTTTGTTTTTTCTTGGTTGTGGTGTTTTTTGTTTGTTTTTCTTTTTTTTTTAAACTTTGTCAATTGTAGGATGTATAATGTACAAGGTATCTTAAAATATTGCTGGAAAACTTACCTACAGATTTAAAAAGCAAACAATCTTCTAAAGTATCGTGACAGGATAAATTATACTGAGAACTGGTATAATGGAAGAATTAGTATAATGGTCCAGCAACATTATGTTAATAATATTTTTTGCTTAAAATGTTAAAACTTAAATATTTGACTTATTTAAAAGGTGGAATAAAACTGAAGTTCTTTGACTGTCCTCCACAGAAATAAAATAGCAGCAAGTGAGTCTATCGACCTATTCTGTTTCTTTCAGATCATGTAAATGTGTCACAACTTCAACTCGCCTATCATATGAAGTACTATCACAAGAAAATATGAGCAGGATTACCGTGAATGTGTAGTATCAGAAAACCTCTGCTCTTATCAATAAACAAGGGGACATTAATCTTGAATTTAAATACAGTGCAATGTATGAATTACATGAAGAAAACAAAGCAATGGATTTATCCTTTAATGCAAAAAAAAAACCTAACCCAAATCAAAAAAAAACCCCACCAACCCTGAGAAAAATTTGCTTATGAAGAAAATAGTCACTATAATCAGAGTGATATATCACTTGTCACCACATCACATGGCATTTTTTATTACAACCACATTAAATCCTGTTGACTCAGGAATGGGTAAGGTACACAACATCATCTTACCTGCAGTCCATCTTGGTACTGAACAGCTGCCTGCATAGCTTCAGCAAGCTTATCCACCCTTTCTTTCCATGTTTTGTTTAAGCCATCCCAAGCAGAATTCAGCTGCAAGTAAGCACAATTTACTCCAATAGATAAAAGAATATTACTGCTGTATAATGTGCATTCACTAATTATTCACGGATCAATAAAATAAATAAACTAAACATGACTAGTCCATATTCATTCCATATTAACACACTTGTTCTCCCCATCACTGCATAGT
Source organism: Neopsephotus bourkii (assembly GCF_033783945.1). Lineage (NCBI taxonomy): Eukaryota > Metazoa > Chordata > Aves > Psittaciformes > Psittacidae > Neopsephotus > Neopsephotus bourkii. The sequence continues at coordinate 2,248,925 of NW_026900838.1, read as the reverse complement.
TTCCCTCAGAATACACTAGAGGTTCTGGATTAACAACTTCTGTAAACTTTCAGTACTGATTACTGAATATTTTTATAAATATAGGGATTATAGTTAACATGGGAAATAGTATTATTAAATCATTTGGAGTTACATCGTTATAATAAAGGTAGCTTCAAAGAAATGTACAATGTTGAGTCTTAGAGAAATTCAAGTATTTTGTAATCATCCTAAACAGGATTGTCTCAGTAAAGATGTCTCGCTTGGCATAAACCAGATACAGCTGAAATTTATTCTAGCATTACTTATGCAAAGAAATAGCCATCTACTTTAAGTCAGTGAGGATTTAAAAAAAAATAAAATCTTTCTTTTACAAACATTTTAACTCATAAATCAATAAAATAAAATTGTTTGTACATTCAAATCTGAGTCAAGATTCATGTACCCAAAAGGCAAATCTTACTTTGACACAAAGGCTTCAGGGGTGTCTCACTTTTGCCACAAGATTTTTATTTTCAGACTTTGTTGGGGGCAGGTGAGATATACAAATTTCAGCTGAACAAGCACCTAACATAACATCTTTAAGCACCAGCGCTTCCCATACCTCATCTATACTTTTGTTGACAATAGGTTTGTCAGGCTCTCCACAAGCAGCTCTAAGTTCAGAGCCAAGGTTCACAACTGTTTCTAGTTCTTCCTGCAGTCCGTCTATTTCTTCTTTAACAGCCTACAAAGAGAAGAACATACAACACTAAATTTAATCATCCATGTACAGTTTGCTTTCAAGATAGAACACAGCAGGATTACCACCTTTGTTTTCTTTAAGGTCACCTGGACTTACAATTGGATGCTGAAAATATAAGCATCCCTTTGCAGTGTGAGAGAGAAATCAACTGACATCAGTCTAAATAATAACATGAGATGGAAAAAATAAACAAGAAGTTTAATCAGAGTGTTTTCTTTTCCAGAGGTTATCATTTAACTTTCAAATCTTTAACTATAAATAATTACAGGCTTAGAGCATAATACATCTGCACACCTTTCATTTATATGTTACGTATTACTCAGGGAATCTAAAGCATGTGTAACTTTCAAAAGCCTTGGTGACATGCTTACTATATACATGTTTATAAACAGGTATGTAAATATAATGACAGGCACATGTTGCATGCTCACTGCAATTAAGCACTCATACATGTTATTTACCACAGACTCTTGAGACATCATTATAGTAAATTTCTATACAATTATCCCTCTTGGTCCCTAAGCCAAACTAAATATTCTCCCGTAATTCTGTATATTCTATATACATAAATATTCTCCACAGTAATTCTGTCTTTTCTCTGCATGCTGCAAATAAAATAGCTCAAGCCAAGAAAATACTTTCTACTGACCTCAGCAGCTTCTTGCTGTTGCTTGACTACAGATGGGTCAACTCCAGGTCCTTCCAGTTCTCGAATAAAGTCCTGAGTATCTTTAATAGTAGCTACAACAGCCATGTGATCACACCAAAACTTTTCAGCTAGTTCCATTACATCCAACAATTTGGCCTCCCTTTCCTCAGTCAAGGTCTGGATGTCTTCCCAAATGAGGACCATTTGGTCTAGTTTATCTTGAACAGCTAAACAACAAAGGAACTAGATTACTACCTTGGCAAAAAATTCTAGGCCATAAATCTCTCTACAGTTCTACAGCAGAAACATATGTGTACATTTTAAAATTTAGACTCTAAAATTGTTTCTTTACAGGGCTCCTTATAATGTTAAGTAGGAACAACCAAAATGGCCTTTAAAAATAAAACAAAGGTCAAATCCATGACGAATTATTTTAAACAAATGCTTTGTTTTTATAAATCTTTAGCAGCTTCTCCAGCAGAACACAATCCACAGATCAGTGGTCATCAGAAATTAAGATTCTTTTATATACTGCACCTTGCTGCATTTCCCCTATATGAAACTATCCTCAGTCTACTACCTTTAGCAGATATATCCTTATCAGCTCCTTCTGAGCGAGCAATCATTTCCTCCCCTCTCTGTTTAAGCGTCTCATACACTGGCTGAAGTTTTTCCAGATCCACGGACACATTCTTATTTTCACTGATTTGCTCTTTAATCTTCTCAACCTCTGCTGATATCGAAGGTGGCTGCCTCAGACGTTCAACTATGCGTTTCAGACTCTCAAGAGTTGGATCTATCTTGTCATGAAACTGGGAGAGTGGTAAAGGACAGAAATAAGTGGCAGAGAAATTAGAGAAAAAAAAAAATCCAACAAATGAAAAATGGCGTGCAAAATTTTCTTGGAAAAAGGAACAGTAAAATTATCATACTTAACATCTCTATTCAACATATATATGTGTAACTTGCAACAAATACTCTCCTCATGGTTCTTCACCTCTTTTAATATTTAAGTTACAAAAATGACCTTACAAATGGTACTTCCTCTCCAATTTAAGAATTTTACTATTAAGTCCTGAGACACTCCATCTGAAGGTACTATAAATATGTCAGAATCCACTTGGATTTAGTCCTGTGTAATTCATACATAGAATCATAGAATCATAGAATTGTTAGGGTTGGAAAGGACCTTAAGATCATCAAGTTCCAACCCCCCTGCCATGGGCAGGGACACCTCACTCTAAACCATCTGAAGAGCCATGGCTCTCTGATTTCATTCTTTTAAAAAGGTATTTACCTTAATATCAAATACATACATTTTCATACCAGGACCAACATACTGGCATATAACCACGATTAGATCTGATATGTAAGGTCATTCAGAAAGATATTTGTTACTGTCCAGGTGGTGCTTGTTAGTGCAGTAAAGGTACATTATTTTTGCACCTAAAAGGGCACACTAGTGTGTATTTTATGTTCACCCATATTTGACTGAGCCCAGAAGCTCAATGACAGCTATGTTAACATGGCACACGGTCTTTGGTACAGGTCCAACATTAGTCTTTACAATATGGTTTGGATCCATCAAGATCCCTAAAAATATCTCACCACCATGCCCCTTTCAAATTAAAGAGATTAATAAACTGTGGGTGCATCTGATGATCCTCCAGGACCTAAAAACCCACTCCTGGCTACACCTGGGAAAGGTGCTAGAAAGAACACAAGATTACCTTATGCAAACAAATAGCTACACATCCTTTCTATTCAAAGGAATATAGGCAATACAAGTGTAATTACTTTTACCACCATACAACCCACTTCAATCAGACTCTGTGACTAATGTTATAGACTCAGTGTTTTTGTTAGAAGTGTGAATATCATACCAGCCAGCAAAATGTGCTATGAAAGATAAGTAGACGTCCCACATTCAAGACTTCTGAAAAACTGATTGTAGCAACAAAACCTTACATAAGTGATAACAACTGACATATAAATTACATTTTAAAGTTGTCAGTACACTCAGCAGGCCTCCTTGTACTCACACTTCAATGAATGAGACAAAGTGTTTGAGAACTTAAAAGGAAGAAATTCAAGTTGTTACAACCTCTCATTCTGGATCCATATGTTATGCCCTGCCTTTGATATAAAATGCAATTTAATATAATTTAAAACCTGAAGAGTTAAATAATTATTCTTCCAGGACTGTCTAGACAAACACTGACATAGTCATCACAGTACAGAGCTCTGAAAATATATATCTATGTATCTTAATAAAAAGAGATGATATAAAATTACATTCTGGGCATTACAATGTTTTGCTTTGGCATCTGCATATACATTTAGGTAAATAAAATTAACATCAAAGTATTGCATAAATCATTAAGTATTTTCTCAACATCTGATTATACTCTAGCTGTTACCAAAGAATGCATTTTTATTCTTGCTTTCTGTACTTACCCAGTATAACACATTAATGTCTATCACATACAAAGCAGGGACTTGAATACTAAGTAAATACCTTAAATTTTCTAATGTGCAGCTGCAAACAGGGGGAGACCTGAGCATTTATGATAAACACTGAATCTAAATAATCAGGCATCTTTCCGAGGTGTGAATAAGGAAGGTGTTATATAATATCTGTAACCAGTTCAAAAGCAGGATGTTATCTGATGTCATTTTTTGCCTCAGGTTCTTAAACTCAGTCTGCAGGGGCTACAAATATGACATCAAGTACAATGGCCTATGAGACTTGATGAGAACTTTAAGGTGTATATCTTTATTATTTTAGACCTAAGCAGAATATAGCACTTAATTGCCAGTGAATAGAAAAAAATTGGAATTTCCTATAAAAAACAGCAGTATAGAACAAACCATTCAGGGTTTTGAATGGGCTCGCGTACACTGTTATACTGAGTTCTTTTCTGAATTTGGGGTTGAGTAAAAGAATTTCTGTTTGGGTTTCATGACAATTAACCCAGTATTTAAAAGTTTTTAGAATGTGACACTTAATACACTATCAAAGTTCATTGCATAGGGTGATGAACCTAAGATACGCAACTTTTGTGGACTTGATCTGAATTTTATGCTTATGATGACATTTTGTGAGGTCTAACTTCACTCACAATACCTTTACGTAACAGTTCATGCATGTGTTGCATTAAGTTCTTGTGCATGTGCAAAGAAGAAAATCACTATTACTACTGCTAAAACACCCACTGGTTCCACTGGTAACAGATCATAAGCAAAGCTGCCAAGTTCTAGATGTAACCATACCCAAGTTAACCAATCAAGAGTGACATCCATATGAAAACAAAGCATCAGCTAGCAACAGACCAGCAAGAGAAAATGGAAGTAAAGACAAAATCCCACGTTTCTAGACCAAATGTGGTGGGGTCTTTTTTGCTTCAAAATTTTTCAGCTGCAGCAGAGTTGCAATACTGACCAATATATAACATCATAAGCCCTTGAGAAATAAAAAAATCAGTGCCATAGGCAGTGATAGGAACATTCACAGGCCATTAGGTTGAAAAATCCAGATAAAATGGTGGTTTAGCCTTGATGTATACATGTAGGATGACAATGTCTGTGTGCTTTTCCATTTGAATGAATCCAATTATACTTTAAACTTAAACTGATACCTGGGTACACTGAGAGATGGCTTCATCCAGTGCCAGTGCTCGCTTTTTAACATCTTCCTTAATTTTACTGTAAAGGGTGTCAGCTGCCACATACTTCTCTTGGATAGAAAAACCTTCTCCTGGGCTCAGCTCCAGCAACTGAGGCCCAGTTTTGTTCATCTTATCTATATGAGGCTTGTGCTCAGCAATCAGCTCACGCAGTTGCTATAACAAATGAAACAACTTATCAGTTTCTTATGCTTACACCACCACATTACAGATGTCCACACTTCTAACACATCCAGCTGGCAAGAAATTCCAAACAAATACACTTCATCCTAATATAAAGTGCAAATAACATCAAATAAAAGGTAATGACTGCTTTGCCAGTGATCGCTCCCATTCCAACACAGAGCTATCCAGGCACGAAACACCACAATTAGAGATGCACTGGAAAGGTCTGTACAACACTCTTGTGTACGATTACAGGTAAAATATAAGATGTTAACTATGCATATGATGCTGGCAACAGACATTCTCCATGATATTTAGTACCCATAATGACAGAAATGGTGACAATATTACAGATGGGTGTAACACCACCACTTTTCATGTTGATATCTGTCACTTGCTGCAAAGCCTTTAATTGTGGAACATCATAGGAAGAGGCACTGGCACTTCAACATTAGTAATTCAAATTATCCTTGATTTAAGAAGAGGAGACTAGCACAAAGAAGGGTCAAAGAAATCAGTGAAAATGACAAAAGGACAAGAAAGACTGATCAGTAGAGATGTCTTAACTTAGTTTAGCAGTCTCCCCTCTGGCCACCGGACCCCTCTATCTTCACAGCAGAACTATTACTTAACCAAGTTTAACAAGTAATTAGTAGGGAAATTAAATCTCAGCTGTCTACTCCCTCTCATCATCCCCCTGCAAAGTAAGTCAAAACTGTGAAGAAGACTGTGCAGAAGCTTATGGAAGTAGCTAGGTCACAAGGTGTCTTCCAACTTGCCTAAGGATTTTGCCTTTGTTTACTTGTACCCATAGATCTGACAAAGGGAAAGGGGATTTTTTTTTTTTTTTTTTTTTTTTAGGAGTAGCCCCATCCTTCCCTCCAGTTTTATTTATTTTCCCTGCTCATCCCTCCCTTTTCAGAATAATACCACTGTCTTGTGAGACGCTGTCCTTCTTGGTGCTGTGAACTCTTGTGAAGCCCTTGTGCAGGAATATGAAAGGCACATGCTCTGTCCTCCCAGCTAAGAGTTTGTTTAAATTAATGAAGACTCACAAAAGGGCCTACACCAGTCTCAGTGTAAATAAATCCTCTTCTCTTCAACTAAGGTCCTTCCCTTAAAAAGAAATCCTGATACTGGCTTGCTTACTCACTCCTTCCCAGAAGAGGAGATGCTGAGAGGATTGAAATGACAGTGACCATGATTCTCCACAGTCCCCTGATGACAAACAGCAATGAAAATGCAAACCCCCCTGACTCTAGCTACTTACTGAGAATCTAAGTCTATTTGTATGCCTTGCAACAGGAAAAATAATGTTGACTAGCAGACATGAGGAAAAGGGAAAGCTAAAAGCAGGTTGAAAGCTTTTAGAAAATAATTTTGTGTGATCTATTTTTGTGCACAAAAAACTTACACAAGGCCACAACAGTGCACATTTCTGGGTCCAAACCTTATGCTACACATAACCACAGCTCAGTTCAAACCAAAGTGACTGCATGTTACTCTCACAGACTCAAATCGATGAATTCCATGACTTGGAACAAAGACAGTCATCAGTAAATACAACAGAACAGAAATGTAAGTGAATATAAAAAACCGTTTTCAATTCACATTCAGAACTTTTTTTTTTTTTCTTTCCTTTTCTTTTACTAGAACAATAAATGATTTGGTCTTCTCCATGATCTACTATTGGGTAAACGATTCCAGTATTTCAGATCAGAACATGTTAAAATTGCCTGACATTAATCTTCTACTTAACAAACAAATCTCAGCTAATGGCATAGCCCAGAGAAAATGCAAAAATAGAAGCTCATCTGAAGGGCCTCTCATGCAAGCAGAATGATTAAAGTAGATGAGGAACAATCCTGTAAGTAAAGCAAGCATGATTTGGTTTACGGTGACTAATCAAGATAGTTTGTAAAGCACATGTTATATAGCCAGCCTTAATAGAACATGGTTGTTCATTCTGGACATAATAGGAAGACAAATGAGTGAACCCAGTATTTACCAGTACATAAGAGTGGCACATCTTCACTAACTGGTCTCACAGTAAACAAGATATTGAAGACAGGGTTCATCCTATCTAACCTGAGTCACTTAATTGAGGCAGCTAAATTAAAATAAATCCTGGTTATTCTGTGCTTAGTAGGGAGAGACAGGTACCTCTAATAGCCATATGGGCTTCGCATGTGCCAACCTATGCAGGTTTTTAACCTCAGTGGGATACACCTGATTCCAGGTAATACTAGTAGCTATAGATGAAACATACTAACTTTTACCCCAGCTGATTATTCCTCCATGTAAGAAAGCCCATATGGTGGCCAGCCTACAAAACTGATGCTTCTATTTTGTGATGTTATGGTAAACATTTATTTCTTTTAATTGTTACATAACATATATACTTGACATGAGAAATTACTATGGAATTGGCTAGAACCCAAGCAATCAATTCTTGGCCCTTTAATTGTGCATCTTCCTGGCTCAGCTAAATTTAGCGCCACTGTTACCAACAAAACAAAAGCCAACGTTTTTACATGTATGGAAGATAAATGGATGCACATATTTGTACACAGACTGTACACAAACATAGCATTTCACTTTCAGCAGGCTGACAGCAGGTACTCTAGTTCTTTAGATAGTCATGTTTTACCCTCTTGTTTCTTGCAAAACCATCCCATATCTGTTCTTTCTATTTATAGGTCTGGATTGTTCTAATACATTAATTTGTACTTTTAAGTTTACTTAACTATCAACTTTTGTGTGCTCAGCTCTCACTTCAATGGCAGTTTTTCCCCCTTTCACCCTCTTTTATGCTTATACATTGTTGCTGCCTTCCACAGAGAATCTTGTTTGCATGCACAGTTTGGGAAATGGTAAACGCCCAACTGAAAATGTATTTATTTTCTATTACTGATTTAAAGCTTTATTTTTCAACAGAAGTATAACTGTCTGGGTCATAAACATTTAGCAGAGTACTCCACAGCTCTAAGCAGAATACTACTTGGCTTTTGACCCTTTGTTTTTCAAAATTGGCAAAATGCTTACCCTATGCTCTTCTTGTTGTTGCTTTAAAGTTTCATATTCAAGGGCTGGTGCAGGAAGCTGAGAGATGATCATTTCTGTTTCAGTTAACCATGGCCAAAGCTCTTCATAAGTCTCCCAGAACTGGTTAACCAGGGACTGAGCCCGTTCCAGCTGGAGGTTTCTCTCAGAGTTCATTTGACAGACTGTATCATATTTCTGTAAGAGGCTTTCCATTTTTTTCTGTAAAATAATATTAACAAAAAATAGCAATGTGTGTTTTTCCATGTCTATTACCTTCATTTATAAACAGTCTTTGATAATTATAGAACCAAACCACAGTGAACCACATTTTACTTTTGATAATGTTTCTATCGGCATCAGTGTTCAAGGTGGACAGAATCAGTATTGTGGGAGATCATACTTTGGCTGAGTATTCTCAAAGTAATTAGAACATATTTAATAATATCGATATTTACAAATAACACTTTATCCATAGGGCTTCCAGTCAAGCTGCAAATGATTTGACTGCAGATCTTAGCCCCACTTCCTTACTGAAGAGCCTTATCTTCAGTGACACTTGGCAGAAGATTAGCATTTCTGAATCAAGGCATCATGAACAATATAAAAAAACCCTGTTGTTTGGGTTTGTTTTGTTTTTAAATCTGGCAAGAAAATAGGGTGCAATGTTGTGCTTGTAGCTTACAAACTTGCAACAGCAACCACAAAGCATTATTTTCCAGGTTAGCACACTTTAAGTAATGAGGATATGTTACCATTAATAATATGATAAAATTATAAAGCCTAAACATTGTAAGTCTACTGCATTGGGCATATGATAATAAAGTATCAACTAGCTATGCATTTTTCCTGTGGAAGACTGCCCATGTTATCATTTTAATGAAATATTATATGTGACAATGCACATAAATACTTAGCCTTGGAAAAACTAGACATATAAGCAAGTCATTGAATTGGTGAAGAATCTTTTTTTGCCAGAACAAGCTATCCTTTCATTTGTTATGTCTTGCATGTGAATTAAGTATAAAGATATTATCCAAAGGACAAAACATAGCCTAACACACATATATACCGTATTTTTGACAAATACAAATATTGAATAGTGTCTCACGTAAAACTGTGTTCTCTTATGACAACAGTTTCATAGACAGAACTTCTCATCTATTTGAAATTCACTTAAGAGCAAATCAGATTTCTTCAGAAATCCTCCAGCAGAGCACAATTAGTGTTGTTGTTCAAGGAAGGCAGTGATTGAAAAGACTAAACTTACACTATATATCCAGCCTTACCATAACTCAGCAAAAAAACCCAACAAACCCAACCCCATAACTAGCCCATTCTTAAATGCTAACATGAAAAATCTGTCTGTATATATATGCAGCCCCAACATTAGGCTTTCTCTGTGTGTGCAATAAATAAAGGCATAAGAATGCCTCTCATGGACTGTGTTAGTCAACAGTATGGAATAATCTTGGCAAGTGAAGTCCACGCTGAAAACGCCAGAAATGAAAGATTCACACTGAGGTGCATAGCCATTGAATCCAGCATAGAAATACACATGGAGTGTCACTGACCCAAGAGAACTCAGGAAGATGAACCGCCAGATTCCATACACACTACCCCAGATGACTAACACCTATTCACTCAATTGTCCATTGGCTAAAATACTATTTACCATGGATGAAGATGATAAATGTGGCTACAAATTAGTGTCTGGCAATGAAGCAAGTACACAGTGCTTGATCTCTGAACATCCTGAAGGAAGAAGAGAGATACACAACAGCATTTCTTCTAGTACTACAATCCTTAGACTAGAAGTGGCTGTAATTAATGCTTTTTCATTAGTATTTCAAGACACACACTATAGGAATCCTTCTATTTATATGTTGTCTGCATATCTACTGCTGTAGCTGCAATTTAAGAAACTTTACCTTCATGGCCTGTTTTTCTTCTTCGGTGCACGTGTTCATAATCTTATCCCCAGATTTAACAAGTTCATCTATGGTATCTTTGTGCCTCAAAATCTCCATGGTAAAAGCCTTGGAACAGAATAAAAATTGGTCAGGAAAAAAAAAAAAGAAAAAAGGGAGTATGTTGAGCAAAAACTATTTTTGAAGTGCATTATGATGGACTGAAAATTAAATCGTGCCAGTACACTTTCTAGATGGAGAGTGTGCCGGCCAATAATTAATGTGACATTTGGAAATGCATTTCTTTTACCTTTTGAACTTGTAGCTGAGCCATGGTCTGGTCTTGCTCAAGCCTAATATCACCCAGAGACATCAGTTTCTTTTCTGTTTCTGCAATCCAGGCAAATTCAGCATCAGCTGCTTGATCAAACTAAATGAGGGAGACATGAATTAGTTCAGTGGTTCTATAGATGTGAAATTAGAATGATTGTTTCAAAAAAATTTAGAGAAGATTAAAAAGCATACTTTGGAATTCTTAGAAAGACAGCGGCTCACTTTCCATATGAGAGTTTTATATAAATGAAATACGAAGCTCAAAATGATTCTGAGGGATTGTAACACAGCAGCTTAATTCATAAGCATGACAAAGCAACAGAAGCAAATATATTTTTCCAAAGCCTACAGCTCTCTAACAGACATAAGAAAATAAAAACGGTTATAATTTCAGAATTGTAAGTCAAGTCATTGTTTTCATTTCAGTCTACTTCCATGTCTTTTCCATCTCTATGTTTATTATTACTGCTAGTGTTGCAATTATCCTAAGAAACAGTTGTTTGATGTTATCCTTTTAATCTTAAGAGATGCTTTGGTATTAAATGATAAAGGCAAAAAAAAAAAATCACAATTTGACTAAATTGGTGGAAAAACCTCACTGAACTCAGACAAGACAGGATTTCATCCAAAACTAGACCTTGGATTAAACGCAAAAACTCTTTGAGGCATTTGGGTGCAGCCAGTCCTTTTCCTAAAAGATTAACTTCTGACCACCATTAATCAACATATCAATGTTTCAGGAATTACCTCAAAGCACTAAAGTAATGAGAGGATTTAAAGGATCTGTTTCTTACTAATTTGTGATGGAGAACCTGAAATGTGTGGGGATCCAATTCCCCTGGAAAGTAAGACCAAATTAAAGAAAAAAAAAATCATATATTCTCTCTTCAGTTCAAGTTTATGGGCACATATTTTAGTCCCCACATGGTGCAGTTCTCAGCAGAGGCAGCTTTGAGCTTAAGCCATAGAGACATATTACATGGGATGATGAGGTGTACAAAACAGTAACTATAGAAACTACTAAGAACTAATTTATTTCTTTATTTATTTTAAACTCTGACCTTCACTGCAATTAGCTGAATATTATTATGGCTATGAGTTATTGTGACAGTCTATCAGGATGTTTTAGGTCAGAACCTGCTCCTTGTGTTGTTGATAACCATGCTTTCCTCAGAAGTCTCTTTCTGTCCACAAGAGTCTGTCCCTCTTGTCCTTCAAATATGTTGGTCTGTGCCTTTGTGGCTGCAGACCAATGACAACCCTGCTCCTGTAACACAGCTGGAGTTCACTTTAGGCACTAAACAGTGCTGTCTTAGTGATTAATCATGAGTCACACAAAACCAAAAGAAGCAGTTCTGAGATTTCATTCTTTACGAGTCAATCTTTTTCAGCCCTTATAATCCATGTTACATGAAAGAGAGCACAAACATTCTTTTTCACTGTATGTCACTTCTCATTTAAAGTAACAGAAAGTTTTGTCCTAAATATTGTGAATTCCTAATAGAAAGGTACATTCTGAAACAATCAGGACTGTAAACATCAGCACAAAGCACATACACCAGTAACAGTTAATTCCTGGCTTTAGAAACTGCCAAGCTCTTCAGAAGCCCATCTATTTATGATCCAGGTCAAGGAAATTAAGAAGGTGATTCCCAGTGTGTTAGATGTACAAATTAACTGCACTGTGGCTTCCTGATACCAAATAACCATGGATATGTGAGTAATAATGAGCAAATATTTAATGGAAATAACAAAATCAAGGCATGGCAGTGGAATTTCTAGGTTACATACCACCGAGGAAGGACAGGATTCTAAACTCCACTTGCTGAGGGTACAGGATTTCCAATTCCAAATTCAAATTTCAAATACAACACAAAAGAATAAAAAGCACAAAACTAGTACTCTCTGCATCCAAATTTTGAAGTGTTTTCTTCCCATTATGCAGGACACTTATTTATGAGCACTGAACTCCACTTGAGTCACTATAAAATCATTTATTTCATCCCCACCCAGTTTAACCAAGCATAGTTCATTGTGGCACTTTTACTTCTAACCAAGAATGATTGATTTCCAAATACAATGACATTGTGATTTGCTTCATGAATGCTTTCTGAAGTACTCTCTGTGGCTGCTTTATAGTGAAGAACAACAAGTAAGCCAAAAGTAGAATATCATAGAATCATAGAATAGTTAGGGTTGGAAAGGACCTTAAGATCATCAAGTTCCTACCCCCCCTGCCATGGGCAGGGACACCTCGCACTAAACCATATCACCCAAGGCCTCGTCCAACCTGGCCTTGAACACTGTCATATGAATATGACCTATTCTATGTAGCATGCCTTTACTAAGGTAAGACACCAGCCAATGCTTTCAGTATTGAGAAGTGAAAATTACAAGATGCAGCTAAATTTATCCCTAAGACGATTCTATCCATCTGGGAGCATTTTACCCAGGTAGTTAAAAAACAGGACATTGCATTAGTCTATTAAGCCTCCCAGTTTCCACCGAATAAACCGCTTCCATGTGAAACAATATGCTTACATGTTCATATAGCTTGCTGCATTTCTCACCTTGACCTGGTGATGTCTAGTCTGAACCCTACACTACTCCCATTGAGCCTTTGTCTTCGTAGTGGCTTTGCCTTCCACCCAAAACTTTGTAAAAGCACAGGCACTTGAAACAAGTTGCCACAGGATAAGCTTACAGAGCACTAACTTCTCCAAAAGCATTTTTTATTTTGCATTGTCTTTCTTTGAGCTAAATAGAAAGTACCTTATCCTTCACTGGAAGTGTGTTAAGCTTCTTGATATTTATCATAGGATATAGTGTATAGGAGTACAATGTGGTGATGTGAGTTGGGCTGAAGTGGAGGTTAGGGATATGCAGGTCTGGGTTGCAAATGTGCCTTTGCCACATTAGCTAGTGGAGCTAGCTCTGGACTTCTTATGTGTGGACCTGAATTTGCTGAACTTGTGCTAGGAGATGCAACACACTCACAGAATTCAGAAAAGTTTAAGGAGAGCCAACATACACTCTCCTATCTTACATTATCACTCACTGAAAAAAATTATCCTTCATTTCTGAGGATTTGATTAATGAGACAAGATAATATTCATAGCAAACCTCTTAAAAAGAAATATGAAGTTACTTTAACCTCAGTTACAAGACCTGAGTTATTGCCAGGCTCCTTCAGTCAACTTTCAGCAAATGGAAAGTATCACACATGCCTTCTCCTACTCCTCTTACAACTGTTTATAGGAACTATTAGTAGAAACAGAAATCTGCACCAACATTTCTATGCCTGAACTGTAGCCAGACATTGGCAAATTGTGTTTCCACAATGCATTATAAGCAAAATTAAATATGGGACCATTTAGTGATGAAATTAAGAGTGCCAGTTCTCAAAGTGTACTCATATATACAGCTCTGCGAATGTATAGAAACTTCCACGTATTAAAGAACTCAAATTTTTGAGCCCCAAGAAGAAAAGCATTGTGGATATGAATAGCAGTGATTGTTATTTAAATCCTCCACTACAGCCTGAACAAGATGATCCAGCTTTTATTTGTGAAAAGTACAGAGCAGCTAGACAATCAACTGATGCTAAAAGGTGTGGCAACCCTTGTGATTTCAGTGTGGCATTCAGTGAATTTTTCTGGGGATCTCGAGCATATTTTACTTAACATAATAAACATGATCTACAGAAGACATGGTCCATTCAGTTCTTACTTAAGCAAACTCTCATTTGAAGAGCCACAGAATAGTTACAGCAATTTCAGCTACAAGCCTGATGTTTGTGTCAACAAAAGGCAGAAAACTGTAACAGTGTACAGATTAGCCAAGTTCCAGCATTCATATCTTAACAGTGGAGTCCCATTTCATTCAAACAAGCCTTTTGCTGCTCAAGCACAGAAAACATTTGGTAACATTATTAAATGACTTCTTTTATTCAGGTACGCATGGCCAGAGACTGTTACTGCAAAAAGAACAGTTTTCAGTACCTGCTGGGATCTCAGAATGGCAGCATCAATCTCATCCACCTTCTGAGAGATCATGTCACTCACTAATCTGTAACGTTCGTTGTCCTCTGTTATCATCCTGTCAAGCCCCTCTCTGGCCCTCCATGGCACCAGCTCCAGGAAGGCACTGCCAACTTCATTGAGAGTGTCCAGTAAGCCTTTGTTGTTCTTTGCTTCTTTTTTCAGCTCCTGTAAAAGGACATTTAAAGTAAACATGTCAGCATATGAGCTGAACACACACAGCCTGCACATGCTTTTTTTATTCTTTCAACCACTCCTTAAGTCAAGAACTGAAATGTCTGCACAGACCAAAGGGATAAATTAGCACACTTATTTTCATCTCTGTTGTATTAGGTATTAGCTTTTTGATATTATAAGCTATTTGACAGGAAGGTGGGTGATTCTTGAAGAAAATTTTCTACAGAATCTTATTATATATCTTGCATATATTCTTCCAGTCAGTATAGCAGTCTGAACTCTTTGTAATTTTATATGAGTTGTATACAATTAATTCAGGTGATTTCTTAAATGTGCAATGACTAAATTAAATTTCACAGCATCACACAATGCTTCAGGAATGACTTTTTACCCACTTAGAAACTCCCACTGCTGTTTCACTTCTTTTCATATAAGAAAATGAATGGAAAGATTATTTTTTTTTACTTCCTCTCTCCACATCATCTGCACCATCCAGATTTTACTACAAATTTTCTTTTAAAATAAATATTGTTAAACAAGATTAGTAATACATATTTTTAAATGCCAACTCTTTTTACACTTTACAGGATTTTATCTATGTCGCAACTAAAGAACCAAAACAACTTTGCTTGACATCTTAAAGAGTTTTCCCAGGATTAGGTAGCTGCTTGAATAAAAAGGAAATGTTGTACTTCTCTTGTGCTAAAAATAAACCTCAGTCTGATTTCATAAGTGATTATAACAGATGACTCTGGAAAGTGAGTTGGATTCTTAACTACTGTTACATTTAGTCAAATGATGTGATGCCAAAATTTCTTATTCACAAAACAACTTCATGCCAAACATAAGTTAACACAAAGCCTAGCTGAATCATACAGCAATAAATAATTCACAGGTTCTAAAACCTACTTTTTGTCTTTCTTGTACTTGGCTTAATTCTTCACCCTTTGGTATTTGACTTTCATATGAGAGTAACTCCACCTCCACTTCATCAAGCCATTTGCAGAGTTCCTCGTGAGTTGAGTGCAGTTGACCTGCAAGCTGCAGAGCCTGCTCTAAGGTCTTGTATACATCAGAACTCAATTTTGTAATGTCTTTGTATCTTGCTTTAATGCCTTCCAGTTTATCTTGAATTATTACAACTTCATCACCTAAAATAGAGGGATGTTATTTCCTATGATCACAAATATTTAAAACAAAACAAAACCTAACCCAAATCACAAGACCCCCGTGTACCAGAGATCTCAGTATTTAACTTGTAGACAAGGTCAATCTTCAACTACTGTAAAGTATCCTACCATCACTAAAGTTAACAGAGCTATTAAGTTTACCTCAGCTCAGGATCTGTCCTTCTGTCTTTTTTTCTGCTTTACTAAACTATTAGAAAGGAAAAACTTAAGATAAAATATTTAATTCAAACGTTCTTTTTTAGAAAAAATCCAACCTTAAGTTCAAAATACTTCTTAAAATGGCAAAAAAGAAAAAAAAAAGTAAAAAAGTAAAAAAAGTGTTACTGAAAATGTGAAGGAAAAATATCAACAAAATACTAATTAGATTTTCAATTACAGTAATATTTGACATTGCTGTGCACTCCCATTACTATTCACTTGAAACACAACTCAAAAGGCTAAACCAAAACCAATGTACTGAAGTTTATCAGCACATATTCAGACTTCATTATGTAATGTTTGGAACAGAAAAGGACATCCCTCCACCCCCAACCATGTCTGTGCCTTAAAGAGTTCAAGAATGCTAGAAGTGCTGGGAAGTCCGGACAGATGTTGATCTACAGAACACACACGTGTGCAACTGGAATGTAATTTTTCCCACAGTATTAGCTCCAATGGACAAAACTTTCCTCTTGCAGTAAAAGGTAGTCTAAAATCTTGTTCATCTGTGGATGCCTGCAGGGAACTGACTGCATCCACTGCCAAACAGCCCTCCATTATGAGTAATGCCCATAACTTGCTATTAGGAATGGAATGCAGGTTCACTAAAATAATTTTTCACTGAAAGCAATAAAAGATTTGAGGGCCAAACTCTCTACAGTCAAAAAAGGACTTTTGCTTACTTACATTAATAGTAAAACTGACCCCAAAACATATCTTGACCTCAAACCTTTATTAAAATAAGCAACTACGACTGCTTTAACTAGCAAATATGGACTAATATTTAAAAGTTCTACTTAAATTCTCATCAGCACTTGCAAGTACAAGATAAAAAGCCTGATGAATCACAGTTTTCTATAAGCTCTCACCTGTTGTATGCTTGAGAAGCTCTAAGCCATTTTGTATAGCTAAATCAACATTCTGTTTTCTAAGAAGAATCTCTTCCTGAAGATCCTAAGAGAAAAGGCCATTTGTGTTAGCACAGATACAACAAATTATAATATTTTATTTGGAATTAGCATATTAACACTTCAAAGAAAATATAATAATGAAAAATAAATAAAGTATGGGAATACAAATAAAATTTTTAAAATAAACTAAATAATAAATGAACAGAAATAAAAATACCAGTAGTTCAGAGTGCTGTTTCTCAAGCAATTCTCTGTTGCAATCTTGGACTGCCAATTTGCTCAGTTTATCATGGATTTCATTCAGCCAGTTCATCAATTCAACTTCGTCCTCCCCAAAAATCTGAGCATTGCTGTAAGCTTGCTGGAGAAGTTCAGACCTGCTGTTCATCTTCTCTTGAATCTCAATGTATCGGGCCTGAGAAGAATCTAGCTTTTCCTGCACCATATCTTTATCTTCCCTGGAGCTCATAGTCTTTAGAGACTGACCAGTGCTAACGGCCTGATGTAAACTCTTATTGTGAGCTAGGACATCATCTTCTAGGGCCTATATTTTTTTTTAATAATGAAGAATAATGGAAAAGAAAAGCAGAAAAACATAAAAGAAACACAAGTTGAACTCAATGAAAACTGGATGAAAAAGGACATATTACCAACATAAATATAAAAACCAAATTACAGGGAAAAAAAAAAAAAAAAAAAAAAAATGAGCCTGGTAGAACATTCACCGCAACACCTTTGGCAATTGAGTTGCACTTTACAGAAGCATCTGAAAAGAATGACACAAGCAAGCACGTGGTTTGTATCTTACTTTATGCTGAGAAATTTGCTGCTGCAGTTTCGAGGCCTGCGTTCCAACGGGTTCTGCATTTGCAAGCCTCTTCTCTGTGGCAGTCAGCCACTCCACTAGTGGCTCGAGAGCTTCATGGAACTGCTGTGCTACCACTGAGATGCCTTCCAACTGACGGTTCCTATCAACACGCCAAGAGAAAGGTTATTTTTTGTGATGAAGTAAGTGTGAAATACCTAGAAAAAAAATATGAAAGGCCCTTGAATCCTTTGCAAAATAAAGGATATAATTGTCTTGTTGTAGGAACCACTCATCAAATGAAATAGAAATATATCTATGATACTCATGAAAACCAAGGTAAAGTTAAAATCAAATAAAATATTGAAAAAACACTTCCGAAGCTGTTTGAAACTCTCTGAGCTAATATGCAACTTTTGCAAATAAACAAAGTATCACTTTATTCATATACCTACTGCTAAAAGTAATCTAGCACAAAATTCAGCACAACCTTGTTTTGTACCCAATAGGACAATTCTTAAGTTTCTTGCTGTCTTTAAGCATAAAGTTACATTCCCTTCACTAGTAAACATTTTAAAGTTAGACAAAAGATCTACTGAACCAGAACATACTGTCATGCTTCCTCAGCACTGTAAAATATCTTTAAAGATTTGTTCAGTGATGTGAACAAAACTATTTGGCTCTACTTCTGCATCTCTTGCTCTTGGTAAAAGCTCTCAACAAAGTTAGTGAGACAACGTTAATACAGCAGAGACTTGACCTCCAAACTAAGAAAGCACTATCTAAAACATTTTTGTTTCAGATTATTACATTTCAGAGAAGGTTCTTGATTGCAGGAACTGCCTTCTCTACAAACCACTGCTGAACAAATCTCATTCAAGCAGACTTTTAAAGAGAGATTTGTCCTACATGAAGAACATCACAGTATTTCAAATGGGGCTCTCATTCCAGATAAAACCTATGTTTATATGTGCTTCCCAAGGCTAATAAACAATGTAGACTTCACACACTTAGCCACAGAACACTCAGTGAAGTACTCTACATAGTTTTCAAAATCATCCTCAAATCTCCTCTTCATTTCTAGAGACTGACCTAAGAAAAATGGATACAAGCTTGCAGCTAATACATAGCTTTAGAAAAGCTGAAATTCGATTTTTAATCAAATATCATCAGACTGGAAGAATAATATCAAATCAAACATGACATTTCCCATGGCTAATGAGTCAGATGCTTTCAATAAAAAAAAAAAGAAAGAAGGAAATAATGGTCTATCAGTGGTTGACTCTGCTAATTAATCAATCATATTAGTAGCATGAGGTAACAAAAAAGGTTCAGAGTAAATGAACTAAAGAGGGACTGCCAGAAGCAGTAGGAGACAACAAGCTGAATTCAATGCTATTCTAGCACCCAAATCCTAACATCCATTTGCTCTTCACTGCAAAGCTTCACTGTTCACTTAAATTCATTTTTCTTCAACTTACCAAGTCATTTCTTGTTCTTAATTATACGCTTGTTCAGGTCCCCCTGTTATGCATACTCTTCCTCTTTCTACTCTGAACAAGGCTGTCCTTTTTCAGATCCCCACCCAGAAAACACGATTAGCAAACCTTTCAACACAGATTTCTTCAAAGACAATTCACAGTTCAGAACATACCAGGTGTTTTATACACCAACAACAACTCGTAAATCTAAGTGTGTGTATACACAGATACCAAGAGTATGGTTTTGGGTTTTTTTTGGTTTTTTTTTGGGGGGGGGGGTTTGGTTGGTTGTTTTGGGGTTTGTTTGTGGTTTTTTGTGTTTCCTCCCCAGCATAAGTACACCAGCAACCAACAGTACGAGGATAAAGTTGCAGAAACTAATTATATGGACAACACCAAAAACAAACATCAAGAATTGAGTGCTTCCTCCATAGCAACATGTCAAGATTTTGAAGTTCCAAGAGAGTGTTATTATTTAAATGTAAAATTTACACTTGATCCTATACAAAACAAGTTCCTGCATCAAGAAATCTGCATTCTAATCAACTAATGGAAATAAAATATTAAGAAGACACACATGAAATTAATTGTGGCAGACTGTAGCGTCTTAGGCTAAAATTTTTAAAAGCTTTCGGTCTGTTCAAGTTACTTCGCTTTTCCTTCAGAGGTTCTATTATATCTACATCAAGAATGACAGTACTTACAAGATTTCATAGCAGGGAGTTCCACATGCTGCTTCTAATCATCTATCGCATCCTATGTCTACATTTTTCAAATATATGAAAGAATTTCAAATACCTTGTTTCAGCTTTACTGAGCAGTGCATCCCATCGACTATCCAGGAAACTCAACTGTTTCAAGATTTTCACCTTATCAGCAGGTTCTGCTGACTCTGCAATTTTCTCCCCTTCACGCTTGATTACCTCAACGGTAGGCTTGCGGTCATCCAGCAACCTCTGGAGAAGCTACAAAGAAAGCAATCAGGCACCAGGTTATTAGAAACATTGTAATAACACAATTGCTAAAACAGAAGGAATAGACTCTTTGAAACCATGTTAGAGTGATATATTGCCTATATTGTGATGAAACTGAATAATGCTACAGTGCACAGTGCAGTACAATGCACAGTGCACCTCCAACACAAGTTCATTTTAGTTTCTCAATTGTTTTGCTATGAACAGCAGAGCTTCATGAAGCCCAAACAATCTCCTTGGTTTCCATGTGACAAAGATGTACGCAGCCCAACAACGAGTGAACACGTAGAGGAAAAAGTTCCATTTAATACCACTGAGGGAAACAAGATATTCAGAGTATCTGATACATTTTATAGGAACATTTCTGAGAAAGTTACATGCCCTTCTAGATCTGGAAACATGAAGTTAATTCTGACATATAGGTAGTTAGGAAAATACTATTAATAAAAAATACTAAACAAAAACTATTGTACAATCAACTCTCTACTTGTTTGAGATGTGACTGAGTTCACTGATATAGACCAGTAAATTAATTTCTCCGCAAAGAATAAAATACACCTTTGTCTACAGTCCTCCCTTCCTCCTTTCTCTAGCTGCCTTTGGTAATAGTAACATTTTGCCTTTGTAGATATCCCAACATGAGAATCCCCTGACATTACTCACCATAACTTTATATTAAATCTCTGGGTGGGAGTTGGCCACACAGTACAACTGTATGGAATGTATGTTTCATAAGCTACATTTTAGTTCTTTTTGCTATAACCATTATGAATATTTGCAAGAGTTGACAAGACTGATAGTGCTTCTACATTACCACAGACCATTACCCAACAGCATTCCAACTAATTACCAACAATGAAAAGGTCAGAATCAGGATCAAGAACCAAGTATTTAAGTCTGTAATTTGCAATATTACCTTGGAATTATTACAATGAAACTTTACTAGTTTTTATTTCCCACTTTTCAAATGACCAAACACTTGATTTCATGCTTTCTCTTTTTCCAATGGATCTTTAACAATCCTTTCCACATAGTATTAATAATTCTAACCAGAGCTCAAATTGCAGTGTCATAGAAAATTAGCACTTCTCCCAACCCTAAAGAGATTCTTGAGTATTGAACAGATGGCTGCTTTATACAACTTGGCACCCTTCAATGTCATATAATATACTTGACCAGATTTTATGTTTTGCCAAAGCCTAAGAATTTATTCTCATTGATCCAGTGGAAGGAGAGATATTCTGAACTTATTTCACTTACTTTCTGTTCTTGTATTTGGGCCTTCACAACTTTGAATTCAGCAGATGGTGGTTTCTGATTAGCCACAAGGTCTTCTGTATCAATGAGCCAGCTAAGCAGAGATTCAAGGGCATCCTGAAATCTCCCACAGTGAAGAAGGGCTTCCTGCAATTGTGCAGCACGCTGGGCAACCTGGAAAAAAAAGTAGAGGATCAGACTCTAGTCACCTTTTCTTTTCATTTATGTGAAATCAGTAGCCAAAATCCGTAGAACACCTGGCAATATCACAAACACTCATTTTCATAGCTATTCATAAGAGCACTATGGCACAATTTAGCATTCATCTCTCAGAGCTACAGACATCAAATGAAAAGAGGAAGTTGATTGCCAGAAAATCAGTAGTAGTTCCTTATTACAAGAGATGTAAGCCTGTTTTGTATAGCTATAGTATTATGAAATATATTGACAGGATGTTTGTGTATCAGATCATCTTTATTTTCCTTATAGGAAGACTGAGCCAGGAACCCAAAGTAGCAACTCTTAATACGGGGCAATAATCCATCCAATGGGAAGAAGACATAAGAGAGGAGAAGGCACATAGGTGAACTACAGATATCTGCTGTTCTGCTGTGTCACTCCTTCAGGAAGACAGAGTGGAGAAAAATGAGTGCCATTTCTACTTCCCACCCTTTCCATTTTCCAAGAGCAGTTACTGCTGGAAGAGGACTCTTCAAAAGCATAGAAAATAAACTACAGCCATTTTTCCAAAGCAGTGGTACCATCTCATGTCTTAAGCAATATAATCCTATACAATATAATACAATTATAAAGGAAATGTGCCACTAGTCACACAAAGCCAAGCTGTCTCACTGCTCTGTGCACTGCACAGGCACAACAGTGTACATGAACCGATACAATACAGAATGAAAAAACATCTGAACAAAGACTGAAAAACAACTACTTGAAAGTAGCTGGCGACAAATGACATAGCTACCTTTCCCATGAAAGTATCACAACTCTAACCTCTTTGATTGGGTTATCAAACTTCCCTGGTCTGCTTAAGCAGGAAGGAACACCTAGTCCTAGAGGAGTCCTTCCTGAATAAAAATCCAGGACAGACCTACAGAAAGTTTGACAAAACCTTATAAATGACAGTAATAGCTCTGGCTACTAGTGATACAAATCTTATCCTCTGAATTACCAACAGAATGATTGTGTAAAGTAATATAATTCCTATTCTTAGAGAGTATTTAATTTCCTGTATTTTGAAAAACGTCAGCAAGCAAATAATCAAAAAGCAGAGCACAACAGAAGCAGAATAGTGTACAAAACAATAACCTTCTTATTAAGAGTCTTCCATCGGGTGTTGACATCTTCAAGGTCATGTTCAAGGTTTTCTGTGTTGGAACTTTTAGCAGCACTTTGAATAAGGCCTTGACCCAACCAATTTACCTCCTGTTGTTTTACTTGCAAGGGCTCAATTTCTTCTTTCTGAAATACCTGCAGTTGAAATACAAAACACACATGAAACATTGTGTCTTCTGACATGGTGGTTACATCACGGTATGCAACAACAACAACAACAAGAAAAGCTGAAAATTGGTCTTCGGAAGAAAGGAAACCATGCCTCATCAGCACCTTCCTAAGAAAAAAATCATTAATGTCAACAGAAAGGACTCAATCTAAACAGAGTAAATGCAATACACCACAGGGAAAATGACGCTCATTTCCATGAGTAGTTTTAGACAGGAAGGAAAGGGACTGAGAGTAGAGGGACAAAAAATTAGGACAAAAGCAGAAGTTAAAGAAGCAGTAAAGAATGAGCTATTTTAAAGTAGCTTTTAGAAGAATATAGTAGTAATAAGTGAGGAGGAGGCACTACAGATGCTGGTGAAACAGTATCCCAGCAGACGCCCAGGAGAATGGGTTTTCATTCAGAGGGATTTCTTGCAAATTACTAGGGCTTTGAACCTACCCAAAAGGGCAGTTTGAGCAGTTCTCTGTTTGCTTTATTCTACTCTTTCAGGTATTTAAACTTTTTCAGAGCCAGATTATTACCATTAGCAACAGCAATATAAATCTCCATTTGTATTCAACTGCATTAGGCTGCACTGACACCAGTGTCAATGAGATCAGAAAATGGCCTGAAGCCCCTGAATTAATTACACAGGCCAGTGAAAAATAACCAATGAATAAACAATGCTAAAGAATGCTCAACTTTTGACCCTAAATCCTTCTATTTCTATAGCAGCATTCAGTAACAGTTTTGGTGTACACTTAGTGCATTCAAAGCAACCTTTCTCAGCATCCTGAAAAGCAGGAATCGCTTTGAGCGTACCAGTTACTCTCCTCTTTTGCACCAAACACAGTGTGCCAAGAGACTGCTTTTAAACCACCAGACCTCAGGTGGCTGAGCATGCTTCCACCAGCTTGACAAGTCAATCTAGAAGCTAGAGCACTTACACTAAACAGGAGGAGTAAAATAAATGAAGCAGCCCTCAGAACTTTGTTTCTACTGACAAAAAAAAACAAACAACCAACCCACCCTGAAAACTGTAAGACTGTGGTTACATGAAAACAGAGTGGAACCAGCTAGCTGCTCCCAGAAAAAAAAAAAAAAGGAAAACGCTTGTGTTTTTCTTGACTGTAGGGCAGGGAGGAGGCAGAATAATATTTCCACACAGAATCAATAACAAATTCTTTTTTTATGTGCCGTAAAGCCTCGTCTTTCTGAGAGCAATTCCTACCACAGAGAGGACTGATCTCCATAATCTGTCCTTTAAAGACACATGCATTCCTTGCAGAGAGAAGCTTAAAATAAATTACAATTATTGCTGAGGCCAAAGTTTACCAGAACAACTTAGCAACAAAGCCTGAAGTATCTCGGATTTCAACCAGAGTGGGAAGAAAAAAATTACAGACCCGACAAACACCCTTTCCTTATTACAAAGCTTCACTTCTTACTCTCTTACTTCATCCACCACTTTCAAAGCACTGCAAGATCCTGTGCTTGTAAAATACTGCTGTAATGTCAGAGCTGCTCTCTGGCAAAAGGCAGCTTTCAGAAGAGGCGATGAGCCTTTAATCTGCCTGCTTTGGAAACCACAACCACTCTTGCTTATACCTTGATGAGTAAGGCTCTTCAGGCTGAACACATGGGCTGTAGCTGCCCTTGAATGGCACTGCCCATAACAAAGCTCTGTACAAACAGCCAGCGACAACACGGGTGCATGGAGGATGCACTTTGCATCGGGACTAACAGCACCAGCTGGTGATAAATAAGCCTGCCCCACAGAGCTGGGAGTAAACACCCCCTTCAGAATTTGTCCCCAGTTCATGTGCTCTACTGACCATCTCACTACTGTGGACATGCCACGTGTGCTATGCAAATGACACTGATTATTACATCTGCCAAATTAATAAAAACCCCCATGTTTTTGAAACAACAAAGTCTGAAGAAAGCTTTAAACAAATATCTTTAAGGCTGCATTACAACTATTCAAAAACCTATGGGGATTTTGGTTTTCAATTTGTTTTTTAATTACCTTGTTAGACAACAGGCCATTGCAGACTGTATCTAAGGTTTCTTGGATGTCAGTGGTCCAGATACTTCTTGGGCAAGCTTTTGGACAGTTTACAGTACTATCTAATTCAAGCTGTTGAACAGAAAATGCCACTTCATTTGAGCCTGCACGTGCAATACTGGATTCCTCTGTATCAGGTAAAATCTCATATTTTGCTAAATCCAAGTCACTAGTATTTACAGCAACATTCATGTAATAAACATCTACGTGAGGAAGTGCCTCATCCACGTGATCCTCCTCTACTGTTGTGTCTTGTGTTTTAATTTTTTCATGAACTTCATATCCATTTTCCACTTCATTTTTGTCAAGGGAAATACTTCCATTACCTTGAAGAGGATCTTCATGTGACAGAGTTTTCTCTTTGAAACCTTGTAAGTGAGAGTATTCCCCCTCCAACTCTTCCTGATCACTTTCACATGTCTGAGCATCGCTTTGTTTTACTTTTCCAGCAAGTAAAACATCATGCAAAGCCAATCTGCAGCTTTCTTTGACAGGGAGGCTAGTAGTTGCAAGCAGTGGGGTGTGCTGCTCTCTGCAAATTGCTGGAAAATATGGTCTGAACTGACCTACTGCATGGATATCTTCTGCAGAAGATAAACTTCGGGTCTGAGTTTGCTCCTCTGCTAACAACGTATCTTGTTTTTCTTCCCTTTCTGTTGGAGGGCTGCATAAACCAGAATCATCCTCTTCTGAGGTAAGAGAGTTAGCACCCCATTTGCATTTGCCCGACCTAACTGTATCTGACATATCAGCAGTTTCATTAAAGGAGCTTTCACTTTTATTTGTGTAATCCGAAAAGTTGGGCGGAACAAGCATTCTCCATGATCTCCTATGCTCCTTCTTTTCTGTGTGAGACTTTGCTTTAGGTAATGCAGCTGTCCGAATTATATCACTGTTCAGTTTGAGTGCATCAAAGATCATTTTTTCATCTAGCTTGTTAGCTTCACGGCTTCGGAGCTCAAAAACACTGGAAGAAGTAAGGGCACCATTGGAGCACAAAGTGCTGATGTCCAGTGTTCTATGACTGTAGGGTAAAGTCCGATCAGTGAAATGCCTCGAGGTGAGGCTGCCCTTGGAGCCCGAATCGATCTGTTCATTCAGCCGCACAGTGTCATAGATGGACCTCTGGGGAACATAGCAGTCTTCAATATTTAGATCTTCATCTTCTTCCCCTTTGCCAACACACGGGGGATTCTGACGTAGACAGTCTGGCCTGCTAAGTGGCTTCCCCATCCTGAGAGTACACCACTATACCTCTGTTTTCATGGATACACAGGAAACATTTAAAAGACACTAGCACTCTACAGAATTACAGTAAACTTGTCCTTAGCATAAGATGCATAGATACTAAATATACACCATAACTTATGAGGTGGCTGAGGTTGTTCATAATCAGTGCATCAGTTTAGATGCAATTTTATCTGGATGTGAGGTTCCTCCACCCCCCCCAACCCCCCCCCAAAATATAAAGTGCTTCAGTAAGAAAGTAACATAAATCTTCCAATGTCACAGAAAAACAAAGTATAACAAAACTCAGCAGTGGCTCAAATATTGCAAACACTCCGTGGAAGGCTTCATTTATTTTTCTGGGTCAGAATCTGTATCTGAAATCTCCCAAATAAACCTTCTAAATGAACAAGCGTTACAGAAGGCAACACATTATCTTCTGTAGGTGATGGCTTAACTGTAATCCATTTAACTGGTTTGCAGAGTCCCATCTCCTTTATAAATAAAACATGGTGCGGCAGCTTAACAGGACAGAATCCACAGTAGCTGTGTACGGTCCAGAAAAAGGCACAGAGAAAATCTTTAGGGGGATGGGGGGAAAAATAAGTTAAATCCAGAACAGTAAGAATAATAGACTAGCCCTTTACTTTTTTTTTGGCAATAGCTATAAATAACCTTGATCCGAAAGGCAGCTTATCCTCCTCTTGTACCAGGCTTGTCCGTGGTGCCCCACTAATGTGCTGTCCCACAGGAAAACATCACTTTCTAAGCAGCCAAACCAACGCGTCCTTCGAGCAGGCAGTCGGAAAACAAACGTTTTACACCGATTCTCCCAGTGCCATCCCAGAGAGCCGTTTAAGGCAGCTGCAGAGCACAGCAAGCGTGGCGGGTGTTTCCCGAAGGCACGGCAGGTTTGCGTTCGGCAGGTCCCGACTACAAGCCGCAGCCAGCGGTCTGTACGCGCTCCTTTCCCCTCATTTCTGAAGCGCGGCTGCCAAGGAGGAGCGGCTGGAGGTTCGCCCCGGCCTCCCCCAGCGAGCCGCCCAGCTCTGCGGTTCGCCCGCTCCCTGCGGGCCGGCAGCGCCCGCCCAGCGCCGCGCTGCGAGAAACGCCCCGTTTCGCTCTTGAGGCAACATCTGCTCCCGGCCCGCCCGCTCCCGCAGCGCCGCTCCGGGGGCTGCCCCCGGCAGACAGCCCGTCCTCCTCCTCCTTTGCCTCAGCCCCTCGCGCACTCGCTGCCCGCACCTCCACCTCAGGCGGCTCTGCCGGCGCCGGGCGGTGGAGCCGGGCGGGGCAGCGGCGGCCGGCCGGCCAGCCTCAGCCCACAGCTGAGCGCCGCCGCGGCCCGCAGCTCCCAGCTGTCACCGCACCGCACCGCACCGCTCAGGCCGGCACGCGTTCCTGAGACAAAGTCTGGTAACAACACAAAGCGCTGCTCCGGGCCACTCTGCACCCCATTTCCCCACCTCATAAAGCTGTCGTCTAAAAGAGATGCTTCCACTCTGAAATTAAAAGTTTATCTGTGCATCATTTTAAAAACATCCCTCAAACTCATCTTTAGTGATCAGAATGGCTACATATTACTCCACTCGACATGCAAAGAGAGTCATTCAGCCCAGTTGTGACTCTCTTCAATGTGGCTCATGGCCCCTTGGCAAAAGCTTAGGGTGGCGCTGTCTGATGGGACAGCCAACATCTCAGTGCCAAGCCAATCCCTAGATCCCACCAAAAGAAACATTAACATGTTGGAAACAAGTATCTACATTTGGAAAGCACCTTTTTCATGGAACTCAGAGCACCACAAAATCAGCCTAACAGCACAAAGGTTCAGGCCTTGGACATTCACATCTTTTAAATAAAGTTCAATGCTTTGCACCTACAACTCTTGCTCATAATCATGCAGGTGAAAGGCTGGGCAACTCACAGGTAACTCACCAACAGTACAAGAAGCTGTCATGACCAAGCTGCTCTGCTCCAGCAGAAACCATACCCCTAACCACCAAAGACCTGCATTGCCTGTGTGACAGTGGCCATCAGTTGTAGTGGCAATTCAGACCTCAGCCTAAGGACAGCATATGGCACTTAGAGCTAAAACTTAACATGGTATTAACTACAATCAGATGAAGCTTTCCCCGTTAAGCAACCAGCAGGATACACTGTATGCAAGAAATACAAACATACCACACTTCATGTTTATTGATTTATGTGATACACAGCCAGCTACATATCCAAATACTTAAGCCTAAATACTGGAAGTGCAGGAGACAAATTATCTTTTCCTCTTCTCTGGTAAGCAGATATTACATAAAAATTATGCCCAAATGATACTCACCTCTGGATTCTGTAGTTCAGAATATATACTATAATGGTAAAGGTGAAAAAAACACATTTTTTGAGGTGCTGTCACCTGTGGTTCTTCTCGCCCAAAACACCCACAAACAGATCCTTACTGAACTCAAGGAATGCTGCACCATGTATAGGGCAAGTGTACAACCAAAAGTGGTCTGTATTTGTTCAACAGCAAAATTATTTTGTTAGCATTTACAAAATATTTTACCATTTTCACCGTATCTACTGAAGACTTCCGCATGGTGCATCAGGGACTTTCAGATGCAACACAGAGATTGAAACAGCTGTTTATTTCACTTTTGCTTTTCAACACAGACTCTTAACTGTATTAAATCCCAAGACAGGTTAGTATCTTATTCCAGGGTTTGTAAATCAGTGCATGGGAAATGCAATGCTTTTAGTTTCTGATTGATTATAAAGAGAAAGTTTATTCTTTCAATATTATCTGCCTTCAAAGTTAAAATCAGAGGACATACACACTCTACATAACTAACATAAGACGTCTAGATATGGCGCTTAGGAACACAGGTTAGTGCTGGAATTGGCAGTGCTAGGTTAACGGTTGGACTTGATTATATTAAAGGTCTTTTCCAACCTGAACAATTCTATGATTCTATAACATAAGCCAATTAAAATCTTAGCTCAAGCACATTGGCAGGAATACTCAGGCTAGCTAAAAATTCCCATAAAGTCCAATTAGAAGGCAACCTCTAATGACTACATCTCCTTTTGTTCCAAAAATAAAAGGAAAATCAAATGAACCATACCCTGATGAAAGCTGTAGCACTGCTATCCTGGTTTTACTAAGAAGAACGCCTTCTAATAGCAGTACAAAGAATTGTGCAAAGTTTGAAGTAACGACATTCAACTTCTGGGGTTTTTCTTTCTCTATTTCAGAGAGAAACTAGCTGTAGATACTACTCCTACCGCACACATCCCAAGTACCGTGTGGCTATGCACACCCAAGGCATTCGGTTCAGCCCATCTGCACAATTCTTTTGTGTTTTGCTTTTGAAAAATGGTGGCAAACTCAGTGTAACTCAATACTAATTTACCTAATTTACTGAAGCTTCCTTTTAGTACCAATCTATGCATTGCATACAGACTGGGGGGGGAAGGGAGGGAAGTCAAAACATCTGAGTTAATTAGTGATCATATTAATTGAGACAAATTCTCAAGTTGATTATTCTCTTCCTGGAGTTCTTTGTGAAGTAAGAGTCATGGCTGTACCTTTTCAAATGGATTCTGCTGCAGATTTTCGTCTACAGAAAGCATCTTTTATATCTGCATTGTAAATAAGTATAGTTTAACACAGAGTACTTTCAATTTGACACTCTGTACAGAGCAGAGTAAGTAGATTACAAAGAAGGAATATAAATAAAGCAAGTATATATATGTATATATATATTTTAATAAATATATACAGAATACAACTCAAAGCCTGTTTTGGGTTTGGGTTTTTGTGGTTTTTTTTTTTAATAACTATACATTTTAATGTCATGCCAAGAAGACTCACAAAGCTCTAACTCTTTGTACATAAAAATTGGTCAAACCACAAAAACCACCTTTGGCCCATTATACAAGATCCTTTCCTGAAGAGAATGAAGATTTCACGTGAATAAATCTATCTACCAAGGAACAATTCTTTTGCTTTACTCGTGAGGCACAGAAGTTGATTGTACTTGACTGCAGAACCTAAAGCTGTAAGGAGCCAGACTGTGGTTTTGTGGCCACAGCCGCATTTTCAGGTTGTGTTTGCGTACGTGCACAAACATGTGAGCAAATACACCGCAAGTGGAGCAGGATTTGTGGGAGCCAGACTCCCTACAGTTTGCTGCCTCAGGTGAAATTGCTCTCTGGGAGGGTAAAGAATATGAAGAGGTACATTACCAACTGTAATTTTCCTGTGCCCCAGCAGCACTCACACTGAATATTAGCAGAGTAATCATTGACCCTTATCCTCCTGCTCTAAGTATCCCTTTGCTACCTCATCACCTTCATGTAGTAAAATTTTCCATTCTTGGTCTTCCTATTTCATTTCTTCAAAGGCTCACCTTCTGCTTCTTTATTCCTCCATTTCCTCATCGCTTATTCAAACAACCCCTTCACCTTTTCATCATTTTTCACCTCCTGTTTAATGGCATTGTGTTTTCACTCATAAGCAAAAGCATGGCCTAAAATAGTTGCTTCAAGCAAAACACATTTCTAAGCTCATAAATATCTAATATAAATAAAATCCTGGAGTAGGCTTCTGGATATAAACATGCCAGTACCACTCTTCTCCTTTACATTTCTTCAGATTTTTGGGATTTAACATACAAGCTCTTTGGTTCTATGTTTTGGACACTGTCTCCCTCCAGGTCTGCACAGACCAGAGAAGGCTCTCACTCCTGAACTGTG
Source organism: Neopsephotus bourkii (assembly GCF_033783945.1). Lineage (NCBI taxonomy): Eukaryota > Metazoa > Chordata > Aves > Psittaciformes > Psittacidae > Neopsephotus > Neopsephotus bourkii. The sequence continues at coordinate 2,217,841 of NW_026900838.1, read as the reverse complement.
GAATTACTGCATCTTTTCCAAAGCCCTAATGAAGTACAACACTCAGACAATGCACAGGGAACTGGATTCTTCTACTGCTGGCGCTTCGGATTGCTTCCCCCTAAAAGCATTGTTCTTTGTAGCCAAAAAAAGATAGCTATACATATATACAAACACACCCATAGACACACAAAGACCTAATGTTTGAAAATGTAGTGAATGTGGTAAGAGATCACAAATTGGCTACAACTGAAATCCTGTACAGTCAGTGTAAGCAAGAGTAATCACAGCAGGAGCTTTTGCTCTTTTCCAATATCCAAAGTATTTTACTAACCATACATATATATATAAATAAGCCATTTGTTTTTCTTTTAAATTGAGATAGACTTCTTAGGACAGACTGGCATACAATTTTAATCCTCCCAGTCTAATGGAATCTTCTCATAGTGTAACTATTTGTTAAAGATTTTTGTCTCTATTTATGCATTCTGAAAGATCATAGCAACCCACAGTAACTTGCATTGGAAATTCCCAGATCAAACTTTGCAGTTTTATTTTTCCTTTCTAATGTGGTTTAATTTACCAAGCAAAATGCACCCTCTGTTGGGCCAAGCATGTAATAACGTTTGTCCAAGGTCATCTTTTTAACAGCATGGTTTATCAAATCCTGTTATGAACGCTTGCTTTTATGATTAATTGTGAACTAATGTACGAGTCTTACAAACATTTAAATCAATATTAGACTGAAACAACACTAAAGCAGTGCAAAATATTCAGTGCTACTATATAGCCATTAGAAGATTTATGATCATTTTTAAACACTGCTTACAACTGCAGGGTTTATAAATCTTTCCAGTGAGCACTGGAAATTCATTTATTGTAACCTAAACTAAACAAGTATCTATCTCATTTCAGTACCAAAGCACAATCAACACACTATCACTGCAATGGATTTTTCTGATCTGGACAAAGATTGCTAACTGGCATATTAAAAAAGCTACACACAGAAGCTCCAAAGTGTATTTTGGGTAAGCTACAGTAAACTCCCAATATAAAAAGGGGCTTATTTTACCTGATTTCTTCTTACTAGGGTATTTCTAGGTAAGGGTGGGACTCAGGGAGGTAAGATTGGCCAGTGTATTAGAACAGAAAATGGCAAAAGGTCTTAAACCTACAAATGCTGAAGCCTATACACATGTGAAAAAAAAATATATACTACTCAGATGAGAAAAGTGAATATGGGCTAGTATGTGAACACTGGAGTCTAGAACTCACACCACAGTGAAGAAGAAACTTTGTGTAATACATGGACTTCAGAACAGAGACAATATGCAGTTCTCAAAAACAGTAACGGCAGATGGACTGCACAAGGAAACAAGATAGTGAGGGGAGTTTAAGAGGGAACTGGAGGTAGCACCTGCGAGCTGTGATGCAAGGTTTCCAATGTCTGCTAAGCCATAGCGAAGGAAGGCTTCTCTGGAGCACAAGAAGATACCCCATTTAAAACAGATTAAAAACATACAGGTAGAACTGACTGCTGTGAAATAAGACTCCTTCAAGGTCTGCACTTAACCAGTTCCTTTCACAATGATATTTAATAAAATTGCTTTGTGGTAGAATACTTTGTAGCACTAAGAAAGAAATGTTCCTACCTTGAATGTATTCAATTGCTGATTGATAGTCTCTGTTTCCATTCCAACAGGACCTTGTGACTCTTCGTGCTCTTCAGCTCTCCGAAGCAGACTGGAAAATTCTTTTAGCTTACTGTAAAACTCCTCCACACGGCAAATAGTACCCTCCACTTGATTTTCCCTGGCTTTTGCTCTGTCTAGTAACTTGTTGCACTGTTTATTTAAAGCTTCCAAGTCTCTTTTTATACCAACAAGATCAGGAGAAGCTTCAGCTTCTGTGGCTAGCATAATTTTACAGTTTTTATTAGCATTTTCAGTACTCAAGATAAGATCTTCCAGCTTTTTCAGGAAACATTTTATGTCCTCTCTCTGTGATTGCAGTACCTTGAGATCTCTCCCCACTGCAGCCATGCTATCAAGTTCATCATCAAACTCTGCAAACTGAGAGAACATCTCTCGGATGCTGTTTTGAAAATGGCCAATTCCCTGAAGTTTTGTCTCTAAGAACGAGCACCTATCTTCAACCTGCTGGTTCACAGCTGTGTATTCTTGTTCCAGAGATTCAGCCTGGAGCAAAAGGTCAGCAACACCTGCTGAATCAGATGCTTCTACCACCAGGTCCTGGGCAAGCTTTTTTGCTAAATCAACATGAGGCTTTAAAGCCTGTAGGGCTTTCTGCTGGGCCTGCATCATTGTCAGGTGTTTGTTACTGAATGACTGAGGTCCAAGTGAGTCGTGAGCTTCCAGATGTTCTTTGGCACTTTTAAGTTGTTTTTCAGTTTCCCTGGATGACTCCTGAAATTGTTTCAGCCTTTGTGCCATGTTTTCCAAGCACTCTCTCTTCTTATGTAACTCTTCTGTGACCACATTCACTTTCTGATTCAGCACCTTAGTTTCCTCCTGAACAATTTCTTTATCTGTTTCACTTGCACTGAGCAAATTTTCAGCAGTATTATTTAATAGCTCCACTGTCCCATGGTGTTTATCCAGGTCTTTCTGCCAGGCCCTCACCTGAACAATAGAATTCTCTATTTCAACAGGGTTTATGCCAACTTTTAATTCACACAGGTTGCTTTGGCATTTCTCTATCCATGGCTGCAGAATTTCTACATGGTGCCTGTATTTCAGAGCTTTCTCTAGACAATCTGTTAATTTATCTTGTCTTTCTTTTACCTGCTTATTAATTTCATCCCAGTTACTTCTGAGTGTAGCAATTTGGGATTGTAATGCTGCTTTGTCAGCTCCTTGAGTCTTCTGTAAGATACGTTCTCCTTCTGCAACAATTCTTTCATATGAACTAATCTGATTGGTCATGGTCTTCTTAAAATCTTTCTGTTCTTCAATTAGTGATTGCAAAGTATCAAGTTTGGCAGACACAGGACGAGCCTGGTTCAGCTCTTCTTTCTTTTTACCTAACCAAGCCTGAAAGTCCTTAGACATTTGCTGGAACTGATGAGAAGTTGCATATGCTGACTGAAGCTGCTGAACATGGTTATCTACAAAAGAGAAGACAGCACAGAGGTTTATTCTCAGAACCTGCTAGTATTCAGTGAAGAAAGAATAATTAATATTGATTCTATCATGAATGATCATTAATGTAAGGGTGGTGTTCGAATGGAAGACAACCAAGTCAACCAAGTTTCTTGCAAGGGACAGACTTGTGCCTGTACTACAGCAGAGCAGTGAAGACTTTTGGACATGAATCCAATGAGGTGAGTTTAGCTAGTCTGTTCCTAAATGAATTGTGTCCAGGCAGACTTCAGGGGTAAAAAGCACAGAGTCATGTTTCATGGTCTTATGAAGTGTAAGCACAGGGAATATGACGTAATCTAGCCTAACAGTGTCTAATTCATGGCCTGCAGGCAATACATGTTCTTAGGGAGATCCTTTGAAGTTCCTTGTGACCAGAGGAAATTGAAAAGCTAAAACTGAGGCTGTTAGGGAGAACAAAGTACAATACTGCTTGCAGTGTATTACTTGCTCAGTTCTTCGGTTCACAAGGAAGGCTTTCTATTACCAGTCTCCTTCTGTCACAGGCAGTTTTATACAATTACCACTGCATTTCACTAAGCCTTTAACTGGTCCTTGCTCCAAAATACGGTTTTGGCTTACACTCTGCACCTATGCAGTTAGGTAGCTCAATGAACAGAATCCTCTTTTGGTATTCTAATTCAGTGAAGAATGAACCTGAAGGAAGAGATGAGAAAAGCAGCCCTGCTATTGTGCTTCAGATTCTCTTCCAAACTGTTCACTAGAGATCCCAAGTATTCCTTTTACCTTTTTAAGATAACGGCACTCTCCTAAATTCTAATGTACAACTGCTTGGGGGTTGATAAAGAACTGACATTAGACACAGCCCACTCAGCATCTGTGTAAAGTGATGCTTTAGTTTATGCCTTAGTTACTATTTCTACTTCAATAAATACTAACCTGCTTTTTGCTCAATATCCTTAAACGATTTTAAGAGGCCATCTAGCTGTCTTGTAAGTTCCGCTTTCAAATACTCTTCTCCAACCAGTGTGGATAGCTCTTCACAAAGAGCTTGAGCTGCATTTATATTCTTCATTTCCTGTTCTATTTCCTCCTTCATTTCTCTAGCAACTTCCAGCTGTTGTTTCACAGCATCAGGTTGTGTACTCACAGCCAGGCTGCTGCTTAGTTTGCTATCCAAGGCCCTTAGTTTATCAGACAGACTTCTGAGTAGACTTTGATACTCTGTACTTTTCACAATGGCTTGGTCAATTCGGTCACATCTATTCCTCAGTTGGCCAGTCAGGCTGTCCCATTTTTGTGCCACAGCTGTCAGTTGCTCTTTTACAATTTCAAGGGAGGGTGGATGTTCACCAGGTCTCTTCAGAATCCCTTCACCAGCCATAGTTAATTGCTCATATTGCGGCTTTCTGGTGTCAAACTCTTTGAGCAGAATCTGGGAAAAAGAAAAATTTAAAACAGCATTTAACTTCATGAAAAAAAGAAGCAAAGTGCTCCTGACAAAAATCTTGTGGAATCTGAAGTAGCTAGACTGTCTTATTGAGTAATCAATCCCCAAGTTTAAAAGCCAGTGAAATAATTGCATCTCCTACACACAAGTAAAATGACTGCTGTTTAGTTTCAAGCACTGCCTTCCTTCCCAGACAGTTGCAATATTTGTCTTCAGATAGAACTTCAAAGAAAGCATATTATAACATTATGTTGCAATGTATTATTATAGCACACAGGATATTTGAATAATTCACAAAATGACAATGTGCACTGTAAGAACTTTAAAGTTGATGTCACTGCTTCCCAGAATTTTTTATTTTTAGTCAGTAAGTCACAGTGCTTGCAGAAGAAGGGACAAGTATCATGCCTTTATTTTACACAACATTCCAAACCCTTTCTTTCTAGATCAGTTAGATTTAACTGTCAAGGACTGTTAAGTGATACACAAAAGTTTTATGCCAGCTGTCTAGATTTTTGAAGCACTTAGAAACCAATATTAAGTCATTTTCACACAGTATTAGTTCATTTCACACACACAGTTCATGTTTTAAACACTTCATTTTAATCAATATTGATATGCCAGCTTTAATAATATTTGTGCAAAATAAAAATGTTATTTCTTATCACAGTTTAAAATAACTGGCAGCACTATAAATGTTTGAAATTAACATTTCTAGTTTCTGCAACTTTGTCCACTTTTCTTTCTTTTGTCTGCAGTTGGCTGTATTCCTGTATATTTCATTATACTTTTAGTCTTTCATGCTCTTGGCTCCATATCTACTCACAGTACTGCATTTCACTTGCCTTCATTGTTTTGTTAGCTACTGGCACAACCAAGTGAATAAGATCTCAATAAGCTAGTTCTACAACATCAACTGTATATGAAGACTGACCATAAAATGTAACATACACAATCAAATTAATAAAACTTCAAAGGAACATTTACATTTGACTACAGAGAAACTACAGTATGGGCAAACAAAAAAAATTGTATCAGAAGATCAGTATCTCCTTTAGTTGTTCTGATCTCTCTTCACTTTTATGATAATTTTTTCTTGTCATTACTGTAGTCAAGTAGGACTTAAGCTGGTATTTGCTGATAAAAAAAGGTAAAGTCTCATACTAACTTCACTGTACTCTATCCAGATGCAAATCAGTACTTTGCTAGGAGCAAAAAAGCAGAGGAAACTTAAATCAAAAATGAATGCTGGCACTACTCACCTGAACTTGTTGCTTTTGTGTATTGAGCATATTAGGATCAATTGATAGCGGTCCCAGCACACTGACCATTAGCTCCTTTTCCACAAGCCAGTGTTTTAACTGAGTTTCTGCTGTCTGGAACTGGGTCAGGTAATTTGAAGACTCCTCTAGTTTTTGTTGTCTTTCAGATGCAACTTGATTGAGTTCTTTCCATTTGGAATCTAACAACAATAATGTTAACATATTGCATGCACATTCTAGCAGATGGGTTGTCAGACAGCAGACTAGATATGAAACATAGAGCTCTCTAATAAGGCTTCTTGCTTATTAACTCCAGATGGCTTATTGCAGTGACTCAGCAAATACATCTTTTAACAGTCAGATCCATATACACTTGGATGAAGGTCTGCAGTTTAGCACAGCCACATATGGAACTTTTAGAGCAATGAATATACAACGTGTCATAAAATGGGATTAGAATATTACAAAATGAAATGCCACCAAATTCAGGCACTGGTATCAAATAATGTAAAAGCCAAAGGGCTGTACTCAGTTATAACTTAGCTGCTTGATTTAGATAGACAAATCTTTCTGCTTATTCAGTAAAAAGAAGCAGACACCTTTACAGGGGTGAGCAGAAGCCCTAATTTAAGCTTCTACTCTGAGCAGCCCTCTGAAACAGCACACACCTCTTTTAAACATCTATATTAGGAGCCGGTGGAGATTAACTGCCTCATTTAGACATCTAAACCAGGTACCTAGTGATAGGCAATGAGAATACTTCTGCGCACACCTATTTCAAAAGTGCTGTGTCAGGTTAGGTTCACACCTAGGCCAATCTATGGTCTTGTAACCTCCGCATTTCCTCTGTGATACTCTGTGATACTCAGTGCTTGCTCATTCGGCTTTGATCTTTTGGTAAGTCTCACTGTCCCTGAATTTCACCCCTGTTTTTTCAGGGTTTTTTTGCCACTCCCCTGTCTTTGACCTCTGTGCATTCTATAGGTATTCCCTTTCAACACTACTCAAGTTCTTTTGGAGACCTTACCTGCTACTTAAACATTTCAGAGTTTCACTTACAAACAGGAGAGGTCGGAAAAATTCTCAGCTTTAAAATTATTCTTGGTGTAGCTATAGAAATGCTTTTCAGTATGAAACAAGACTGACCTATGAATTATTTAAAATATTACAAACCTAAGAAGAATTTTTAGAAGATCATGATGATTATGCACAGCAGTATCTCGAAATCTGTTGTACAGAAATGGTAATTTCCATTTTTTAGAGAAAAATTTATGGAATCAATTTTAGAAAATGGCAAAAAGCCACCAAAATCACAAAATGACAAAAGCCACCAGTGCATGGGAAAAAAGCATGAAAAAGAGCATTACCAAGAACTCAAACTGTTCTTTACATGAAGAAACTTTACAGTTTTCAAGCAGAAACTGAGCAGTTGAGTTTTAGCTGCACACTGTTCGAAAAAGAGAAATCCTTCTCAAACAGGGCATCAACCTATAGCTTTTCACAATTGCAGTATAAATTCAAAACCATGGACATATGTGTAATTACTCCAGATCTACACTCTTGTAAAGGGAGTTATTTCCCCAAAAATTGAGAGTAAGATACTAAAAATAGTAATGATTGCTAATACATTAAAAAACTCAGAATGAACCAACTTCTAAATCAGTCTGAGCTGTAATACAGCTTTACTGAAGTACCTATTTTATCCAGTGTTTGTTTCCACTTAGGTGCCTCAGGAGAGTCGGGGTTCTTCTCCAACAGCTCTGTCACTTTGTCCTTCAGTTCCTGCACTTTATTCGCACTTTGCTTTAATTCAGTTTCAAAAAGCTGCAAATTCAAGTGATAAAATATGTAAATAAATAAAAGACTAAAGAAGAAGAGTAAAGTGTAAAGTTTGAAGTCCGTAATACTGAGATGCTAAGCATGAAGATAATAAGTATCTAATGCATCCACCCTACTTTTCTGCTATGACTCTCAAAACAATTTATAATAGCATACGTTGCTGGTCATGGCTTTTTGGGGAGAGAAAATCTGACAGATTTAAACTACAGTAACAATTATTGTTTAATTTGAACAAATAACAGAACTAGAAGAATTCAAACAAATAAGATCTACTAGGTCTCATCATATTCACGTATACTTGGATTCCCTTCTTGTACGAAAGACAAACTGACAAACACACAGTACAGTTCACAGCAGAAATAACTCAGCTAGCGCCAGCAGAGAGGAGCATGGTGTGGCCTCATTTACCTCAGTGGAACTCCTGCTACCACAGATACACTGCTTCTTGTAGTTCATATAGAACTATAGTTAATGACCACCACAGCTTAAAGTGACCGAGATGCCCCAGCAATTCCTAATTCATGCTGTTCTTGAAGAAAGAACCGTCCTTACATGCCTCGCAAAGGGCTCTTACATGCGTATTTTTAAGTAACAAAGCTTGCCCTGTGGAGCTACATTTTAATTATCTAAAACCTACAGGAAGAAACATTGAACAAACTGTGCTTGATTTAGAAATTAGTAAAAGGTCCAGCTGCTTCAGAAGGATGACCTTTGCCTAAGCACTCACTCAGTTTTCCAACTGTGAATACTTCTCTACTACTACACCAGGAGTAAGATGGTTATGTTAGCTTTGCACATTCTCTGTTGAAAAATAAGGAGCTAGCTTTCTTCTACATCTAGTCTGAATTTTAGGCCTGAATGTAATCCAAGTCTGAGGAAAGCTGGTAGCTGTTCAGCTTACTTTTTAAAGGTGACCCCCCCAAATATAAAAGAAGAACCTCAGCTGAAGCAAATTCTGTCCTTATTTATCCACATTCACGGAAAAATTTTCTCTATCCCTTACAGATCAGATTACCCTTTACAGATCAGCCTTTATACATGTAAACATTGCCCTTCGTTGCCAGAAAAGCATATGTCTCCAATGCTGAAACAGGACAGAAGCTTACTGCTGATTCAGTGCTTTTCTTCTATCAATTAAAAACAGGGAGGAGATTATTGTGCAGCTATATAACTTAACAAGCATAACATGGCTGCTGAAGAGAAACACTGCCTTGGAACAGACATAAGCCACTACAGCTGCAGCGACTGGGAGGTCTGTGGAGTGTCAGTGAACCAGCAGCTGCAGAAATAGCTTTTGGATAGATACAGCTCTTCAGATCTTACAAGCAACCTGGTATATATCTCTAAACCAGTAAAGAGATCAAAAAAGTTTACTGCATAATCAATACAGCCTCACCTATTTAAATTGGCCTCCAAAATTATTATTTTCTGACCTACATGACTCCTCTCTGACACAGTGCTCCTTTTACTCCACTGACACAGTTTGCCAGATTTGCTCTAAGCCTGATTGGCATGCTTACTAGGATCATTTAAATATCCTCTGCAACATTAAGCTAGGCTGAGATATAAGTTATTCAAATACAATTTGCCCAGTAACTGCAAGAAAGAGTATTTTTTAAAGGCACAAAGCACCTTATGTTGCTCAACTTGGGCTTTAACCATTTCACTATCAGTTGGAGCAGCTTCCCAATCTGATGCAGTTTTGTCCATTTTTTGCAACCACTGCATCATTGATGTGGACTCTTCCTGAATATTCTGCATTTTTGAAAGCATACTCTCTAGTTCTGAAATCTTTTCCTTCAATAAAACTCCCAAATCTTCATAACCGTGATTTACATCAGACATGGCTTGTTGAACAGTTGTCAGTTCTGTAAAAGGAAAGATGCACAAAGACTGTGTTACAGGTTACAAGCCCTTCAAACAAAACTTAGACTTCAAGAACTTCTAAACAGTGCTCTAAGTTACCCAATAGTCCCCAAATAAGAAGTTACTGAACATGTTAAAAGTTATTTCCAATTCACTCTAAAAGTGATAACATTACATCTGAATGACCTAATATAAGTTCCTAGTTGTAAGAGCTTCAGGTAAACAAATACTTTTTGACCTTTCTACCCATTGTTATTTTAGTATTTTAAGCAACAATTCCGTGACAAAAAGTTGAACATACTGGACTGCAGTTTAGTTAGTTACACAACAGCCTAACACTACTGCAATTATTTTTTGCTCACCATTCATATATCATTAGAAATGTGTTTTATCACTGAGAGAGCACAGCAGGCAGATGGTGTATTACGTAGACTATAGTTTAGGAGACCAGACACTGCAGACTTGGGATGTGGTATGCATAAGCACATATAAAGTGCCTGTGTCAATTGGTCACACACAGTGATAAAAATGTAAGTAAAATGGGTGTCTTTGTATGTCTGTGTATGTGAGTGTTGTGAACACTGGTGGGTGTTAAGAAGTTTCAAGCCACATACACACATATTAGAATTTTCTCCAAAGCCATGCATACAACTATCTCTGTACGCATTTACAGAAGTGCATATTGATTCAGAAAACACAGCCAAATTTGATCTGTCTTCAAAGAAAATACTGAAGAGAAGTATTTATACAGTTCATTTTCGTATCATGCCCTAGTCAATATAGTTGCCTTACATGACGATAATGTGAATTTTCAGTCTACTAGTGACTGCTACAAGCAGATTGACATACACTATTTAAAAAAAATAAACGTTTAACAGTAATTGGCAAGTACATTTCTTTATCACATCCTGAAATTTTTACTGACCTTTATTTTTCAGGAAATCCTGAGCTCCTGGAGCTCCTCCATCACCATTTAACATTGTGCCACCTGTGGATTAAGAGATGAAATCCCATGCTTACTTGGACCTTTTCCCACCAAAACCCCAGCACTGCATTTCCTCTTCAAAACAGTGTGACACATAGCTGTCATTATCATTTTAAAGAAATATCTGAATGCTAACCTTGTAATAACCATTTTTTTTAGCCTTTAAATATTTTAAGGTTCTTCTGTGTTTAAAGCTGCTCCAGTCATCTAGTAATATAAGTGGGACACATACGCACAGCATGTGCATAGCGGATGGGTGTGCACATGGATGCACATGCAAGTATACACATATGCATGATATATTAGCAGTCTTAGCTCTCACAATACTCTGCTGAATAAATTACTATAGTAGCCAAAGGTCTATGCCCTAACTATGATGCCTAATCACACCCATATGGATAACATCACTTCCTTCTTCTCTCCAAAAGGAACCTCTTCCCTACTCCCTATTGAGAGCAAGATTTTATCCATCCATCTTTGGATATGGCCTTCGGTATGGGTATGGCCTGTGAAAGGGCTAGCTGGCAAACACCGAGACTCTGAGGAGAGCACTAAACATTACACAGCAAAGCAGCATAAAAGTGGTCATTGCATACACCACATCCAAAGGCACTGCTTACTCAGGACACCTGTACCCACCAGGGAAGTGGCTGAGTCACCACCCCTGGAAGTATTTCGAAGACATGTAGATGTGGCGTGCAGGAACATGAGGTGGAAAATATCTCCCTATTTTGTCATAAGCACATGACAGGGATTGCAATGTGGTGTCATTGTTATCACTTGGAGGCAGCTACTCACCCAGGTAAGCCCTACTGGTTATACATCGTTTCAAAGCCTCTGGACCCAAGGCTACATGGGCTTTGTAAAACACTATCAGACTACAGAGCTGGGGCAAATGGTCAAGCTACAGAGAACTGCAAGGAGAATCACTTCCTGCTCCCCTGCATATATGTATTCCCAGATGAGCAATTGACAGAGACAGATTAATGGTTGCCTTGGAAAAGGCATCCACCCGACAGTACCAGCTGGACAGTGAGGACCACATTAGTGGCAGCTGGAGGATGGCAAGAGAAAACAAACCAGATAAGAGAAGTCACAGGCCCCAGCCAGAGCCTTGTAAATCTTCATGCTCTGTTAGCTGGACTCCAATATTTGTAACTGCGATTAACTGATACACAGTACAACTCTTGTCCAGGAGGGCAAATACTCTCTCATCTGGAGGACTATAGCAGCTCTCATATGCAAGTTATTCCATTATTTTTCTATCTGGATACGAAGGAATAGAGAAAGGGGCCAAGGAAGGAGGCCAAATATCCCATGTAAGATTCCAAAATGTTCTTCAAATGTTTTTTACTTAAAATTCAAACAAGAATGAAACCAGAGACAGATACCACAAAGAGAACTGAGAAAACGCTCTACTCTTGTCAAATAGGTATCCTCCAGCAGTCCCTACCGTCCCAGTCTTTTGCAGATGACCAGTGAAGGCCAACACACTTGAATTTGTTTCCAGACCTATTTCAAGAACTAACTGAAAATGTGCTTATGGCCATTAAAACACCTTAGGTACCACATGCCTTGAACTATGGCTTGAATGATACTTGGCAGAATTGCTGGTTTATGTAAAACAAATTAACATCTAAACAGTAGAATACAGAAAATCATGGAAATGGATTTGCTGTCTATAAAATCAGATTAACAGTAAAAAGGATTTAGCTGAAGCTCCAGACTGAAAATACATTTTGGCCAAGAAAAGTCATGCTGAGATATGGAGCTGATTCCCTTTCATGCTGTTGTTTCCACTAAATCATTAACTGGCATTAATTATGCTATTGTATCAGGATGAGTAGACTCACTTTTTTGGATAAAACATGTCCTCATTACCCTTCTAACAAAAAGTCCATGACTCTGTAAACCTTTATATGCTTCTTTGGTGTCACACAGAATAGCCTTGTGGTCATTAAGGAGGTATCTCTGTGGCAGCAATGGTGTGCAGTGTTTACAAAAGCAGGGCTTGTATTTGGCCTACTTGTGGGTATGTGAAGCACTGAACACTACTCACAGTAAGTCCATTTCTCACCGTCAGAAGCTTTCTGGAATGAGGTGAAGGTGCATACCTGACTTTGCAACTGCTCTCAGTTTGGCAGGAGAAGTCACAGCAGTAATTAGATTACACAGCAATGTTCCTCTGCTATTCATTTTCTGCAGTTCAGGGGCTTTTGATGTCCATTCATCGTTTAAATTCTGGTTAAGAAAGACAGTAATTTGTTCATTACAAAACTGATTTCAGAATTAAAAGATTTAGTACAGAGAAAGAAACAACCTTGCTACTAGGGAATCCCCTTAAGTATATCCAAACATGCGAAGGAAATGGGAATGTAAATGCAGACAGCAAGCTCCCGTGTCCCAGTCACTGTGACTGCTTACAACTTAAGTCTGTACTTTTCTGTTAGTAATAGGTGCCCTATTTCCTTCAGCTGTAACTCACTTTCCCTCTACAATGTCTTACCAATGTATCTTCCAAAGGTTTCTTTAATTCCTCTGTATTCAGAGAGGGTTGTGCTGCTGGAATTCGTTCTGTCGTCTCTTTTATCCATTTCTTTAATGATTCTACAAGGAGCTCAAAAGTATCCATTTGCTTCTGACAAGATAATACATCCTCTTCTCTAGACAATTAAAGACAATTAAAGGAATGACAATGTTCCTTCTCATAATCAACCCAACAGATATTATCAATTTGATATTGCTATTCCCAAATTCAAAGAGTCACAAAAGGTAATTCTATGGATATGAGCAGAATGTGGAAAATCTAGTCTTGCTCTACAGGAAGTTTGTAAGGAAGCTCTAATAATTTATCCAGCAGGCTGATTCCAAACAGTACTCTAAAGCACTTTGCGCAAGCAGCAATTTATTTTCTACCAGAGAAGAGGGGAAGGAGGGTTTTCTTGGAACTGACAGGACTACAGTCAGTGTCACAAAATTTAAACAGCACTTGTCTTTACAGCCCACGTTAGAGCTCTTGAACCAGAGAGACTAACTACAGAGGCATTTCCAAATAGAATCTTGTTTTGTTTTTAAATTAGAAAGCTCTCTTACTAAATGGTTAACTGCAATCTCTTGAGATTGCATGTGAGAAGACAGCCGTCATCACAACATGCACACTGTATTATTAGCCAAAGTGGAAACACTTTCATTGTTCAACTTACTTTTCCTTTACAGTCTCCTCTACCTCCCTGAACTTCTTTGACAAAGCATTTACTTTTTCTAATACCAATGCCTTATCTCCAGGAAGAGCACGTAATGAAAGTTCTTCAAGAAGCTGTTGCAAAACTTCTAGATCCTTCTTATGTTGTGCCAATTCTACACTAGCTTCCTGCAAAATAGAATTACATTCTTCATATTAGACTTTACAATCACTTGGTCAAAACTGAATTCTTGATTTTAGCTAACCAACTGAAGTTGGGATACAAGCATGCCTTATTCATTATTCAATCACTTAGATGAGTTAAACTAGAAATGCACAACATATTTAAATGGAATGTTATAGTACCTGCATATATTGAGACACTTCACTAACATCCTTTCTTGGTGCCTCTGTCTCACTGAGTGCCTGGTTTTTCTCATCGATAAATGACTGAAGTTTCTCTGACAGACCTTCAAATAACTCCACTTTAGTCTTCAACTCCTCCATTTTCAGAAGCTTCTCTTTATGCCTGTTACTTGCTTCAGAAAATCGTCCTGAAAGTTCACTCATTTTAGCTTGCAGTGTGGATGCAGTAGATGGATCTGATGTTTCTATGAACTTCTTAACTTTTTCATTCATGGTGTTTATACTGCTTTGGCGGCCCGCAATGTCTTGTTCTAGCATCTGAAACAAACAAGAACTACTTTGTATTGCTTATAACTAAATTTTAAGATTTGAAACTGGTCCACCCATAGGAAGTAACAAATCATTACAGCTAGATCATCAGTGTAGATCTATTTCAGGTACAAAAAACCTTAGGTACAGTTTTGCTTCACAAAACAGTCCTCTTTATTAAGTATTTGGAATCTGTTATAGATGCTAAACTAAGATTTTTATTATCTCTTGAATTCTGATTTATCAAATGTTTCTTTTTTCAAAGAATGCTACTTACAATGCTTTTACTAATAATATCCTGAATAGCAGCAGAATTCAAAGGCACTTGATCTTGTTCTTCAAGACTCTTTTCAACTCCTTCCATCCAATCCAGCATTTCATCCAAGCCATCCTGCACACTTAGAGATCGTGTCAGTGTTATTTGGAGCTTCTCATTCCTTTCATTCACTGATTTGGATAAATTGTCATACCTCTCCACAATGTCATCTGAAAAAGAGAAAATATATTTAAATGTTTTCCTTTAGTAAAACTAAGCTTTTAATTAATTTTACAAGTTCTTATGAGGTGTGAGTCAAATATTTCCAATATCAGGATGAAGCAAAAGCATCAGCTTTATTCAGAAAGATCAGAATCTTCAAATAGAGCCAAGAAGCCCATAGGAGAAGGGAAATGAAGGAGCAGCTTACAGCTGTACTTCCCAGCTTTTAGAATCTGGTTCCCATGCAGATCTAGCTTTTGATAGCTGTTGATTGTTCCCAAGAAATACAATAGTGTAAGACAGTTCTTCTACGATTATGTCTCTTATCTTACTGTTACAGCCGCAAGGTTCTTCCAAATGGTTCCTCATTAGACCTTCAACACTTTGGGATAAGCCTCTGAAAGTTACAAATTCCATGTATGTCCCACAGAATTTCATCACCAGCTCCAAAGAGGCAAGCCCATGCTTGTTTTATTTTGTTGCTCTGCAATTTACTTACAGGATTCCAGTAACAGACAAGTTGTGTAACACACATAGAGAGTCTTCAAGCTTCAGACAGTGGTGAATGTCATGCTATGCTATTTCTCACAACTGACAGGAAAGAGTATTGGTTGTAGGTGGCAAGGTTTTGGGCCTCTGTGAGAAGAGGCACGGGCCTGCCCTATGATAGACACAAGCAGTTCCAAACAGCTCCAGATGACCCACCACAGAGCAGAGCAGAGCTCCTCAGCCAAGCTGGTGGTGTCTCTGAAAAAAAGTATTCAAGAAAGAGGAAAGTGCTGCCTGGGACTGAGAATTAAGGGAAAAGAAAGTGTGAAAAGCAGCACTGCAGACATCAAGGTTAGACAAGAAAAAGAGGGAAAACGTGTTCCAGGAGCAGAGATTCCCCTGAAGCCTGTGGATGACCATGCTGAAGCATATAACCCACTGCAGCACATGGAGGACCCTGTGCTGGAGAAGGTGGATATTCCCTGAAGAAATTGCAGCACACAGACAGCCCAAACTGGGGCATGATTATCCTGAAAGATTTCAGCCCATAGAGAAGACCTACGGTACAGCAGGTGAAAAGTGTGAGGAGCTGTTACTGGGCTGACCACGATTACCCATTCCTCACTCACCTTGCACTGTTTGGCAGGCAATGAGTAGCTGGGAAAAAAGGAGTGATGGTGAGCCTGGAAAAAAAAGGCAGGTGGGAGGAAGGTGTTGCTTCAATGGGTCATTGTTTCTCACTATTGAAACACGTCTTATTTGGCAATAAATGAAATCTAATTTTCCACAAGTCAAGTTTTTTTGCCCATGACTTGTAATTGGTAAGTGATCTCCCTGCCTTCATCTCAACCCATGGGCTTTCCCATCGTATTTTCTACCCCCATCCTGTTGGGCAACAGGAGTGAGAGAGCAGCTGGCTGGGCATCTGACAGACAGCCAAGGTCAACCCCATCACAGACGGCTTCTTGAAGTCAGAAGGAAATAGTTCCTTGGCTAAGCAAACTCCAGATAATTACTTGGAAACATAAAATTGGAGTCAGTTCCTTGAACCTTACCATGCTCCTTCCCACAGGAAAATTTACTGTCCTCAGCAAATAACTACCTCTGTTTGGCATGCCCATCAGTAACATGAGAATTAAACATAATCCCTATTTTGGAGGTGTGGGGTGGAGGTGAGAGGGTGTAAAACTAAAATGACAGCTTTTAAGTGAAAGTCACATGGATCAATGTAGCAGACAGACCAACAATGAAGTTACTGTGTTGTAATAGCTTACGACTCAGCAAAACATGGACTTGAACGATGACACAAGAATGTTAAAATGCTGTATTTTGTCAATTCCAGTACCTGCATGCAGACACAAGTGATAAAAAGGGGTATTAAGAAAAGTAAACATTTTACCCAGTGTTTTCTGAATCTCATCTTTGTCTGGCATCAACTCTCCCCTTGTATCCAATAACACTTCAGCAGCTTTTTTCAGTTTTTCTACAGCAATTTGGTGGTTTGAAACTTGTCCCTGAAGAACCTGTAAAATTCCACAATTATCAGTTATACTTTTCAGCACAGCCAGTAGTTATGTTTGCAAGGCTTAAGATACAGCATACAATTTACACTTAGCGCTGGGAATAAACTAACTCAACTTGTGACCTCTTCTAAGAAGAATCTTTACCAGTGGCTATGATTGCTGTTGATTATCTGGCCCTTGTTTTAGTTTATTCACCATCTTTTTCATCTTCCGTTGTACAGTACTCCTCTGACTCAACTGATTTCTTGCATGTGACTTTGAAATGTGTCCTTTGATGAACTGTTTTTAAAGATCATTTGTATAGATGCATGTACTATCAGAAGAAAAATAAATGTACTTTTCAACTCAGCATTAGACTACAGTTGGTGGGGGAGGTGGAATACACAGTCATCTGCAGTAGTCGCATGTTCAATGTCAGTTGCATTGACAAAGGATCAGGCTGATATCATAGCATAAACAGCAATAGACTGAAACCAAATGATTGACTTCACAGTTTACGAATCTCCTGGGGCCAGCGTCACTGGATTATGCCTAGGTTTGTCCATCTAACCAAGGAACACAGGTTTAGAGATTAGGCCAACAGTCACTTGCTCCAGAATCAACAGAAAAAGACAGGAAGGCTGAAACAACTTCTGAAAGTGTCTTTCTCTTCCCAGTGTATAAAAATACTTTAGGGTCAATAGTCTTTAAATTATTTCAGGCATCTGTGCTAGTGTATATGATGTATCTTTGTTTTGATTTCTTACTTTATACAAGTCCAAAATGAAGGGACTTCTCATTTATCTTTTGATACATACTAACTCAATGAACATATGACTCAGAAGGTAAATTTATTTGCCCTGCCAGGACAAAGAAGTCATGTCAGTGCATTCAGCACTGGTATCCAGAGCATAACAGTATGCCAGAACATAGCACAGTGGGTCTTTATTGACCCACTTGACACAATAAAACTCAGATAGGCCTGAGAAGAATTTTTCCTTACACTAGACAAATACAGTATACTTGCAGAGGGAGAAAACAAAACAGAAAGTACCAGAAAACCTTGTATGCTGTCAGAAAGCAAGCAAGTTGATGCTAGGAGCACTGAAGAACAGTTAATCCCTATAAACAGATTAGACCCCACCATGGTGCCAACGTCTGTGTCTAGCTGGATTATCAGCTGCATGTGTTGCCTATGAGGGACGGCTCTTAGTTGCAACACCTGACTTCGTCAAAAATACTCTTTGTTTTGCTTTCATTAATTGGCTTGCTTTCTTCAGCCTCCTGTTTTTTCTGATGCTTTGGATCTTTTGACACATTGTACCCTCTCCCTTCTTCCAAGCTCATATTCACTGAATATCCTTTTGTGTGGCAAGTAATCCATGTAGGCGTCTCATAAAGATCCCCAGTACTCACTCCTTTTGTATTACTTGCATGAAAATTGGCATTATATAGGATATAATTCTCTTTGGCATAAGGAACAAAAAGTTTAAACAAAGCTTCAAATTGTAATACGTGTTACTTCTACTTTTCTAGCCCTTGGAAACAAAAATGTACCTAGATTGTCCCACTGTCAGGAGTTCAAAATTTAGACTTTCAATTTTGACATCTTAAAACATCACTGGGATTTGTCTCCTTTGATGTGTCATGCACCAAAGTGTTTGGCAATACCAATGACAGGTTTGAAAGATACTATGTGGTAAAGGTAACTATTTCTCAGGCAAATGCATGGGAAATTGCCTAAAGCATGTACCTTCCAAGAGCCACCAACTACCATTTGTCAATAGTAAACATATCAGACCTTCACTGATACTCCACATATCATAGACAAAACCAGTGAGGAAATGCTCAACTAATAGCCCTGCTCACTGAAAAATAATCTTGCATTTTTTTATAGATGAATGAACGTGTTCATGACTATGATCAAGATTCAGTTCAAAGCTGACAGACTGTATGAAACTTTATGTAGCTTACCTTATAGCTGGGTTCCTAAAGCCTTCTGTAAACCTACATTTTATGCAGTTAATTGGAGTTTTACCTTCAGTCTCCATCATCAACCTGTCTTGCCTCCAGTGGGTAATGCAGAAAAAAACCCCAAAATACTGTTTTTTTTGTGCAGTGCAAATTATATTACAGTCACTCTCTGCAGGGCATACAGCCCTGGATACAACTGGGGCAGGCAAACAGGCTGGTCACAGCACACTGCGTATTCAGTAAGACCCCTTGCATAATGCAGTAACACACAAATGTGAACATAAAAAAGCAGGTCACAGACAACAAACATCAAATAGTGTTTCCTATCAGGAAGTCTGTCCCAAGCCCTACTCTATTGCAAACTATAATCATTAAATCCTTTCTTAGTTCAAAAACTTCCCAGGTTTCACCCTATCTTTTGCTAAGTGATATGAAAAACATCTTGCTTTCATCACTCCTAATGGCAGCTTGGTCCCCCAATTTTTTTCACCCTGGTGCTTTTCAGGTAACACTCTGAACAACTGAATTTCAGAACTATGACAGCTGCATGCCCATGTGTAAGGCAAGAATTTGGCCTGCAGCCACTTGGATTACATTAGATTAGCCTACTTTTCAGACAAAAAGCAGCTCCTTATAGGAAAGTACTTCTGCTTTTTAAAGCTTTTCACCTTGGTTTCTTCTAGTTGTCTCTGAAGATTTCTGGGATCCACTGCAATTGGCTCTGATAGTTGTTTGTTCACAGTTATTTCAGAGGCTTGGAGAGCTGACAAAAGTCCAGATGATGCATCTTCATAATGCTGGTATTTATCCACCAGGTCTTTAAGGTTATTTCCAAGGATGCTACACTAAAAGAGTAGAAAACAAACAAGCAAATACCCAGGTGTTAAAATGTGTGCTGCATTTCATAGCAATCTCAAGGTCATACTTTCCTTCCTGAAATACTACATGATTTTTTTCCTATCATCATTCCACTGTCTAACTGATTTCTGAACTAAAGTATGACAGCTGGACAGGCTACACAGGTCATCCCAGTTTGTGCTCCTCAAGTGTGAGTTAGGTTGAATTCACTGATGCAGGTGGGAAACTGGAATCTAACCCATTATACTGGAATAAGAAAAGCATTAGCAATACTTTCTGATCCATCAATGTAAAGATTATCAGCACTCTGACACGAAAAATGTAGCCATTGGAAACTAGAATTTTTCTTCAAAAACGGAAGATACATGTATGTTCACTGAACTACAGGCAGCAGAATATTGCTCTCATAAATACTCTACCTGCATAGCAAATCCAGAGTGATATGGCTCAGTATTTCAGATACACTTTGTTTTGGTCACTTAAGAATGTCATCTGACCAAGATCGTACTAGTCCTATATGTTACCATGCCCCAAAACATATACAGTGAATAATCATGTAAAAAGGTCAGCGGAACTCTTTCAGACTTTTTTGGAGATATTTGACAAGCAAATCTGATTGTATCAAATCATAATATCTATAAACAGTTACTTTCAAAATTCATAGTCTGAACTTTCCATACACTACTTATATATGACACTTGGTCTCCATCTGCTGGGCAAACACAGAATGCACTCATTTTCATAACCAGTTAACTGACTTAAAGATTCCTTCAACATATAAGTTTATAAAGTCATATGCCTGTGTGTGTATACAGATCTATAAAAATTAAATCAATAAAAATATTTACTGAAAGCAAGAAGCTTTTACAAAATGCAAAACACTACAAACCCATTTTCAATTTGGAAGATCTCACAAATTGCAGACCTCACTTTTTAGAAGTCAGTCTTTCAAGACTCAATTTAATAAGAAAAGTCTACTTGCTGTCCTTATTTATGGTGAAATGTTTAAAGTATGTCTATTATGTCTGTGCTAGATGTATGTACAGAAGGGATAGAATATGGCGAGAGTTGACAAATCTGAGACCACAAATCAAGCTGTTGGCATAGGATTGTTATGCACATAAAAATAAGCTCTCTGAAAAGTTTGTGATGAAATCTTTAGATTCACACTCAAACTAATCCAATAAATCAACTGGAGGAAATCTAACATGTTAATACAAGCTTTTAGCTTCCCTGGTTGTCTAAGTGAAAAGTGAAAATGTGTTTCTGTAAATGGAGATCCTGCTTCACAGACTGTTTGAGAGAACAGGGTTTATACAGTTTTTGTAATCAAGTGATCAAATCCATGTCTTTATAGAATTTACATTTCTCAGCAAGAATAACATTAAAGTGATGAAAATTCGCATACAAAGATGGCAACTGCTGCGGACCAGCACTGTATCAGTGAACACTGAAGTCCTACTAAGGAGTCTGAACCTATGATCTTAGAAAATTATGAAATGGCATAGTCAAAGGATATTGACAGCAATGACCTCTTAAATGGTTTAATTCATCATTATCAGAAGTTTAAAATTGCAGAATATTATCAGTATCAACACTTTGTTTCCCTTAAAACAGCTGGAAATTTGGCATGTGAGACCAGCTGGTGATGTTTGTCTAGTTCTATCAGATAGATTCCACATGTGCACCTGGCACAAACAGCTGGATTATCTTCCTTCGCTAAGGTACATAAAGGATTTTGCACTGCTAGTTTCCAATTAGTTAGAGACTAAGCTCAGACTGTTAAGGATAAAATGCTTATCTGGCAGAACAGTGGAAAAGAATTGCTATCCTCAAATCACTATGCTCTTGCAAGCCAAGTGCTGACAACAAAGGTCACATTGGGACAAAGTATTTCAGGATAAAAATCAAATTGAAATTCTGAATGTTAATCTTGGCATAGTCTATCTCTCTACTGATTTTATTAGTAAGAAGCCAAGTAAATAGTTGTGGGAAAATTCACAAGGAACTTAAAGAAATATTATCCATCTAAAAGTATCGCAATTTATTTCCACAGCAAAATGCTACTCAGGTCTCCTGCTCTGTCATAAACTCCAAGAGATTGTTTAAGGCTGAAAAGAACAATGGAGAAATCTAATCTCATTTCTCCCTTGCAATAGATTTTAGAAAATTTCATCCATTCAGACCTTAAGCAGTTCAGCACTTGACTAAAGCAACCTTCTAGAAAAGTATCTTGTGCTGTCACCTAACTTTACAAATCAAAGAATTTACAAATTCTCACAGTATTTGTTCCATCAGCTAACCCCTTTCAACACAAAATTCCAAATTATAGTAGTCTTTCCAACTCAGTATAAATAAATCTTACCTTGGTATAGAGAGATTTGAAACGATCTGAAGCACTATCCAATTTATTTTGCACTTCAGTATACGTAGCCGAAGTATCAATGCCATCTTTGTCAACCTTCACACCATCTCTTTTGCTACATGACCTTGCAGCATCTAAAACTCTTTGTCCAGAAATTGTAATATACCGTAAATCACCTTTGTGAGATATAACATCTTCTGAAAAACTCTTTTGCCTTTTCAATTTGACCATAATACCACTGAAGTCAGAAGCACCTGCCTCCAAATTGTCAAGTTCTTGTTCTGCCTGCTGCAGCCATGTTTCAAATTCACTATAGTCTGCATCAAATTTCTCAAGTTCTTCTCTTAGAGAACGAGTCAATTTCATTTTCCGTTCTGATTCAGCCAAAGCAGTCTCATACTGAGCCTTCAGCTCTTTCATGTTCCTTTGCATCTTGTCTTTTTCTTCAGGGGAAAGGTAATGCCCTTGTTTCTCAAGCAGTGCCTGAGCAGACTGAGTTGCTATAATGATAGCCTGCTGCTGGGAAATAATTTTCTCATGTTGAGCCTACAAGAAAAGAAAGAATAAATAATGACCATCACCTTCTCGGATAGTTCTTTGGAAACAATGAGTAAAATAAAGTCCACCAAACTGACAAAAATCTTTCTTTATTTTCCTATTATTTATTAAAAAAAAAACATTTTGAAATTTAAATGAGTGACTCCTGATCATCATATTGCTGTGCAGTTTCAAAATTTTATGAAACATCCAATGGCAATTTTAGTCAGGTACACAGCCTATGACTCAGTGGGAATCTTTAAATATCACTGGAACTCAAAAATACTAGGACATATATACACCACGCAAACACTTTCCCCCATATTCTGTCTCGTACAGTAAAAGTAGGTGTTATCAATCTTTTCCATTTTTTTCTTAGTAAAAATTATTTGTGTATTACTGAACAGTTAGTGTGCTTAGTGTGACCAGACTTTCCCTAATTCCCTGTCTCAAAATAGGATTTATCAAAGAACGCAGTTAAAGCTAGGCAACTTCCCAAATCAAAACTGTTCTGTTTCGTGTTACATACATTGCAGCTACCATTTCAGGCAAACAGACCAAAAGGAATGAAAGCACTAAGCAGTAAAGAGAATACAGATACTTTCTTCTTATATTGAGTGAACAAAAATTATTATTTAATTATTTTAGCTTGATTTTTCAGTTTCAAGAGCAGTGATTCTTATCAAATATATTCAGTCCTTCTGACATCAGAAACACATTCTGTGCATGTAAATGGTTTCAATCGCATAAAAAAATAAAGTCCTAGGAACTAGAACTGTCTTCCACATAAAAACCCCATTTCAAATACATTAAAACAAACAAACGAACAAAACAAAAAACCCTAAAAAGCAAAACAAAACAATTAAAACTCCATTCTTGAAGGTCTTCCACTTCCACATAAAATTGCTATGTAAAATAGACCAGTATGCTTTTCATCTGTGATTACAGTGAGCAAGTATCCTGTAGGCATCAGGTGCAGAAAAGAACTATTGAAAAAGTGGAAGTAAAAGCCTAATGTACACAAAAACAAATGCTCTTACTTTCTTAGGTTTCCATTCCCCCCCTTTCTTTTCATAAGAAAGAAAATCCAAGAATCAGCTATCAGCATAACTGTTTTCATCAACATGGCCATCAAACCACACCTAAAAGTTCTCGGCTGCTCAACTGTAAGTCAACAAAACCCATAAAACTGAGCTTTTATTATTTTAAATACTTCCAATTTTATCTTACCTGGAAAACCCATTTTTAAAATGCTGCACTGTGGTTTTATATAATTCATCCTTCTGGGGCCTACAAATAGTACTTTGCTCATATGTTAAAGTTACAGGGAATGTAATTTCAGCAAACCTTTATTTGCAGCTACTGGCAACCAGTGTTCCCAGGGTTTGAATCTTTGGCTATTACAAAGATTTTTTAAGAAGTCACATAAAGGTTATGAATTTATGTTGCTGCTTTTCTTATTTAATTTACCTGCATTAGTATTTCACTATAAAAATTAAAAATGGACTCACCATTAGGATTCTAAACATTTACCTTCAGAATGTGTCCTTTTTCTTATTTTGTAGGAAACAACCATAGTAACAAAAAAAAAAAGTGACAAATTCTAATACAATCTAACTAGTGAAAGTGCTACCACTGTATGCCACAAACTTTCTAGTGTCTGTCCCAAAGTCTATGACAGAAAGGAGGAGACTGAATTCACTCATGCTGAATGAGGACAGAAACGCTTAGCACTTAGGTATTGCATAGATCCAGTAACAGTACCTTGACTTTCTGATACTGCTGGTTCAGATTATCTTCTGTGCTTTTTACTAGTCCATCCACCTGAGTTTCAATGTCTTGCTGAATTTCCAGCAGATTACCATTGACATCATCCTCCTCTCCTTCCAAAGCCTTCACATCTCCCTCTTCATAGTGTGTTCCATTCTGTTCTATCGCCTGCTTGAACTTCTGGCCATACTCTGCTTCTTTATCCACATTTGATAACCAATCCAACAGATTTTCTATTGTATTTTTACTTTCTTCCAGCTGTTCTATGGCTGCAACCTACATTGAAATTTCACACTTTCAGTTTAGAAATCTTCTTTAGGCACTATAAACTATCACGTGCAAATACACCATTTAAAATGCATTAATATTAAATAAAAATGTCGATTGTCATATATGTTGCTGTTTATTTTATAAAGAAAATAAACCAGCAAACAGTTTATAAAGTCATAATTCATTTGGGTGACTAAATCTCTCCAGAGTATATCAATATGTATGGATTTGCAAAGCAAGGTTTCGGTAGCAGGAGGGCTATAGGGTTGGCTTCTGTGAGAAGTTTCCCCCAGGTCCAACAGAGCCAATGACAGCCAGTTCCAAGAGGGACCCACCACTATCTACGGCTGAGCCCATCAGTGACAGTGGTAGCACCTCTGTGTTTAAGAAGAGGGGACAAAAAAAAAAAGAGCAACTGCAGCTGAAGAGAGAAGTGAGAACATGAGAGTAACAGCTCTGCAGACATCAAGGTCAGGGCTCAAGGAGGGCAGAAGGTGCTCCATGCAGCGGAGCAGATATTCCCCTGCAGCCCATGGTGCAGCCTATGGTGAGGCAGCTGTGCCCCTGCAGCCCATGAAAGCCCATGGTGGAGCAGATCTCCACCTGCAGCCCATGGAGGACCCCACACCAGAGCAGGAAGATGCTCAAAGGGGGCTAACCCCACGGGAAGCCTGTGATGGAACACGCTCCTGGCAGGACCTGTGGCCCCATGGAGAGAGGAGCCCACAAGGGAGCAGGTTTGCAGGCAGCACTTGTGACCCCATGGGGGACTGACACTGGAGCAGCTGAAGAGCATGAGGGGTCCTCTTCTGCAGAGGAAAGAGCCATAGAGACTGTGTGTGATGAACTGACCACAACCCCCATTTCTATTTTGCTTGTGCTATTGGGAGGGAGTAGGTAGAGAATTTGGAAGTAAAGTTAAGCCCAGGAGGGATGGGGTGAAGGTGGTTTTTATTTCTCATTATCCTCCTCTGATTTGATTGATAATTAATTAATTTCCCCAAGTCAAGTCTATTTTGCCCATAACAGTAGTTGCTGAGTGATCTCTCCTTGTCCTTATCTCAACCCATAAGCCTTTTGTTATATTCTCTCTCCAGCTGAGCAAGGGGAGTGATAGAGCAGCTTTGGTGGGCACCTGGTGACCAGCCAGGGTGAACCCACCACACAATAGTAAGTTGCAAGTCAGATTCTGTAAGAAACATAGAAAGCTTGAATAAAGGTATAAAATGGTTGCCTAAAAACCTTTTCTGTTTCCTGCTTAATTGCTGTTGTCATTGCTTTATCCAGTTCTTTTTTGGACTCTTCTGCTTTCTGGCTAAGAAGCAAACACTTTGTCTTAGCTTCATTCAGTTTCTGTTCCAGATTAGTCTTGTCTTCTTGTGACAGCCTTTCTCCATTCTCTTTCAAGAAGGATTCAGTATTTTTCACAATCTCTGCCAATGTCTGAGCACTCATTTTCATGTCTTTTTGTATCTCCTTTTGAGAAAAAAAAAAAAAGATTAATTATTGACTAGACCTTTCCAATTACCTTTATTTGAATTATCTCTGTTCTAGGGATAAGCACCACAATGGTCTTTTCTGACCTGGGAGAGCATATGATACATTACACATGATACAAAATTGCAGATAAGATTATTACAAAAATAAAATCAATTCAACATCTGACAATGTTGCTGCAGCTCGATCTGTCTTTTTCTTAAATTTCAAGCCTGCTGGCTTACACTCCTATTCAGAATGAGGCCACATTTTTCCTTTGTTTAGCAGCTCAAATATTGTATATCCATGTATACAGGAGAAAATATATACTACTTTTTAGGTATCAAGAGATAAAGTAAATCTGCTACACTGTAGTTAGTGAGTCTGCTGACAAATTCCATCCCATTACCATCTCAACAGAAAGCTAAAGACAATAAGGGGACTGAAAAGAAGTCAGAAACTTGTGGTTGTCTTTCCCAGATGGAAGTTCTCAGGATTTATTCAGGCCAGAAATGCTGTGAGAATATTTTTCTTTACTTGTAAAATCATAATATTTCAATTTCTAAAGAATGCTTAATTCAATTAAATTCCACAGAGGACAGATGTTTAGTTTTAGCTTATCCAAAGCAGTTTGCCCAGTCCTATAGGAGTCAGATGAAAAAACCCTGCCTCTCAGTTATCTGAGGAGAGCTTTCATTTTAACAGTAACTATGCTACTGAATACATTCACTCAGTTACTGAAACAATGAAGGGTTTTTTCTTTATAAGCTGTGTAACACTCTTGAAGCTGCAAGACAAAACATTTGATTCCCATCCTACACTACATATTTTGTAGCAATTATAGAATATAGCTTGGCAACTAAATCTGCAGCTTATTTTAGCACTTCAGCACATATGTTAGATTTTTCCTGAGGACACTGTATCAAGACATGATTCTTCTTCTCTGACAAAGCTCTCTGTGCTCCCTTTCAAACAGCTCACTGAAGATGCAAACTCTGTAAAAGCTATAAAATACCTTTTTTAAGCCCTCATTTCACTCCTGAGACACTCGTCTACAATGGTGCCTCCACAAAATCAGTCAGCAAATAACAACTGGTCTGCTAGGCTGTCACAAACAGCTGATGGAAAAAAAAAATTAACCAAATGCTATACCAGGTCTTCACTCCCATGGGTACCCCATGTAGGCCATATATTCTTAAGACAGGTAATTGATATTAAAAGCTACCTCAAGGGTGTCTGTATCTTTCTACTGACTATAAGAACTTCAACAAATTAGATTTGTTACTTTGGAGATAAGTAAAACGAGGCAAATTGAATAAGGAAATTTCTGCCTTTATAGATTACTAAACCTGACCTGGAGCTTTAGGATACAGTAAACTACTATTAGGAGAAGGAAGAAGAGTAGCAGGTCCTTCAGTCCTTTGGCTATCATAAATTCAATTAGTATCGATCAAGACAGAATAAAAGCTGAAAGACAAGGTCTTAACAGGAAAACAAGCGAACTGAGAGGGCTCTCTTACACCAAGGAGACTGCAAGCAACACTAGAAAAAAAAAACTCAAACCAAAACAAGAATGTGGCAATGGAAAGCCTCAAGCAAGAGAAAGCCTCCAGCAAATTTCTTCAAGATACTGCGAACAGGAATAAGCACCGCCTGATAACCAGTTAAAAAGCTGGTTACATTATTTTAGCATAATAAATGACTGTGATTTTATCACATCTGACAGGAACAATCTTGGGTAATACATAACAAATTTCATGCCTGCACCAAGAGTACTTCTTGAAATGCCTAGTACATATTCCCTATTCTAGGGTCTCCTAGGTTGAAAATTCCTTTTCTCCCACTGGCACATACTAGAGTGTATTCATGGGGAGCAGGCCAAATGCATGCCATTAAGCCTTTACTTTTAGTAGGTCAAACAAATCTATTTTACTCTCCCATGGCAAGTCTTGTTATTCAACAAAAGAGTCTAGTCACTCTCCTTTGCACTCGGGCTTCCTTAACTTATCTAAGTAGAATTGCACATACCTCCTGTTTGGTCTGGTATTGTTCCAGCTCAGCCTTGCTGTCTCCAATAACAAGGGACATTCGCTGTCCGATGAGCCGATTTTCAGTCTGTGTAAGCAAATCACAGATTTCCTGCAGTTTCTCTTTGCATTCCTGCTGCCGTTCAGCCACATCCTATATTAGAGCCAAGTACAATTGAACAATAAAACAAAAACATCCTCACTTCAGGAACCAAAAGGCACTCTAATTGGAATTACCTTTGAACATCAATACTACAAAGCAATCATTTAAAAAGTATGCTGTAAACATGATAGCAGTGGTACAAAGAGCAAGATGAACATACAGAAGTTATGGATAATAAACCTCAAGTATGTTGTAAGTAAAAGAGACCATGTTTGATGGAATTGCCCAGTAGAAGTCTGGCCATGCACATATGTGAAAGATGAAATCTCCAAACGACAGGAGTGAAAATCCAGTCTCTTAACCACTTGAAGCCTGTGACAAACACTATTAATTCTGAAAAAAGGATATCAAAACAGAGGTTAGTTGTGATTGTGAGTTAGTGTTTGTTGGTATGGATAATATGTTACCTGAATAGAAACATTGACTTTTTAAGCAGCAGAAAAGAACAAAACATGCAAACTCATTATTGTTACTATGTCCTAGAAGTTATCTGTGCCTTTTCTTTACTCAGCTTCACATTTCTTTCACAAAGTATGGTGGAAACAAATGTTCTTAGAATGGCAAAATAATACAAAGTCTTCAGAATGCTAAAACACCTTTCACCATGCATAAACTGGAGTCTGAGGTGGTTATTCTGAGCCTTAAAAAGGCTTTTATGAGAGAAGAGGAGATGCAGTTACACTGAACAACAAACAACACCTATGAGAATCCTCAAGTAAATTTCTCTCCCTGCTAGGAAGAGCAGACCTGGTCACCTCAGCCTCTACAGATGCTTGTGTCCAAAACTGTGTCTGCCCATAATCTAACATGCTGTTTCTGTGACCGTACCAAGGAAAGACTAAAATGAAAATTCACCAAGTTGATCAATACCATCTCTATAGAATCATCTTAAAACTTAAGATAGGAACACACTTAATACTACATGCTGGTATTAAAATTCCTCATCCATAGACAGAAACACCCAGCACACATTCACACACAAAGGCAAACCTTCTGATCACCCAGCTCTTGTGCTGCCTGTAACCGAGTCTCTAAACTTTCCACTTGAGATGTTATTGCCTCCTGTACTTCCTGAAAAGATTTCTGGGTGGTATTTAAGAGCCTCAGCAGTTGTTTGCTCTGATTAGGAGAAAGATCTTGAGCATGTTCGGAAATGAAGAACTGAACATCAAATGCAGTGGAGTCCAGTTGAGTTTTTTTACAGCCAAGCTCTGCAGCACTGCCCTGTGAATGAACAGAAGGAAATGACTAGCAATGAAGACAAATTCAGCACAAATAAGACACAAGTATCAGTACCCTCTTTTCTTAGCCCCTGACCCAAGATACTTTTGAAAGACAGTTTGGCCACTGTAAATCAAAACTCCATGTCAAAATCATTCTGACACATTCAGAGACAGCATATGAATTTATGCATGGTTTGCCTCTGGGATAGTCCATGTCCAAGTAACAAATAAGATGACCTTGAACATCTCTATTTGCTTTTACATGGATGCCTGAAAACTGGCTGACCTTCAACTCTGGAAGATTTACGGTATGCTAGGTTTAACAATTCTAGGTTCTAGGTCTGAAGATCCAATAAAGTTAAAATATTTACTTGAAAGCATTCTTATTCTTGACTCCACAACGAGACGCCCCATTTCCAACAGTATGGCAAATTCTGCCCATGGTTACGCACAAGACATTACCATGCATACTGGAATCCTATTAAAGCACCATAATGTATTTTTTATCATTCATACATACAGAGGTGTATGAACGTTATTAAAAGTTTATATCATTTGGTTTTTGAGGTATCTTCCCTCATCTTCCATTCTCACATACAGTTGATTTGAAAGCTAACTGAAATTCAGGAAAGTTTCTGGACCTTACACATAAAGATCCAATTTTAACCACTGAAGTACCTGTATTATAAATTAGATTTCCAAGAAAGGGTCAGATTTATTGCCACAAATGTAAGCAGAACCAGTAGCTTTCTCAGTAAGCCAAACTATATCAGAAGTTTCTTCAAGACATAAAGCAAATCAGCAAGATTTTATTACAGGATTATAAAGTAGTTGTCATCTTAATGAATTAGTTCTAGCCATCTGTTCAGTAAGAGAGATTAATAAGTAGGCATAAAAAAACTAGGTAATAGTTCATAGCAAGTAGCAACATTTGTCATTCATAATAAGTGCCAACACCAGTCATAAAGAAAACCTACTTTAAATAGCTGTAAAATTTTCTTCATCTCTTCCATATCATTAGTATTCACTGTGAAGTCATTCATGGTTTTCTTGTTTTCTGTGATCCAGTCTGAAAATCTCTGCAGTTTGTTTAGAAGTTCCTGGTGTGATACTGCAAGCTTAGACTAGAATGGGAAGTTGTATGTTTATTTATGTTTCTGGAGTCTAGTCATATTTTCTATCATACGAAATAGAATCATAGATGTATTTTTATATTAAGATAAAACAAAATAAAGAAAAAACAAACTCATTCTTAACCAAATTATCTTTAAGAAGGTAAAGATACCTTCTTCAAAAAGGTTAAAATGTACACTGACAGAAACATACCATTTCCAAGTCAATAGCAGAGACTATTTGTTTTGCTCGTTTTGAAGATGTATCACAGACGACCAAAAATGCTTCCTGCAGATAGTTGTAACTTATATTCAGCTCTTTAAGTTTCTCTTCAGGAATATCCCTGTTACAAAGCTTTAAAAACTCCTCTGTCAACTTCATATCCTTTCTTAAGGTAATTGCAAAAGTAGCCAGTCCTGACTCAAATGACTACAAAGAGAATATATATAAAATGTATTAAGTTACTAAGGAAGAAATACATTTAAATCTGAATAACTTTAATGATATTTGAAATCTCTTTTTTTTTAATCCAAGGGCTTTTCCTAGCACCCATCACTGAAGTACAAGCACAAAGAACATTTTACTTACCTCTAGTTGTTGCAGTTCATCTTTCAATATTTCCAGGTTGTTACTGATAGGCTGCTGGATATCCAGGTGACTTTTCTTATCTTGAAGCACTGCCAAATGTCCTCTCATTTTCTCTATTAAGTTTAAACACTGCTGTATTTCATTGACCTGAAAATGAGTTTTAAAGAAAAGGTTCTCCAAATGGACAGATTTTAAAATAAGCCATAAAAGTCCTTGTTATAATCATAATTTATTTCAAATTTATAATTTATTTTTTAAACTATTTTTCCAAATTAGTTATTCTCTCCAGCACTTGGAAGGATTTATGCAGTTATTTTCACAAAGGACACATACCATGTTATCAGTTGCAGTTACTTACTGTGCAAGTGGAAGTGTCTTCCTGGACCGCTCCTTGTGCTTTGAAAACAGGCTCAGTAAAGCCTTTGGACAGGCTGCCCATATTCCCATGCTCCTGGTCATTTTTCCAAGCAACAGATGGGTCATCTGCCAAAGCTTTCTCCTTAGCAAATTCTGATCCAAACCCCGACTGTTCTGTTGAGAAAAGAGTACAAAGCCCAGCTACTTTGCCTTTACTCTCACGTTCTGTGGTGATACCAGCAACCTGTGAGCTTGTAAGCAAACCACTTATCACCTCCTCTAACTTGCTTGTACTTTCATCTCCTGTTGAAATTTGAAAAATCTCCAGAAGTTCAGAAGCAGTAAGTTTTGAAACAGGTGCTTTCATGTCTGTTTCACTCTTCCTTTCATTTGGATCGACCATCTTTTGCTTGCAGGATTCCTGCTTGAGTATATCATGAAGAAGGTCAGGACTTCTGCAGTCAGGCCAAGGCAATGAAATAGCATCACTGTCCTTTGGCTCTGTACATGGTGTGCTAACCATAAATGCAGTTCTGATAGTATCACTTATTTGCTTGAGATTTGACTCACTAGATGTGTCATTCCCAAGGTGGGTGCTTCTAACCATTGCAAGTAAATTCTGCATTAAAATTTTGGTATCAGAGTAACTTAGGGGTTCACCCTCCTGCTTGCAGTAAACATGTCCCATTTTCAATTTCTTCTGTAACATATTCTTTAAATCTTCCATTAGTTCATCACACATTTCTGGTGATTGTGAAATACCACCCTTTACTGGAAAATCTTTGCAGGGTCCTGTTTCCTTTTGCAATGACTCCACGGACATTTGTTTTTTGAAACCATTTTCAAGGGACGAAGTCTCACTGATCATGCAACTTTCTCCCTTTGTGTTTTGCAATGTCTCATGTTCATTCTGAACACCGTAATTCAATTCAGCCCCTGTGCTGCTCAGAATTGCAGAATAAACATCACCAGGATAGGTATAACTCCCAGAAGGCAGCACTTCACTCCCATCCCTTGATTCTTTGGCATCCTCAATACTTCTTAGAGCACCTGCTTTTATTGTGGAAAATTCACTACCATTGTTTTCTGAAAAGTCCGTAAGAACATCGTCAGTATTTTGACAGATAACTCTCCCTGTTTCTTTGGTTATGCTCATTTCCTTTGGTTTCACTGTATCAGTTGGGGGAAAAGAGCAAGTGGTAAATTCACTTGAATACTTTTCCTCCACATTTAGCAGAAAATCCTTTTCATTCTCTATACCCTTTCTCCTTTCTTCCCTGTCCTCAAAGAAACACGATTCAGTTTTATCCAATTCTGAATAGCCACCTTCTCTTATGTCTGTTGCGTGTTGTATTAAAGAAGCAGAAATGTTAAAATCTCTCTTAAATTCATCTGATTTCAGGCCATCTCCAACATCAAGCAAAACTTGATCAGCATTTACTTTTCCTTTACTTGAAACAGGAGTTTCTCTATCAGCTCTAATTACTGATGCATCAAATATTTCCCCAAGGCTTTCCATCTGAATGGGACTTTTACTTGGCCCCATGATACCACATTCCTCTGTAATATTTACTCTATTTTCTGTAAGAATTTCAAAACCTCTTCCCCTCTGACCATGCTTCGAACCAGTGACTGGATGTACTTGGTCACTAACTGAACTATCACCATCACTTACATAAGGCACTTCCGTAAGAAATTTAATGTCCACTCGGGATGAAATTTCCTTTAGTTGTTCCATCCCAGTCATATCATTTAATATGTTTTCCTCTGCAAATACTGCTTTGCTCTGTCTTTGCCCTTTATCTGAATGCAACATTGGCATGGTATTACTGTTTTTATTCATGCCATCAATAAAGGACTCTGAGAGAAGCAAATCTGTCTGAGTACTTTCATCACCATCAGTAGCATGCTTTGCAATTATGAAGGCTGTTACACTAACATCAGGTGCCACAGTATCATCAGATTGAGAACTTGGAGCCTTAAGATGTGTTTTATCATTTGCTTCACTCTTACTGGATGGCAACTTAGTGTCAAAGGTATTTTCAGACTGCATGGGCTCAGTAGTATCTCGTGAGATGTGTTTATTTTTAACATAAGTCCCATATTCATCTTCTGTTTCTTGCTGTCTGTCTTCTTCACTTGTACATGTAAGACCAACACATCTTTCCTCAGAAACACCTGATGCAGGTTCACATTTTCCTGAGGATAGTCTTCCACTTTCATGGTTAGACTGGAACTCAAAAGTATATCCTGCCTTGTGGCCTGAAGAATAGCAAGTGTCATCAACATTCCGATTATTTTCATCAGTATTTTCTAAGTCACCTAAGGAAATTAACAGCTGGTCACCTTTGCTTACATATTGATGATGTGAATGAAAAATATCTACTTTTTCATCACTGTCAGAATCAGTGTCAGAGTCATCATAACCGTCATCATCTTCCTCATAGCCTTCCTCGTCCTGTGAACTTTCAGATTCATCCTCATAAGAGTCACTTTCCGCTTTCAGTTCATCTTCCTCATTTCTGTCTTGTATTTCTGATTCATACATCTTCCGTAAAGAACTAAGGCCTCCTTCATTGCTTCCTTCACTTTGCAGAGTACCTGGTAATTCTTGCTCCTTCCCTCCAAAGCTCCCTGTTAGCTCCCTTTCCTCCTCAGGGATTCTTTCCATAGTGTCAGCACTTGCAGAAGCTATATTTACATTCTCAGGTAGCCCCATCAGATTTACATGGACACTCTCTCCAGCATCTGCTGCAAGTTCTTGAAAAGAGCTAGTCTCTTCTCTAAGGGTTATTAGACCACCCCTCTCCTCTAGAATACCTAATGGAACTGATGCTCCAGACAATTCTGGCTCCTGTGTTTTATCATTCCCCAACCTCAATGTATCAAAACCATCATCACCTTGGGGACTTTCATAGGAATCATCATCATCAATTTGTGGAGTATCATAGACATCACTGTCATCATCATCAACCGGAGGTGTTTCATATGCATCATTGTCCTCATCATCAAGCTGAGAGCTGTCATCTGCAGCAGCTACCTCACCACATTCATGCTCAAAGCAGTTACTCTCAAAATGTGTGAGGCCATCACTCTCTTCTATGGATGAATCAGAACTACTGTCACACAGCAGTAGCTTTTCAAATTTAAGATTGCTTTCTTCTACTGTTAGCCTCAGTGCTGTGCTGTTACTGTCCCCCAGAGGTGGTCCGTCATGTATAACAGTGTCACGAGCCAGTGAAGTCCTGCCGTGCATGTCTCCACTGTCTTCTAGAAACAGCTTACTCTGCAAATCACTACAATTCTCCAAGGACAGCCTGTCATGTGCACAAAGACAGTCCGCTAGGGATAGTCTGTTATGTACATCAGCATAGTCTTGTAGAGGTTGCTTACTGTATCCATTATCTCCAAACTGTAGTATGTCACCACACTGCCTAGCCAATTCCTCTGGAAGTCTATATTCAGTATCTGCACTGATGGATGGACCAAAACTTCTCTGAAAATCATCTTTATTGCTGTTATCCAGTACCATTCTGCTATCATCAGCTTGCAGTATGCAAGGCTCGTATTTGGTGCATCTTCGCAGTTCTACCCAGGTTTCATTATCTGACAAATCGTTCACATGCAAGGAATCTTGTGAGGTTTTATCATTCTTGTTTTCATTATGCAAACTGTCTGCTATAGAAATATCTCCTTTCTCTGTTTCTGAAATGAGATTTGGATTTGAGTCATTTGAAAGATACTCTTCAATGTTTCCTGAATTTGCATTCTGACTATCATGCTTGCACAGTTCTGTCCACTCAGAAACCTCCGGAAGACCTCTGAGCGCATTTCTGTTAATGGAATTTTGGGTGCTACTTACTACATTTCTAAGTCCTGCAGAGTTAGTTAACAGTGTCTCCTGCGTATATTCTGATTGGTCAGTACCAATAGCATCATAAACATCGGGTCCACACATAGGAAGATCTCCTTGTGAAGATACACAATCCCTACAACCTTCAAACTGAATTAATTTCCCATTACTAGAAGTATTCTCAGAACCCAAAAGATCACCCTGAACACTGCCTGTGACATTATTAAAGTGGGCACTACCAGCTAAATTTAGTTTAATTCCTTTCTGGTTTACGTATTTATTATTAAACTCCACTTCTGACACATCATCATTGTACGCAGCACCACCACCACCTTCCAGCAACATATTTATGGCTTCTTGCAGTTGTCCATCATATAACAAAAGTCTTTCTCCAGTGTTTGCATCCATATAACTATTCACCATTAGATAAGACATGAATAGTTTCTTAGTTTGATCTAAATTATGACATATAGGGCCTTCTGTGCCAGAACGTTCATGTTCCTCCTCACAGTCATGAAATACAGATGGCAGGAATTCATATGTCGATAACCATTTTGCAGCATTTTTGCAAGGGGACTCTAATTCTTCTACATTAGGCATTTTATCTGGTAAAGTCACATTGGTCAAAACAGATACAGTACTCATGTCTATTATCCCTGACTGTGCAGCCTTATCTAGACTGATTATTTCACAAGTTTCTGGAATGTAAAGTGCAGCTATTTTCTGTCTATTATTTAGTATTTTGAATGCCAGCTCATTTGTTATCATCTCTTGATGCAAAGAGGTTGATACAGGGAATATTTCACCAGTGTGAGGCCAAATTAGTCCAACAAAGCCTCTCTGTGCTTCTAATACCAGCAGTGCACTGGTAGATGATATTAAGTTGCACTGTACAGCTTCATCAACAGTCAAGCGTTGTCCTGAATTTTGACAAAGGATTCCACCACTCTGAACCTGATGTGTGAGGATCCCACAAGCAGTGTCCTGATCTATCATCCCTTGTTTCATGGCCTCTTCCACAGTCATTCGCTTCCCTGAGTCAGGGTCAATTATACCTCCAGATATTAGCTGAGCACCCAGCAGCCTGAACATCGTTTCCCGATCGATGATTCCTTCATGGGCTGCCCTCAAAACAGTGATCCTCCTTCCACATTTGAACATGATTCTACCTTTTTCTTGTGGTTTCACAGGTAGAAGTCTTAGCCCTGTTTCTTTGTGTATTATGCTTCTATGAAACATCTGTTCAAGTGAAATCTTCTCAGCACAGTTGGGGTCTATGAGATCTTTACAAGTGTCTTGTCTTTCCAGAAGTTTTGCATATAATGTTGGATACACCAGGTTTCTCTGAAAAGCATTCTGCAAAGTCAGGTTTTCTCCCGTAGATGGCAAAATCAAGTGCCCACTTGAAAGCTCATTCTCTAGAATTTTAATAGCCAAAGTTTCTGAAATTAGACCTTGCTCTAAAGCTGAAACAACTGGAAGATTTGATAATGATGACTCTGATATGAGCTTCTTTGCATCACTTAATTCCTGCAAATGCAACAGAGTCTGCTCATCAATTAAGGCATGAGCTTTAGCTTCTTCCAAATCATAACATACTCCTAATTCTGGAGAAACTATTCCAGAAAGGATCAGCTGATTCTCGAGCAACCTAATCCCAGTGTCATAGTCAATAAAACCTTTTAAAATAGACTGAAAGACTGACAGGACTTCTCCAGTCGTTTGGTCAATGACACCAGCAATGACTTTATTCACCTAAAAAGGAATACAAAAGAAAAACTATCACTATTTTCAGATTGCATGTTTTAAATGTTCTTTTGATTTTGAATTCATGATAAGCATAAAAACATGTACTTACCAGGCCTGGAGGAATGCTGTGAATGTTAGCAGCTCAAATGCGCAAGTGATCTATGTCAGTCATTGAACAGCACACGATGTGATAAAAGATTTAAAAACAACATGCATCTGTGAATTGAAAACCTATGCTTTGCGTACATAAACAGGGTTAGTGAAAGACAATAAGAAGAAATGATTGCGGAGTGAGCAAATAGAATATATACCTGAAAGGCAAATGTTCATGCTTTAAATGCTGTGAAAGGTTAGAATACTCAGAAACAGTATGTGATTCAAAACCATCATGCTATTCATGTTTACAGCATACAGCATTTCTGTAAATACACTCAACAATATGGAATCAAGATACCCTGGCACCAAATATTGCATTTAGTTTGCATGGAAAGCATGAAGTCAGTCTAGCAACATTATTTGGATTCATTACACAGACACTGCCTCTACATTTGTATGAGAAGATTTCTTTGTAACATAATTTTTGAGAATTCCATACTTAAGATCCATTAAGACGTATTTGTAGTGTCTCAGAGCTAATCACATGATGTGCTCCCATTAACATATCCAGACAAATTTCAAGAAAAACTGAAAGTAGATGTCTTCTAAGACATTTCTGAGTGATATATAGGAGAGATTAACAGGTTATTTTATGATGTCATTTTTGCAGCAGAAACAGACTTATCTAGCAGTCAAAGAATGGCTTTTAAGAGAAGAGTTAAGAGATGAATGATTTGTTTATCTTTCTTCATGCAAGACACACATTATTAAGACTCTTTACAAAAAAATCTGATGAGCAGAATGTTCATATGCACAGGTAAGATAACACACAGTATGCCACAGCAATAACAAAACCTTCGGTCAATTAAATCTCAAATTCCGTCACACACTGTTAACTGCAGAGCTTCTTTTGCTGACCATGTGTAGCTTCAAAACCATGCAGTAAACCTCAAAGAAGTCTGAAATGTAAGTTTCAGTCTTATTACCTTTTCTTCCATCTTTTCATCACCCAAATACTGTGCTTCCTGCAGCTGCTTCAAAGCTTCATTGGATAACAAGCTGTAGCTCTCCTGGAGGGATCTGACTTGCTTTTCCATTTCATTTTTCTCTTCACCTGTCATTCTATTAATAAATAAATAAATAAAAGAAAAAAGAAGAAGATGATCTCTGAGTAATTTGTAACCTTGCTGGAGTGATCTGCATGGGGAATTGGTAAAAGTAGTCTGAACAAAATATTGCCTAATTTCGAAGATGCTTAGGAAAGCTACAATGTGCTTTTAGTTACTGAGGAGAAGAAACTACATCAATCTAGAATTTATGTTGAACTAGAATTTATGTTGAATTGTCACTGAAGCATCTAACCTTTGCATGTCCCTTTGTCTACTGATTAGTAATCAAGATAAGTAACAGCTAGCAAGGAGTCATGAAGTACCTCAGCAATTTAGTATCTTAAACACTCTGATTTCAGACATGGATGAAACAAATTTTGTGACATATAGTTCAAGTACTAATTTACTATTAATCTGTTAACAGGCTTCAGATGAAAATTTTTGTTTAATGTTTTGGGTTAAGAGGACAAGAAGTGTATAAACCTAGCCAAAGTCTTGAAATAAACAGAACTGCATGAAGTTTTCTCAAATGGGAAGACAAAATTATAAAACTATGGAAAAACCTAGCATATTTGTACATGAAAAGTAATTGGAATTATAAGATGAGGATATAATTTCTTTTTAAGCAAACTGATTCAATTAATTTACATTATTTGAACAATAAAAAATGGCATACTTGTCACTGTGCTTAGCTAAAAATGACTGTGTAGTCTGCAAAGCTTCAGCTATTTGCTCTTTCTTGGTTGACATTTCATGCAGGGAAATCTGAAAAATAAACAATCCGTGTTAAAGACTTAATTTTGCACAAATATAACAGAAAACCAAACAAGCAACATAGTATTTCTACACAGGACTAAACTCAATAATATAAGAACTTGATTTTTTTTAAATATCAGCTATTCTTAGAGCAATATTAATTATTAAGGAATTGCATGATTTACATACAGATAAGTCATTGCGTTAATGTCTTGTGGTTAAATAAGCTGTTTGGATTAGAAAACTATTGAGTGAAACAAATAGATTTTATTTTTAAATGTTATTTTCTTGAAATTAGCAAATCATTTAAATCCACTTATTATAGTCTGCACAGTTTAAAGCAGCCTTATAGATGTGTTCAAGATGTTGCTCACCAAAATGGGATAATAACCTTAAAATAAAAATCATACCAGCCAGCTATAAACCTTCACGAGACTCAATGACAAACACAGTATCGAACACTTGGAAAAAATTGTTTATTAATATTCTCCCTGCTATTATTTCTGTGTCATTCCCACTAAAGCACTTGTTCTGGCAGTGGAATTTGCAAGAATTTAATCTTCTGACTTTTCTGAGAAACTGTCTAAAGTCTCTTCAAAGAAAAGCATTAATTTTGGCTGAATAGGGACAAATTATTAAAGGGGAGTCTACAACTTCTAAACTTATTAGCAAGCCCAAGATATATTCACCATTAGTGCCAAGAGAATTCTAGCAAGGTTCTTGGGCCCTATGCTCATGTGGGTCTGGACACAACTAATTTTGTCCCCATGTGCGTTGTGTCAAAGGGCCTGAACATGGTCTT
Organism: Neopsephotus bourkii; assembly: GCF_033783945.1. NCBI lineage: Eukaryota > Metazoa > Chordata > Aves > Psittaciformes > Psittacidae > Neopsephotus > Neopsephotus bourkii. The sequence goes on along the minus strand of NW_026900838.1, from coordinate 2,177,927 downwards.
GAACAGTCTCCCTCTGCAATCACCACTAGAAAGCCACAATCCCAACAGTTGTGCTGCTTGGACGGGAACCAAGAGAGCAAGCACAGTGTGCACTACACTAGAAGACAATGTGAGCAGGTGAGGTAGCACATGGAGTCATGTGTCACTTGAGGAACTGGTGTCACTGCTGCTGCTGTGTGAACCCTGCTGTTACTGGCACCAGCTTCACCCAGCCTGTGATTACAACCTACAGCAACCCCAGTCCTCCATGTGAAATGTATTTCAGCTATCATTACCTATAAAATGTACATGCTTCTACAAAACATGTCACAGCACCTGTGCTAGTCACTGGAGACACAAAACCAGACACTTCTAGAAAGTGCTGCTAACCTGCAGGGCTGTTTCACAAAGGAAGGAAACACCCTCAGCAAACACCCATCTCCTGTAGGCCAGAGGAAGCCAAGACAGATAACTCCCATGTTACTCACTGAGGGCTCAGGCTGGGCAGGGAAGATGCCACCCATAGCTGCTGTGGTAAACTGAGATGACCTAAGGAGCTGAGCACTGGCCCATCACTGACAAAGACTTGCAGTGTTGTCATTAACAAGGACAGAAAACGGCCAGTGTCAAATGTTTTTGCAAATCCTATCCTATTAGTGATTTACCAATCAACATGTTCAAACAAAGGCTTACTTCCTCCTACAGATACAGGCACAAACTCAGTAACAGAACTAGCACTGGTCCCCTATGAATGATGTGATGGGACCAGTGGCCATTAAGACCGCAGGACCTGCCTGACAACAAGCTTTATTTAGGCACATGCTGTTCCAGTGGCTCTAATCAGTACCAGCATGTGTGACCAGAATAAAACAACAGAAACAGGCTTCCAGGAGGGCCAAAGTCATGTCTGCAAGACCACACACTCAGCCCTATAGTGAGGGATGTGGACAAGACGCTGCTACATCCCTCTGGTGCTCAGTGTACAGGTAGACCTTCACCTACTAAATTCTTTTTATGTGTCACAAATCTGTTTTGTGGGACAAGCCTAGCAGGGGAGCTGTTGGAAATGATAAGAAACTTCACAGATGGAAATCTACGGTCAGAGTTGCAACTGTACACAACAACGTATGTGTTAAATACGAAGGTTTCAAGACGAGCCACAGCAGCAGCCTGTCGACTACTGTGATAGCAGAGAGGGATCTCAAGTCAACACCTGCTGAATTCCCTAAACCAGCAGTTTTAACAATCCTGTAAGAGACTCCCCAGAATAACTTTTAAAAAGTCAATAGAGAAACCTGGCCCTCAGACCACTCCTGCCAACTTTCTCCTTCCTTGGTGCCAGGGTAGAAGTTACGAGACTTATTCGCTGAACTATTTCAGGACAAGTGGGAAGACATACAAAGCACCATGCTAGCAGGATGCACTGTCCCTCTAATAAAGGTGGAATTATGGGGTGCAGCATCTAGTTTTGAACTGACATTGTGCAGTGTCACACACCAGGTCTGTAAAAAGCAGCTTGTGTCTCTTCTTGAGTAACATGTTTGCACCCCTAAACACTGTTGTTTGTTGAGAAGTTCAGGTTAGATATAAGGCGGAAGTTCTTTACTGTAAGGGTGGTGAGGCACTGGAACAGGTTGCCTAAAGTGGTAAATGCTCCATCCCTGGCGGTGTTCAAGGCCAGGCTGAAGAGAGTCTTGGGTGACATGGTTTAGCATGAGATGTCCCAGCCCACAGCAGGGGGGTTGGAACTAGATGATCTTAAGGTCCCTTTCAACCCTAACTCTTCTATGATGCACCCAACCCCCACTCACAGCTATGTGAAATTACATCTTTAGTAAGATGTGGAGTGTGATTTGGTCTTTATGGAGTATTTTGTTATTTTAATCAACACAAAAACCTAAAAGAGGAAGTGGTATTTTACTAGAAAACACATGTGTACCTGCTGCTTAGGCAAATCTGTCTTTTCAGCCTTTTCTCCTTCTTCCTTGCTGAGTGTCTTGCTGAGGTTTGACACCCATTTCAGTAAATCCCCAGCTTTCTCAACATGTTCCTTCTTTTCTTCTTCCACTGATTTCTGATGGGCACCATGAATTGTAAAAAACATGTAAATTGTTGGAATATTTAACAGTAATGTCCATAGAAACACAATTCTACCACAATGGCAATATTATAACATAAGCATCAAGTGATTTCTTTTTATTTATCACTATATGCATCACTATGACACTTTGATGTATGAACAAAACTGCCACATAATTATAGACATGAACAAAAGAATTGCTTATATGATTTGTATTTATGATTCATTTAAAAATGATTGATATTAAGAAAAAGTATAGCTTCCCAGCCATTACACAGCAGATAAAATCTAAACATCTGCATATAAAGCATATTTGAATTGCTGCCTTTGCATTACCCTCAAGTGTGAATATGTACAGATAACACGGGATATCAGAATTTTGCAGTTTATGCACACGTATTACTAAATTACAATTAAGAGGAATACATTGCTTTTATGTCTACAGAAAAAAACAATAAAAGTAAAATACTGAGACATTTAATCTCTTTCTGCATAGGAAAGTACATTTCTTTTTACAGTAGTACAATCTCTTAGTAGTTTGAAATTCATCAATACCTAGAAAACATGCTTAAGCCCTTCCACGTACCAGAAGTAAAAATGAAGATATTTTAATGGATTTTTTTACTTTGATAAGTAATTGTAATTCATTTTCCTGCTAGAACATGAAAACAACCTAAATAAAAAAGTTACCTGAAGTGAGAAAAAATGAGGATACTTAGGATGTAAGTAGCCCACTAAAATTAATGGAATATCAGCGTGGAAAATTCACTTCTGTGTACATATTTACTGCACTGCAGATTTAAGCCTTGTATGCTTTACTGCCACTTTTGTAAAATAAATGATGCCAGCAAACTGATTTGTAATATTAAATTAAGTAGCAGGTCACATGAAATACTGCACTGTGATCATTTGCAAAGTGAGAAATCCCTTTCCATTTTTAATATAATGATCTGATTTCTTGTCTCATCTAAATCTACCCATTTTACAATTATGTTAACTTCACCAACCTCACTATTAACTTCTCATTTACGCTACCTATATGTCAGACAAGGCCTTCAGGTAAAGACTGAACACGTAGTCGGCAATTTGAAATTATGAATCTCCCTAAGTTTATCTACATATCTCAACTTTCTAACAAGTAATATCCAATTCCAGTTTTAGCAGTTTATACTAATTAGTGGTTTGTATTAATTAGTTTTACAGTAACTCATGACTGCTTTAGAAAACACCATTTATGGTTTTCCACAAAGGCCACCATAGATCTTTTTTATGACTTGAATAGTTTAAAAGCAGGCTCCAAAATGAGTACTAATATACTTATTCCACTATGAATTATAATAGAGACTGGAAATTCCTGTTTTCATGGGCTGAGCTGCTTCTAACAATCGCAGCCCAGTGTGGCAATCAAAAACAGCTCTCTCTAAAGCTTCTTTGTAGGTTACTTTCTTCTTTGTTTTGGGGCATGTTAAAGCTTTAACATGCAATTTTTCATCTTTCATCTTTGTAGCTGTGACAGCATCAATAATACCACTCTTGATTGCATTTTCCATTGTTAATCTGGAATGAGACTTTGGATCTATCAATCCACCAGTCAAGTACTGATACTCCAGGCAGCGCATTCCCAATTCTTTGTCTACAGCATTTAAGTTCATAGCTTCAACAGCTGACATAACTGTGTTCTTTACAGGGTGAATGATCCCAGTGAAGATCAGTTCACACTGCTGCATGTGCTTGGCACATCCATCATCAATTAACTCCCTTTGCAAAGCTTCTGAAACGCTGTACTTTTTCCCAGTGAACGGATCAATTATGCCTCCTGTACTAACCTGAGCTTCAAGACATCGGAGGGCAGTAACCCTATCTACCAAGTTTTTGCGTGAGGCTTTTAAGACTGGAATTCTTTCATTGGTTTCAGAAAGCCAGAACCCTGCAACAGGACTGTTTAAATCTTTATTTGGCTGTGAACTGCTAGCTAAAATATCACCAAACTCATTAGCTGTAATTAAACCCTCCTTATATTTATTGACTAATGCTCTGCCAATTCTACCCTGATTTAAGGTCTCCTCGATATTAAACTGTACACCAGTTTTAAGATCTGTAAGCAAAAGAAAAGAATTCCCATCAGAATCAAAACATGTGGACTCCTTCCAATCAAATTCCTGTTTTGAAAGCTCAAGATAAGTAGCTTTATCAACACAATTTTTTTTATAAGCCTCATATGAAGTCATTTCAGCTCCTGTTTCAACATCTACTACAGAAATTTTGTGACTTTTCTCTGCTGATGAGCTGCTTATTTTCCTTTCACCAACTGGAAGCAGAAAGCATTTACCGCTTACACTGAACACACACATTTTCAGGAGATCACAGTAGTACATCGCTTTCCTGTTGTTTGGATTGTGAAAACATTTTGCATTACTAGAAGGTTCATAAAGAAATTTTAAAGTTGTGTTATTTAGCAAACCAAGCTGCACTGCGGTTTCTGGCATCACACGGACACTTCTGACAGGATCAATGACCCCTCCACTTGCAATCTGAGCCTCGAGGATATTTTTGCCTTTTTGTCTTTCTAAGAGTCGAGCTTCCATAGCCTGATACACAGACATCACCTTCCCAGAACAGCAATAGCCCAAAACAGCTTTCTCTGCCTCATGCAGTCTGCTCTTGAATTCAGTATCTGCAAGCCCTCTAACAATCGAATCGTCAACAGAGAATTTCTGACCTGTTGTGGGATCAATGATAAAACCAGTAGCTGCTTGGGCCTCTAATAATGCTAATGCCCATGCTTTTCCTATGATTCTTCTTTTTGCTGCTGCAGCAAAAGAAAGTATCTCTTTGCTGGATTCAAGGTACAGCCCAGCTATAGCTGTAGGTTTAGTTAAAAATTTTTCAAGACTTTTCTGAACCTCATCAATAGTTTTCTGCCCTGAAAGAAGCTGCTCAACTGTGAGCCTGTCTAAAAGTTTAACTTCGGTCAACTGTCTGGCAGTGACATCACGCCGGAGACCTTGAAATTTAATATTATCATATTCCTCTGTGAAATACTCCAACTGAGTAGCATCATCATCAGTTTTCAGACTCTCTCCCCCTAAGAAAGAGCTCATCTTTGCAAAGTCTTCTTTCCTAAACCCTTCGGATGTTTTGTATCCCTCAAGCATTCTCTCTTCAGTACCAAAAGTCTTGTCATTTTCTTGGTTTAATGTTGTGACTTCAACATGCATGTCATACTGCTTGTTCTTCACTATCTGTAAATACGAATTTTTTGACACAGTGAGAATCTGAAGAACTATGTAGTACATAATACACTCCTAAATCCACCACCAGAGAAACAAAAGGGAGAATCTGAATGTAAATCATGAAGGAGAATTGCTACTAGCATTGCAGAGTAGAGAAATATAGATAACTAGATTTTTAAAGTGCATTTGCCATTTCAAATACTTATTCAATAACAGGAATATGGCTAGACTAAGCAACAACTGTTGTTTGTTACATGAACTTCACGCTGTTAATCAAAGCTCATTTAGACAAAAAATGATACATGGTGTATGTGAGTTCCTATTTCCAACACAAACTTTTAAAATAACGTGTGTCTTAGATATTAACAAACCTCCCACAAATGTATAATAAAAAGGTTTTTGTGTCATGTAAGAATGAAGGGGTTCCCTTCACCAAGGCAAGAACATAAGAAACATTAGAGAGAATACAGAATAGTAATAAAGTATAACTAAAAACAAAGCAACAGACTAGTTAAAACCAGCACCACTGAAAGGCAAACCCTCACAAAATGTAGTGTGTACCTCCAAGGGATGCAGTTTTACCACTCCTAATTCATGTTTCATGTCTTCTCCAGGTCTAATAGTTTGTCTGGAACTGTGTAGGTTCCTGTTCCTCAGTGTATCCCATTCAGACGTTCCAGAGATTTGGCTTCCCTTATCAAAAGTTATCTCAAACTGTGTACTTGTTTGAGAAATGAACTCTGTAAATTGTGGGCTTGAATTTTCTTCTCCTGACTGGTTAATCCTTGACACATGGAACTGCACCTCTCTCGGTATCGTATCGTCAGCACTCACGTACAATGTATTTCCTTCTATCTGGTCAGATTTAAAACCTGCTCTTTCCTGCTTCTGATTTAAAACCTGACCTCTCTGTCTTAACAAAGGTGAGCTAGGTTTTGAATGTGGAGGAAGCTGCTCAAATTCTCGAGCCGTGGTGCCACTCAGGTAATTGAAATCATTCCCTCTTCTCTCACAGCTAAATTTAAATCCACAATCTTGGAGTTTATTATTTTGCTGAACTTCATCCTGAAACAAAAGAAACCTGTGTTCACTCTCCCTAAGCTGCACATCCATTTTGTGTTTCAAGCTCTCAACTGTGTGCTTCTGCACTTCCAATTCTTCCTCAAGTCTCCTGCATTTCTGGTGATAGTCCATTTCAGCCTGCTTCCCTTGCTGTAGCTGTTCCTGACATTTTTTAAGCCTTTCTTGCAGATCTTCCATCTGTACCTTGTACAGCATGATGTTTTCCTCAGCCATATGCTTTTCCTGCTGAAGAGCAACACATTCTAGCTTTATGTCAGAAATGTCCCTTTCTGTGATGCTATGGGATTCCAGTAATTTTTCAACTTTCTTCCTAAATTCCTCTGCAGAGTGTTTAAATTTAACGGATTCTTCCTGAAACAGAATCATCTTCTTGCGTGCCATTTGTTCATCCAGAGTCTTTTGATGGAGTTCATCCTGTAATTTTTTTAATTTACTACTTAGCTCTTGTATATGAGCTTGTTGTAGTTGTATCTTCTGCTCACTCATTCCCTTTTCCATAGTTAGAGCATTTATTTGCACATTTAGATTTTTAACTTCCCGGTCAGTGGTTAGGGTGGAAGCACTTTGTTTATCACATTTTTGTTTATATTCATTAGCCAAAGCTTTTGCTTTTGCTAGATCAACTTCTAGGCTTTTTATTTTACATATGAATTCTTGCTCAATTATTGTTTGCTTGTGCAATTGTTCATTTGTTGTATGCAGTTGTTCTTTGAAACCATCTGCTAGGGATTTTAATGCATCATTTTTCCTCTGAATACTTTGTTTTTCCAAAGTCATCCTCTCTGATTCAGACTGAATTTGCTTCATTAGTAGTTTTGTATCAGTATTCCATTTATTAAGGTCTTCTATCTTTCGTTTCAATGTTTCTGACACATGATTACTTTTGGCTAATTCACTCTTCAGCATCTGAATTTCCTGCTGGTTTTCTTTCTCTACTTTTGCTTTTTGAAGCAATTGTTCTTGAATTTTCTCATATTGGTCTTGAAGATTATTTGCTTCTCCTTTGCATGACTGTGTTTTGTGTTCAGCTGCCAGCTTCTCTTTTTGAAGAGAACTGATTTGTGAATTTAAATGTTTGATAGTGATTTCACTTTTTGCCTTTGATCTAGTTAGTTCCTCTACTTCTCTTTTTAATTGTGTCTTTTCTTGCTGAACAGATTTCAGCTCCTCCTCATAGTTCATCTTAATTTTCTTGAGATCTACAGCTTCTTGCATCACCTCTTCAGCTTTATCTGTGGTTCTATGTAGCTGCTTGTCCAGTTCTTTCAGTCGCTGCAAATACCCCTGCTCTACTTGGTCTTTTTCCTCTAACTTAATTTTTAGGCATTTAAGTTCACTATTGACTTTGTCTAGTTTTTCTTTTAATAACCGAGACTTTTCTTCTGTTGATGATTTCTGAAGCTCAATTTCATTCAGATCATATTTCAGGTCTTTAATAGTTTTATCAGCTTTTCTGTTAGCAAGGATTAGTTCATCTATCTTTTGTCTAAGCTCTTCTACCTTTCTGGCTTCTTGCTTCTTCTGGAAACTTGCGATTTCAGAATTAGTTCTACACTGGCTGCCTTGCCCAGCTGCCGAAGTTGGCAGAGAAGTTTCTCTACTTACAGAGTACCTGCCTTCAACAACTTTCCCTCTGGCTTCGGTTTTCTCTCTCTCTTGCAGCTTTATTTCTAATAGGCTCCCTTTAAATTCGAGGTCTTGCTCCATTTGCTTTATCAGTTTCATAAGTTTCTCCTCTCCTTCTGTTTTTTTCTTCAGCTCCTCCATTAAGTTTCTTTTTTGTTGCTCTAAATCATGAAGATTAGTATCTTTTCTTCTTAGATGCTCTTCAAGGTTTCGTCTGGTAAAGGTGCTTTCTTCTATTTGATTTCGAAAAGCACGAAGGTTTTCTTCCAGTATACTTCTTTGAGTCTCTGCCTGCAAAATGAGCTGCCTTACACGCTCCAACTCCTCCTCTGCATCTGCTTTCTCCTTCTCAATGTTCTCTAGATCCCTACGACACTGCTTTGCCTCTTGCTCAGCCTTGGTCTTCTGAAGACAGATCTCTTCCATGTCCTGTTGCTGCTTCTTCCGCTCTTTTTCTGCGGCTGCCTTAACTTTAGGGAGCTCCTGTTCCACTTGGAACTTTTGTTTCTTCACATCCTCCAACATCTGCTCAAGGTTTTTTACCTTTCCCATGAGTCTTCTGTTCTCATCAATTGTGCTATTTTGCTGTGCCTTTAGATCTGAGTATGCCTCACGCACTGATGCTTCCTTATTCTTTAAAATCTGTGGAAGAATGAGATACATTGATATACACTTTTTGTAATACAGCATATGAAATGTTAGGCTCTTTGAAAAGCAGAATGGAAAATACTTACTTGCATATATATGGTACGTCCAGAAAGTAGGATGAGCAGTTCCCACCACCATCAGCCTTCAGGAAGTTACCACTAGCCAAATATGAAACCCTTCATAAAGATCCACAAAGTGAGGAAGTCCTGAAGCCTTTCACTGCAGTCAGGTGCCTCCTAGCGGTAAGCAGCATCAAACAACACCTTGCATGTGCTTTGTCTCCAAACAAATAGGTAGAGCAAACACTGAGCCAAACACTATGCACAAGAATTCCCAAAGCAAAAGTGGCCTACCATTTCTGCATCAGTTCAGCAGGAATTAGGAGGATTTTATGCTTGTAAGCAATAATCACACAAGAGAAGTTCGGAAATCCCATCCAAGGAGCAAAGCAATACAGAGATACAGCCAAGATGCACCAGCTCCAGAAACTGAAGTATTTAAACTGCAGTACACCTATGCTTTGTAGTGTGCTCCACAGTCCCAGTGCCTCCACTGCCTCAGCTGGGGGGACTGGTAGGAGCACAGTTACTCTACAGTGTAGACACAGAAGTATAAACATGGTAATTTGTAAAATCCTAGTGAAAACCAGTCAGCTAGTATTCTCCATATGCTGGCAGATCAAGGGAAACCCATACAAGTACTCACCAGTAATAATACAGTTGACATTATACCTACCTCCCCTTCATTAGCACTGTTACAGTGTTAGTTACCAAATGTGAGCTAACATGAGCTAAGAACACACATTCTTATGATCATATAAACATGAAATGAAGGGTAAATATAGCAACATTTTCAAATAAACAAAATGTTGGGTTAGCTCAAGTTTTACCATATTTACTTATTTATCATATAATACACAAAACATTTCCTAAAAGGCTAATGCAAAGGCAGCTTCTTCAGTTCCTCTCCATATTTCCATGTCAGAATTTTGACTAGATCCAACAGATATAAAACATTTAAACTGGTTTCTTATAAATCTTCTTTATGCTCCCACGCATACAAAATTTAATGTATTATGCTTCAAAATCAAGAACTAAAGTAAAGATACAGTCAAAACCTGTATTTTGGTAGCTTCCATTATCTCTACTGAAAATGGCTGAGAATCAGCTGGGTGCAGAAAAGATGGTAATTAAATAGTAATACAAAATAAACAAAAACAATTTATAGAACTTAAAAAATTTAAGGATCACAAAATGCATAGTAATTAATATATCATTTGTATAGTCATTGTTTAAATTCTGTCCAATCAATTTTAAATCACTTGACCTTGACATATTATCAGATTCAGATGTTGATTTGTGTTGGTTTAGAATCATTGTTAAATTAACTGTTTTATTTGCATTGCATAAAAACTCTGATACCTTAATATAAGTTGTGCTCCTTTTTTCTTCATTGTCACTGTCTCTTTTTTTTTGCTTTTCTTTTTTTTCAAGAGAGGCTTTTTTCCCTGCTTTTTCACAGGATGCTTCCTGGACTTCAGTGTTTTTCCCAAGTCCCTTCGTGCTATGGCCCTTATCTCTATTGTACCTTTCTGCAACCAGCAATAAATCTTTATATTTCTTCTTCTCACTTCCTTTCTCTTTGCGACTCAAAAGCTTTTTTGCTAATCCATGTTCTGATAATGGAAAATCATCCTCTCCTTTACAAATTATTTCTGAGAGGGCTATATTTGTATTTAAATCACCAGCACTTCCTAACAATCCTGTCCCTAAACTTGGATCATCCTGCACCGGCGATACTTCAAAATTTACCTGATACGACTCAGGAACTTTTGCTGCATACTGATTCCTCACAGTATTTCTTGAAGAAACAAGCAAAATTTCTTGCATTGCACTCTTGGCTTCATTTGGATTTAAATTTGATTTTTGCAGGATTTTGTTTTCTGCTATGAAGTAACTTTTATCCAGAGATGCTCTGTGCAGTTTGTTTGTGTCCCTTTCAACATCACCAGAAATGCCTGCATTGCTCATCAACTGCAAATTTAACTCTGTTTTTTCACTCCTCTTGCACACTGCTAGCTCTCTGAAAGAGGATGTAACTTTCTCTAAAGGTATTGCATCCCTTACACCTGAGTTACCTCTTTCACCAAGCACTTGAAACTCTCTGTCTTCAGAGTTTAAAGTGTTACAACTATTACTTTCTGTAAAGCAATGTTCTTTATGTTGACTTTCAAAACTAATTCTTGCTGAAAGATCTTGATGCTTGTCCAGGACATGCTTCCCCGTTTTTGGAGTAACTTCACCTCTCTTCACTGTTAGCTCAAAGTTAGTTTCTGATTGCATCTCACACTCTTCCTTTGTCAAAACGTCACTCCTTGCCTTTCCTGAAAACTTTTTTCCTGTGGTTTTGTGTATCATTACCACTTCAGGCAACTTTAATATTCCCTCTGTTTTGTGTCTCTCTCCACTGAGAATTTTCTCATTTAACATTTCACCAGGATTGCTACTGACACAAATCTCAGCTGAAACAAAACAACCTTTTCTATAATTTTCTTCTTTGATTTGATTACTAAACCCCATTAAATTCTCTTGCTCTGTATGCAACTTATATTCACTATTGCCACTAACACTACTTTCTTGACCACTGGAAGTTAAAATTTGCTTTGATGTTCTATCAGTTTTGATTTCATCATATGCATTTACATCTAATTTTCTTCTGTCCATTTCCAATTTATTTTCTGTGTGTTCAGGTATACTGGAAGAATTATCTTTTTGCAAATATTCCACATCCAACATGCTTTCATCAGATGCATTTGCCTCTCTGAATTCAACAGCTTCACTACATCCCAAACGTTGAAAGACTTCAGCTGACTTCACAGGTGTCTGGAGTTCACTCCTCTGGCAAGCTCCGAGCATTACAGCACATGGAATAAACTGAGAGATCATGGAAACCATCTTACTTTTTCCTTATTCTGTGCATTGTTAATGCTATTACTGAGAGTTAGGAAGAAAGACTGGTGTGGAAGAAAAATCTTGGAACAATCACAGACTTCAGAGGTAACCCCAGAAGAAAAAACATATCATTCCTCCTTTGAAAAGGACTACTCATTTTCTGATTTGCTTAAAGAATGACTGTATAACCTCTTTTGGAGAGAAACATTTCAAGAGAAAATGAAGATTTTAAAAGTATTATCTTCTCATCTATTGGGAAGGTTGACTCTGCAGCACGCGTGCATTTCGAGTAATTTTTCTGCTCAATTTCAGTAACCTATTCTTGTTAATAAGACTCTACCTTAAGCTTAAATAAGGGATTCCTAGGGGTCAGCTGTCTGACCCCAGGGAATCAATACACTAGAAAGGTAGAAGGAAGAAAATATATAAGCATGTCAAAGAAACTTCAGAAAATAGTTCATAGGGCATCACACCTCCTGTTTAAAGAACTTTCTTATACGTTGTTAAGTGGACCAGAATGCATACTGTGGAGTATTAAGGCCTGCATAGGATATAAACAGTGCATGCACACTAAAGTTGCCCTCATCTTAATGTCAGCTTTTATTCAAAAGATCAAGCACTAAAATATTTAACTATTAAAATGTACTATATGCAACTACATCTCCATAAGAATTTAGTGAATCATATGACCCTTCTAGCTGGAAGAACTGGTAAAATGCATGGATGGTATAGGATTTGCTAATCTGAATGTTAATGGCGTAATTTAACATTCCTATCCTCCTGTATAAGGAATTCTAGTCTTTCATATCTGCTGCTAAATTTGTGAGTAATTCCAACAGGTATATTTCTCTTCGTATGCCTGGCTGGTATTTTTGCTTAGTTGGCTGCCAGGGGATGACCTACCTCTTCCTCTTCCAGTCTTTTCAAAGAGTCACCTGCAAACTTAATGTACTGTGTCATCAAGGTCACTAAGGCAGTGTAACGAGTCCTTAAATCCATGAACTGTACAGAAACAAAGAGGTAGGGAGAGACAGAGGGAAATACATTATCCTTCCAAGTGATAAACACTACTCTAGAAACCATCCCAATTTTGATTCCAAAATCATGACTGTGGAATCTGAAGTCCTACTCTTGATTCCAAAGTTGAATGCAATCAACAGGCTGCACTTGCATAAGTAAATCCTAAGAATCTATGAGGATAGCTATAAGGGGAAGAAACAGAAAACAATGTTTTGACTTCACAGTCACTTGATTTTTAGCTTCTTGTAAGAACAGGGTATAAGGAGGCCAAACAGTGCTGGTCACTATTCCTCTCAGTTAGCAGGAAAGCAGATTCATCTTTACCAAGATCCAGCCCAGATATAGTTCTAAACACTTTTACTGAGGTACATTTCTCATATAAATTTTTTATAATTCAACAGCAATGTACTGTCTCATTATCCAGGTACTCCATAATGACCATTAGAATATTTATTGCATCACATACCTATACAGAAAAAATAATCTGCTTGGGCTACCCTATTTAATCACTCATAAATCCTAAATCTCATTCTTGTGTTTATTTTGTTTTAAGCAAAGAGTCAAAATCCCCACACATTTTTCCTGTAATAAGAAATCCATTTACCTCTTGAATAATGACATCTGATGAGCTTTGCATTCTTCTGCGTTTTACTGGAGATTTTTGCTGGGAGTCAACCATAGCTCTGTAGGTCATAGTCTGCAACTCATAGTCCTGCAAAAAGAGAAAACAAGCAAAGTGATTGGCATTCCACATGCTACTTACACGTGAAAAAAAAAAAGGATTCTAAGTATGACTTTATTTATTACCTTCACTGCAGCTGAGTATTGTTCTGAATACTTCTGACATTCATCTATTTTGCTTTGTTTCATTTCAATCTCAGAAACCAGCATCTGTAAAATATGAATCCACATCGTCTGAAATTACTATTACTATTTGCATTTCCATTTCATCAGACATCATAAAGTTTACATGATACGCTCATTTCCATGCATGTACATATGGTGAAACCTATGTCCTGGGCTTTGTCAGGCTTACAGTACAGAAGCAGTGAAAAAAACCTGCCAGGTTTAATAGCTGGTGAGAGAATTTAAAACTAAATCAGGAATATACCATTAAATGCATATAATTTATTATTCTGTCTCTTATTTAAGCTGCATTTCCATCTTGCAGGAGACAGTCACTTAGTCTAGCTCTGCTTCCATGAAAATATTTCTACAACCATAAATACCAAGAGCAGTATTGAATAAAAACTGATGTGATAAGTAAGAGTCCAGAATTTTAGTTACTCTGCAAGGTTTTAACTCTTCTCACAGATTACAGGACCAAAACAATCTTATCTATAAAAAGGCAATAGTCAGTGAGTGACATGTACATGACACTATCTACGTTATAAATGCGAAAACATAAAAGCTGGCAATGACTTAGAATTTTTACAGTTTAAGGGCTGAGGGATACAATGACCCCATATCAAGAAATATGACTGACAGCACTGTGTTAAACTGATGTTTTAATTATCCAGTCATCCTTTGTTGCTTTTCTACAATGAAATCTCTTTCATACCTTATGCTGGTTCAACTGCTTAGCCAATGCTTTGCTATTTTCAGGATGGATTTCTTGAATTTTTCGCTGAGTATCTTCCACTTGTTGAATCCAAGTGTCCAAAGAATTGTAAGCATCTTTGTAATACTTCAGAGATTTATTAATACCTTCTAAGTCACGCAACCTGATTTTATTTTAGAAAATAAGACAAAGGGGGGAAGATGAGTATTAAAGACAAGAAGTGCAACACTAAACCAGAGCCTTAAAGGCTTTGGAAGCTTTAGGTCTGCTATAGCTCACACTATAAGGATACTAAAATAACACTAACTAAAGAGTAATTAAACTTCTCACACACCAAGATTCTCAGCAGAGATCCTACTACAGAAGAAACTCTGCATATATTCCTTATTAGTGAGCTGAATTGCTTGAAACTCCATGAGCACAGGAAACCCCAAGCAAGAGAGCAGGCTCTGCAAAAGCCATTAATTCTGTTCTAAGAAGCAAGAGTATTTCAAATGTGACCTATGTGAATCAGAGAGGAGTGTGCTGTGCTGGAGTTAAGTAGTTATTCATCACAACCTGTGCCTCCCACAAAACCACAGGAGTTACACTAAAGGTAAAGCCTTTCAATATTCTAAAATGCAAAAGCAACTCATCCTGCAAGTCCATTTTTAAATCTATTTTTGACCTGTGAGTGGTGTGTTTTTTTTGAAAGTTGCTTCCATACTGATGAGAACACTGACAGTTTTTCTTTCCTTACACCATACTTCAAAGATCATATAAACATGACCACTTCAAAATGCTGCAGGGTAAACATACTTATTAAACAATTTCTTATAGCTTAACTTGGAATTAATACTTGTCATCGTTCTAGCGCTGTTCTAAAGATGCCACAAGGAGACTGCAAAAGAGCAGAGGAAACTCAGATTTCGCACTTCAGCATGTTTTAAAGCTAATAACCATGGAAAAGAGAAAGGATCATGGTAACTGCAGCCAATATTTGTACACGTTTTATATAATGATCATCAGTGTCAAACTGTTAGGAAGCAGCAGAGCAAACTTTTGCAGAAAGCAGCTTGTTTACAGCTCCATGATGCAACTACTGCAATCTGTCCTATTGACACTAGAAGCCACTATGTATTAACAGTAACTTTTTGTCATCCTCTATTCAGGATATAGTCCTGTGAAGAAAGCATGTGGTTCACATTGGCACTCTGAGGAAATAAGGACACTTCAGTACCTTACAGATGATAAAACTACTGTTTTATCATTTAAACTATGCCATGCTATCAATGAAAAATCTGTGGTGGATTTAAAGCTAGCCATTCTGCAGTCAGCTTTAAATGAGTCAGCTTTTACCCATCTTCTTTTCAACTTACAGCAATGTTAAACTGAGGCAATTAAATTAGTTAATTACAAGTGAACAACTTCAGTATTGCACCTGAGTGGCCATTCACGTCTCAGAAAACAAGGGCAAAAATGTGAAAGGTTGTTGTATGAACTTTTTAATCAACAGCACTATCTTTAATTCTCTTGTCAGCAACATCTCAACTGGATATTGAAGCTGCATGGAAACAGTTGCACACCAGAAGAAAATACTGGCACTTCACCAAAAGTTATTGTGACAAAATTATCACGGAAGTCAATGGAAGCTAAGGACTTCCAGACATAGAACTTGAGTTATTAAAAGTGAGTTAACATGAATCCCATCATAATTGATGAGTAAGCTCATCAGTTTAGCCTATCAGAACTGGAGAAAACAGATGGTATTTCCACAGAACAGCACGTCATTTCTGAGGGCTTTTTCTGGAAAGGAAAAAAAAAAAAGGCAGTTTCTCTCTACTGTGTCTCATTAAGCTGTAAGTAAATAAAGTTTCTATATCTTGCTAATCTTTTGGTGCTCAAGAGTCACAGACATTTCCTGTGGAAATGAAAGACAACAGGGGCAACAGCACAGAAAAGGTAAGAATCCTTCACCTTAGTACATTTCACAAGCAGTTCAGAAAACTCTTCTTATTTCAACATTCAATTCAGATTATTCTTCCTCAGAAACAACAAAAGCAGCATAAAACATGAACAGATTATAACAGAAAGTTATACAAACCTATTTTCAATTTGAGAATGAATGTTTTGCCACCTCTCGGCTAACTGATCAACTTTTTCCTTATGCCAGTCAAAGTCAAGATCACGCTCCTTGTGCATTTTAAACATCTGATCACTGATCATCTTTGCCTTCTGCAGTTCATCCTCTAAGGAATGGAACACTTGTCTTTTCTCATCTACTTCAGATCTCCATTGCTAGTATGTGATAAATGATAAATTGTAAATATCTCCTAAATTACGGCACTACTCCATAAATTAGTATTTTGCAAGAGTAAAATGTACAAACGAATAAACGAAAAAATGCCTCAATGAGTATTTTACTTCTGGTTGCTCATACACTGGTCTGAAGCAATTAATTAGCAATTATGAACTGACAAAATAATTCTAACTAGCAGCATCCCCCACAGCACATAGATCAAAATACAAACAGCAAATCACCATGCTTATCTTCTACACTACAGCTTTAAAAAAAAATCAACAGCTAGATGCCAATCATTCTATGTAACAAAAAAGCATTACTCATTATTTGCAATATTAAAATGAGGTATATGCAGCACACAAAAAAAAATGATGAATTTCAACCTCATCCTTTCTGAAAAAGGTCTGCCAAACCTCCTAGGAAACCCTGATTAGTATACCATACCAGCAGCTGGAATGTTATTGTGGCACATTCATATAACAACATATTTATGTTACCTTAAGCATATGTTACTTTCTGAAGAGTCAAAAAATAAGTCTTACGGCAGCATTAAGTGCCATAAGTGAACTCCCATTAGGTGAACTCATGGGAGTTCAGATACTTCAAAGCACTTCCAAACAGCAGGAATGCACATGCAAACTACTCCATTCCTACTATTCCAAAGCTCTCATTTTTTTCTGAGATGTCAATCCTAATACAGGCTTTCTTCCAAATACATAAGACAACTTCTGATAAAAGTACAGCTTAACTAAAACAGGTGTTATAAGACAGATAATTTTCTTATCTTTTTTTAATTTGCCCATGAAAAGGTACCAGCCAACTCTTACCTTCAATGTACCCATCAGGTTTTCAATATTGTTCTTGTCAGCTGTTACAGCCTCTTCCTCACACAACTTAGTTTCGTAGCGTTTTACTAACAATTCTGCTTCTTGGGTATTCTTCAGCACCAATTTTATAGTCTTTAACCTGAAAAACAGTAATTTCCTGTTAACTGAACCATAAATTACAACGTTTAATGCACTTGTATTTCAGCCTTTCCATATCACTTTATACAATATTAAAACATTAACTCCCTTTTCCTTGATCAGTAGTTTTATACCAATATCTTTATTTTGAAGACAAAACTAAACTAAAACATACGTGAAGATGGCCTATTACATACTTATCTATGTAAATGGAAGACATGGAATAAACTTGGTTCATGTTCTGAATAACAACACTGAGCTCAGAGCGCAGAGCAGGGACTGAAGGTGAACCAGCAGCTTGACTGAAAAACTCTTCACATTTATGTGTGATGACTCCCAAGTCATCCTTCAGTCGATCCAGTTCTTTCTTCAGTTCCTGTAAAACGAAAGGTGATTGACAGTGCTTTTATCCTACATCAACCTGATGTATACTCTATCTACCACAATCAGTACAGGTCTGGTCTCCTTCGCTTGTTTTATGTAGACATCATTCATGTTTTAAAAAGGGAACATATGCATAAGAGAGAAACTAACAGCTGCCATTTACTGACATCTGTTTTCTCACAAACACAAGCTTAATCTTTGACTCTTATCTTTCCAAGACGTAGCCAGGAATGTCTGTGGCACACTCAAAACATCTGGATCCATCTCTCTTAAAATAAAATTATTTTCATAGGTAAAACAGCCTTTCTCAGGAGCTCACCTCTTGCTCTGAAATCCTAACCAAGTTTTCATGTACATCATCCCTTTCCACTGGGGTTCGGATCTGCTGTATTAACCGCTCCTCACAACTCTCCAGACGTAGTCTGATATTTCTGACTTCAGAGATGTACAGATTGTAAACAGATTCTTCCTGCTCCTCTGATGAAAGAAACACACACATTAGCAAACAAAGCCATCATGTCATTTTCACCATGTTTTCTAATGAAATGCTTTATAAAAAGTCACTATTCTACAGGTGTTTTCATAACTGGATGAAATCCCACCAGTTTCAATTGGAATTCTGGCTATAAAGCAAACTTTAAGGAACCCTTAAATATTTGCTAGTATTAAATCACCTCCTCAGACATGAAAAATTAGCACACATCTTTGACCATTCATCCCAGACATAGGCACCACCCCTATGCAGACAACTGCTGAACTCAGTGACTGATTTTTTCAGTCAGATGGTATCAGGCACAATACTACAGTAACCCTCCAGGGCTTTTTTCTTTATTTTTAAATCCTCTCTCTCAGATGCACATCTTTCCTTAAGTGTAGCGAATTATGTTGATGCATTAATCAGCTTTGCACTACTGTTATTTCTTTAAGTTATCAGCTACTTGACAGCAAATCAGAACACGTATTTGAGGCCTTCTGTTCTTACTGTACTTAAGAGTCAAGACAGTAGTAACTACAGGTATTCTACGGAGCAAGAAAAATATCTAGGACATTTTCCTTGCCCTAATAGTGTGAAAAAGGTTTCAAGTCCATTATGAACTCAACAAAGTAAGCAAGGTGCATTTCCAGCATTCAAAAAACAAGGAAGGCATGACTAAACAGTGAGCTGTAATGCACAGAATAGATTCTTTGATATTTTTTTTTTGTAGCATTCTGTATATTAAGTAACACATCGATATTTTCACATAGCTCTATATACAGAGTTAAAAAAACTTACGAGCTTCTGTACTGTGTAATTGTGCATACTGTTAAAATTGTGCACAGGCTCTCTAGTTGTTCAGAAGAGCTAGGGCATTAACAGTACAAATACATAAAAAAAAAATGAGTGATTCAC
This sequence comes from Neopsephotus bourkii, assembly GCF_033783945.1. Taxonomy (NCBI): domain Eukaryota; kingdom Metazoa; phylum Chordata; class Aves; order Psittaciformes; family Psittacidae; genus Neopsephotus; species Neopsephotus bourkii. Next base: position 2,158,726 of record NW_026900838.1, on the reverse strand, counting down.
TAGAGCTTGTATTCAGAGAGTTGTATCAAGAACTACAATCTCTTTTCTGAGGACATTTTTCTACTGTTCTCAGCTAAGTTTTACCTCTTTCTGCAGACTTCAAAAGCTCTTGATAGTATTGTTTGCAAACATTAACTTCCCTTTCCAGCTGTGCTGTATCGGAGCTTGTAAAGATCTTGGACTCCTGGCTGTCTTCCATAAAATCATTAAAGCGGGACTGCAAATTGCTTAGGACCTGCTGATGTTCACCTGGCAGCATTGTCTTTATCTGCAACAAATTATAAAACCCAAGGCAGGATCAGCAATGACTCACACAGTTCCCTGTGACGCTTTTTATCGAAAACCAACATTGCCCAATTACCAAGATGGTAAAGTCAAAGAATCAAAGCTTGCTTGTTCCTAAGTTGGAGTCCACTTGACAACTGATGGTTTACACCCAACATAAAATCCTTTTTCGTCTTTAATGCCAGCAAAGGGCTGCATCAAGCCAACCCTGTATCAGACTCCATTTCTCCATCTACTGCCACATAGCAACAAGCAACCAGCAGAAGTCATGCAAGTAGGGACACTTCAAGAATTATTTCAGATTCCTTCTTTCAAACAGCAACAGTGGGAAATTCAGTGAAAATGTCATTTTGGGTATTGCAAATATTATTTCAACAGTTTGTGGACAGATAACACCAATGTCGTATAATAAACTGTTGTATAAAATAGTGTTACACTATAAATCTAACATTGTGTAATTCAGTGATCTCAGACACTGTTTTAGCCAGAAAGAACAGCATTTCGATCTGTATCAGTACTTCATTTCTGCCAAAATGATTCTAGCCAGTTATTTAACATCTGAAGTTACAGATATATGTCAGAATCAAAAAAATGCATTATGAAGGAATAAGTGTTCAGCTGAAAGACTGTCACTTCACAGCTGTTCAATCATTAGTAAGAAACTGCAGCACAAGGAAATAATGGGGGCTTTCATGAAGATTAACCTTTGCCTCATGAAGCTAACTAATCTCCCCAGATACTTCCAACATAAATTCAGAAAGCTAGACTCTTGCAGAACAAATTTCACTGATCATTCCTTTCAAGAGATCTTGTCCCTCTGCTGAAAACAGGTGACTAGAGAGATCAGCACAATAAGGGTGGAGGTAGCTCTCATGACACCACCTCTTTTCTGCTTCCCCTAATATATCTGTGTATGGCTGCTTAAATGCAGAATGTTGCACAGTGGTAACCAGCATTCCCACACAGAAGATGAAGATGGCAGCAAATTGTTGGCTATACATTTCTGGGAACTGTAGTGAATGGCTACATGGCCTTTCCCAGACATAGCACATACCGAGGCGACATTGCCAGCTCGAACTGCTTTAATTTCATTTGTCAGGTAATGCCAGGATACCACACTCTTCATGTTTACATGTGACTCGTGCCAAAGGGCCAGAACATTCTGAAATTGCTGTTCAATCCTGAAACATAAAAAGACTCCAACTTTAGATCACAGCAACATATGAAATGGGGAAAAGAAAGTTGTTACTTTAACCCAAGCTTCATATAAATGTATTATTTTAAAGTGTTTTGTTTTCTCCCTACCTGTTAGCTGTATCTATCGCTTCTTTGTTTGGTGGAGGAACTGTAAAGCATACAGATGGAACCATGGCCTCATTACCACTTGGGCTAATGACTTTCCACTTAGCACGATGGGAGTTGTTTGCTAATATACACTCATCATCTTTGTAAATAGTTATCTAGTATTAACAGAAAAGCAGAATAATTTAATTACAAAATACTTCTACAAAGTTCTTCTGTATATGGTGTCAACAAATAAGCAACAGAACAAGAAAACCAATGTTCAACACAAGTATTTGCTCTTGTTCAGTAGGGTGGAAGAAATTAAGAGCCCAGCATTCACCAGGAACATGGTAATTAATGAAACTTTAGCTTAATTCTCACATCTCTAATTTATTTGAAGAAATTCAAGTTTCTAACCTCAATTTGTCTATAGTCACAGATGGCTTTAATTGGGATGGATGTTTTGAGTATACAGTCAGGGTTCCTTGGCTTCAGCTGAATTATTGCCTTTGCTCTTCCCACAAGGCCTGCTACTGTGCTTTTATACTGCAAGAGTTGTTCTTTCTCTTCCTAAAACAGTGAAGAGAAGAATAGGTCAGAAGAGATGACTAGAGTACAGTGCTGCTTCTTTGATCCTGTGTTAAGCTTTTCTTTTCATGACTTCTTTTACTGTGTTTCTTACAAGTAATACATTTTACAAGAAAAGTGTCTTTCTGAAGCCACTGTTTTCCCACAACATCTGGGACTTTAAAGATAAAGAAATAAATAAAGCTGTATTTCAAAATTATGAAAAAGTCATTTCACATGGAGAGATACATTTATTTAACTGTAGGTTATAAAAAACCAATTTTTTCCCCTTCACTTTTAAGGAATAATTTTAACACATCTTTTATATTCAACTATAATATACACATTTCCTGTTTAATTGTAACTCACATTAATAGGATCCTTGAACTCTTACCATAGACTCCTGGACAAGGTCTTCCAGCCTATGAAGGCTGCTTGATCTACCACAACTATATTTTCTGTATATGGTATCTTTCAAATTTTTTAAATATTCCATGGCTTCTTTGGCATCACTGAAAAACTGGGATGAGATAAATATCTGGGTTATTTTTAAACAACCTAAAAAGTACACAAACTGCTACACTATGAAGCTTTTCTCTTCATTGCTTCACCTATGCAGTGATGTCTCTTTAAAAATAATCTTTTCTAGTAGCTTGATGTGACCACTTCACCACATGACATTACTCATGATCTCATGTCTAAAAGTACTCTTCAAGAAAGCACACACTGTAAGACCAGTTCTTCTTGGTACTACCTACATGCAAAATTAATTCAGCAGTTATTGAACCTTAGTTAATTACTGCTCCTGCAATGGAAATTTTTTTCCAAAGCGATTCTTACTTCCCTTAGAATTACAATTGCTTTCATATGTAAAAAACAGACGAAGCCTGCAAACTAGCTGCAAAATTCAGCAAGCACCTTGGAGCGACCATTTCATGCAGGAGGGGAAATGAGCTGCCATGCTTGGCAGTTCTGCATGGGTGCCTGCACCTCTGTGCTAGGGTCCTGGGTAAGCACAACTGGGGAGGGAAATGTCCTGTGATAATCTTCGCCTCATCTGTCCCTGAAACCTCACTTCTTAAATTCAGAATTCCCATTTCTTCCCCATTACATTCTGTTTCTATTTGGGTAGTCCTGTAACAACCACCCACAATATGTTCTCCCTTGGGCATCACCAACCACCCTCTGCTCTACATCACCTGCAGAAGCTGTACTGATGGCAGTTGTACATGACAGGGAGAGAACATGTCTTTGTTCTCAGAGTCTCTACTTGGCTGTGGCACTCTGCAAAAATGCCAGGATGTATTCTCATCTGCTGTGAACTGACATAACTGCAGTGAAGACAATACAGATCTGGTAACACTGAAGGAGCACAGCTTATCACCTAGTGATTGCATACCACAATCGTCAATTCTATGACTGCTGTGAGACAGCAACTAGCACATTTGGTAGAACTTTTTGACTACAGAAAAATCTTAAAAACATTTCAAATTTTTATTTATTTACTTTCTTACCTCGAAATAGGCAGCATTTTCTCTCAAATGCTGTTCAACACAGTGACAGAGCTGAAGAATCCAGCTCCATTGTGTCTGCATTGCAGCTCTATAGGCCTTTAAGGAAGAGAGATATCTTTTACAAAAGGAAATTAAAATTAAAACACGTATACAATTACAGAATTTTGGAAACACAAAAGTAATGTAGCAAACACAAACATCAACACCTGACCTCCTCACCCAGGAAAAACAAGCTGCAGCAAAGAATATTCCAATTACAAGTGAGAAAAAAACTGTCCATATAGCATAGCCAAACATAACAAAACTTGCCCAGAGTGGCTGTGAAATCACCATCCTTACACATGTTCAGAATTCAGCCATTAAAAAGCCCTGACACTGTTTTAAGCAGAGGCTGGACAACATCTCCTGAGGTTGCCCCAGTCTAAGCTCATCTGAAATTCTGTTTCTCTACTCAGTCACAATAGCTGGATTCCTACCTAGAGAAAAATCAGATTATTATAGTAACACTGAATACACAATAAAAATAACTGATGAGGACTCGCTGCAATGTATGATTTTGTGTAGCAGTTGCACAGCAACTTGAAGAACATAACCCTACTCGACTGATGCCTCCTATATTGCCTGCAGGGTGCTGCCACTAGAGATGCACTGCATGAGTGCTCACCAGCAGAGGGTACTGTTGACATTCTGAAAACAGCCAAGCATCTCAATGTTTCAGTTCTCTATGCTTCTCAGGGAGTTCAAGAGTTTTTCCATTGGTTTCAATGAATTTCAAAATGATGCATTAACACCTAGATTCTTTTACAGAAAAGGCATCAATTTCCTATAAATTTCTCTTTCCCCCCCCCCCAAAAAAAAAAAGTCCCAATATAGCATTATTGCAGACATCGTAACCTGCATAATCATTTTCACTGTGATGGTCTGGTTTCATAATATGCATATTTAATATATTCATATATTAAGTATATCCCACTGACAAGAGGCCATTAGAACAGCATATACTTTTAAGCAGCAAACTCTCCATGTTACATAAAAAGTCATTTGTTATTCAAAGTAAATGTCATGAGAAGGAAGGAAGGGAGGAGTTTTCTTCATGTTTCAAATTTATGCAGACATAAACTCACTGAGCTAGAGAACCATAAAAATCCATCCTCTCTGGTTTTTAATTCCTATACAGTAAGACAACTTTTTATTGTTTCTATTTTTACCATCCACTGTCTGTATTTACTCTTTTCTTGAAGGTCTACAGGGAAAAGCATTTTACATTCCTTTGGAAACTTGCTATGACCCTAACAACAGCTACAATAAATTTTCTGTATATGTTTTACCTATAATATAGAGCTTGATTCAATCCTGAAGTAAATCACATGACCCGGTTAGATTTTTAATATCCAAACACTTTTCATTATGAAACCAACCCTAAACAGTAACTGGAACCTGTACATAAGTGACAAAAAAATTCTACTGAAACTTCTTTCAGTACAACAGGAGAGAAACCACATAAGGACTGTTCAGTGCCTCCAGTCTGCCAATGCAATTTGTACCAACAACTCTGAAAGCTGCGTGCATGACCAGAAATACCTGCACAGATCAACTCTGGAAATTTCAATTTTAAATTTCAGGAGGGTTTTATCTAAGTAACCCAAGATGTTTTTACTTTTTTTGGAAACAAAGACAGACACAACACCGACATAGAAAAGGTAATGAAAAAGGCCCTATTATTTAGAGTTTTGTTGTTTAATTCCTTGTGAGTTAGAACTTCCCTTCTTTTACCTCAAAATCTAAAGTCTATTAAATCACAAAACTGTTCTCTTGTTCGTAGTTTTTTCTAACTTACCTCAATGGTTAGCCTGGCTGGGTGATTCTCAAGAAGCAATTGCTCAGCTATTTCTTGAACTGATTTAATAACTTCTTCTTTTTGATCAAGTTCTCTCATTAACTCCTTTTTTTCCAGACAAAAAGAAAAAAAAAAAAAAAGAAAAAAAGAAAATAAAACCAGAAATGTCTTAGGAATTTCTTGAACTCTGAAAGATGATTTAAGTATTCTCTCTGTGTTAATGCTAGCAATACATACTGCATGGTATTCCTTCTTTCTTGTTATATTGGTGTTTCTTTCACTCCAGTCATATGCAACCTCTTCCTCTTCTTTTTCATTGAGCCATATCAGCTCTCTGGTAGCACGAGACACAAAATTGTGAAGAGTATCCAGATGTCTTTCCTGATTTCTTGACGTGTTCTTAATTAAAAAAAAAACAGATGCACAAATATCAGAATTTAAAGCTCATCCCTTATCAAAGATGACATACACTTGAAAAGCTGTCAGAGATGTGTCACAAACTTACCAAGAGTTTTGAATACTGACTCTCCAGTTTGTGCAATTTTTCTGCATAACTGAGTTTAAGAGGGGCAGTCATTTGGATCTGTATTTGGTATATGAGGTTAAAAGATAACAAATAGGTTAGATATGTTAAACTATTAGATCTACTGATTTCATGATACGTCATCTAGTGATCAGAAGTAAAACTAAGACAGACAGTTCAAAAATTCAGCATTAGTTTATGGGTCACCCAGTAAGAAAGTAACTAAAAAAATAAAGAATATGGTGCTGTACCTCACTCATTTTAGCTTCTTTAAGGCTTGATTCAAATTCCTCAATAGCTTTGTGGACATTTTTGTGATTTTCCAAATGGCTTTCAACACTTGGCAAATCTGAACCCCATTCTGCTCGATCAAGTTGCACCTTACAAACAAGAAGGAAAAATTACCCACGACCTACAAGGAATAAATGTAATCATGAAAAGCAGACTTTCTATAAAGATTGCTACCTGCATTTCTTCCACCCAGCTCAATAGGTCCTGGACGAATTTCATGTTCACCTCTTCTTCTGGTAAATTCTGATCCACAAAAGCTGATTTCATAAGAGGTTTCCTGATTTGCATCAGTTTGAGTGTTTGCAGAGTCCCACTGTCTACTCCTGTCACATAGCTTTGAATTAACCGTGGTGGGATGCCTGGTGTGTAAGTGGGAGTGATGGTTGGTGTCAGTCTGGAAGTAAGACCTGATGAAAGGCCAGATGTCAAGCTGGAAGAAGTCAAAGTAGGTGTTAAACCTTGGGTCATTGCAGCATTTGATTCAGGGGTTAGATTTGTTGTAAATCCTGAGTTTAAGCTTTCAGTTATTCCTGATATCATCAGCTTTGTCTGCTCTGTTGTCAGTGCACACCCTTTGTTGTACACAGAAGAACATTCGGTCCGTATAGCCATCAGTTCATCATGAAGCTTTGCAACTCTGTTAAATAAATAAAAATCATTTTGATGAACGCTTATGATTAAGGTTTGTCATGTTGAATTAAATAGCAATATGAATTCACATGATCTCTTACACTTTAGTCATACTTAAATATTTATAAAAAAAGCATTTCTATCAGAGGGTATAGAGTATGTCAGCTTATACTTATAAAAATACCGATAACATGGAGAAAGCAGGCGATGACTAGAAAATCAGCACGGTATGGGCACTGGCATGCACCATACACGATTCCAGGGAACAATTAGCACAGCAGAAATCTTACAAGATACTACATGTTGCAGCAGATCAAATGCTTGCAGTTAGTTCACTGCCAAGGAGTTGTTCTGTGCTTGATCCCACCCAGTCCAGGATGAATTCTGAAAAACTTCAGAACCACTTCTTCATAAAATTGCTTTATGCTGTTTAAATGCATCTTTCTGCCAAGACTGTACACACTCTGCCACATATAAGCTAGCGTTACCCCACTTACTACCTGTTAAGACACCTACAGCTATCACCAGATATCCTGCCTCCATTTTTAAAATCAAAGTTAGCAAATTCTAAAAGCATTTTAGGTGCAGAATACAAGCTAACATCTTTATACTCAGGTATCACTAAACATTAAAGTCGTGTTCTGACGAATGACTTCATTCTCACAAATGTGCACTAACAGCTTATTGTCTTCAACATTTATAGGCAATGTACCCACCAGAATACCTGATAATCTTTATTTGGGTGACCAGTGACAGATCGTTAAGTTTATCCATAAACATAATGATTTGAATATGTTGTCCATAATGGGTATCCATTTACTTATTTATTTATACAAATACACTGTAAAGTACCTTTGCACAAGCTGGTCTGCCTGATAGTATTTTCCATCAGTAAGAATTTGGGTGTTAATCAATTGCTGGCGGAGAAGGTTCTCAGATTCAAGAAGATAACCAGCTATCTCTGCTTCATGTTGGAACTGGAGCCCTGACTCCAACCGCTTGGTGTCCTGAATAAATAAGAGAAAGCCATTAAGCCCTGTAGCTAAACCAAACAGAAATTAACTATTAAGAATTCCTAATATTTTTGTAGAAACTTCTGATCTTGAAACAACTGCAAAGCTTTTTTATCTAACTACTGACAAAAAAAAAAAAAAGTAACAGAATTCACTCACGGCAATTTTTGGTATTTTCTCAAAGAAATGCTAAATTAACAGTACAAAGCAAATAAAAGTAGCAGCTATTAAGTATGCACTCAAAAATCCTAAAGGGTTTTTTTGTTTGTTTGCTTTTTAAGAAGCCATTCCACTGCATTAAGTTCATGAACACAGACAAGTAAAATCACCAACTGACTTACAGACTGCAGAGCATTCCGAGCAAGTATTAGTTTTTCTTCACAGCTCCGGCTGTCCCGCTGAATTCTGTTTGCAATCTGCTGCAGCATTTCCAACCTAGGTAATGCCAGAACATTTCAGAAAAATAAATAAGCATAAATACTCTTTATATTTTCTATTCATGTCGTATGACTTTAAAAACAAACAAACAGCATCTAACACAAAGCACAAATACATATGCCAGGTTACCTGTTTTCTTCTAAGGTGCCATTACCAAAGCTTATACAAGATTTAATCAGTGTGGGACCACAATTAACAGAAAGGAAATTCTCATTAGAGTCAACGCTGGTTCGAGCACTAGTACTGTTGCTAAACACCGAATCACTGCTGTGATAACTATAACTACTGCTGTGCATTTTTACGTCCAGAGCACCGTCCTTCTGGCTGTTTACATTTGCTGAAAAATTAGAAGATAAATCTCCTACAAAATGTACAGCTTCTAGGGATGAAATTTCACTACTGGCTTTTGAAACACCCAGCACTCCTCCTTTAAATAGGCTTCAGTACGCATATTCAAAACCCTGCAATTAATATTCTGCCAGCTCTTCAAAGGATTTTACCTGGGGCTATGCACGCTACCTTGCTTTTGGATTCCCTACCTTGCATTAAAGCTTTGCAAGTACAGACTAGGCAGCAACATTAGGGCGTTTCTAGGAGATAGACAAGCCAAATATTTTATTTAAGTGTCACTAAGTATCTGTAAGCCAAATAAGACCTTAAAGAAGTCCTTGCAGTGTTTCTCAGACTCCTCAATGAAAAGTTTCAAAAAGGAGTGAAGTGAGAACTCCATGCTCCACAGTATACTACAAAACACTTCCAGGTTGGGCTGACTCCTTTACCTTCAAGTGGAACTGCACAATAAAACTGGGGGAATATCACGGTTAATCAGCACATACCAATATAATCTGAGACACCTGTACACCATCCAACCCACTAGCATTACTCCACTGCCCAAGTATGCATGTTTACTAACTGCCCTGTCCCACTAATCTGTCCTCCTGCAAATTTCCCTTCAACTTGTTCCATATTCAGAGCTAATTGGTTCTTGCTGTTTTGACCACAAAACAAGTAAGAAAAATCTGATGCCTGCCCTCGAGTTTACGTTTTAACACAGATTTTGGATTAGGGATGTTTTTGTCAGTATGTTATCCCCTGCTTTTCAGACCTCCTGAAAACCCACACCCACACCATGACTGTTTACACAGAAGAGCACAGCAAAGGCATAGACACACCCCTGCGGTAATGCCAAACTCTGCTAGTTTGGCACTCTCCTCACTGACATCATACTAATTTCAATCTCATACAGCAATCCGGCCACATGTCAATCTGTGTTGATACATTCGGATGTATTCACAAGACTTGCAGTATTTAGGATTTGCCAAATTTCAATATTAGCTAAGGTCACATTTTTGCCACAACCAAATCCCAGCCCAGGAACTGTATCAAAACCTCATTATTAGTGAGATACACTAGCAACCAGTACAACAAACATGGACCACGTTCTTCTGTCCAGATCATCCAACAGTTTTAACTTGGTCATTAAGCCAGAATCACCTAATCAACTTTTCTCTCTCATTTTACAGTGACCACCATATGAAGTGACCATCACCATATGACCTGTCACTTTAAGTGTTTACCAATCCTGAAATATAGGAAGGAGTTTACGTTTATGTTTGTTTTATCCTGTGCTCAGTCTATCTGAATAAAAAAGTAAAAACAAACTAATGTCATTTCTACACTTTCTCAACAAAGATAATCCAGCTTTCAGCAAGTATGAACAGGATTCCTTTTGGCAAAGGCAGTCACTAACTTTGCTTTTGGCAGGTCAGGACAGACTAACCTATAAAGTCTAGTAAGCTGTATTTCTTTTGCTCCTTTCCAGTGTTCTGCTCTGCACAAGGTGGGACAACCTCGTATTCCTCCATAGGAACTTCTTCCGCAGCAAGGAGCTGTGAATAAACACCTTGCATTGAACCTGACATTGCTCTTGCCTTTGTAAGCATGACACATAGGTAATTAACTCTGACTGTAGTTAGGATCTTCTCTGGCTAAAATCTGTCTTTCTGATGACTTCCTACACAATGACCTGGATTCTTCACAATTTCAGTCACCTAAACCAGAGAGAATAATCACCCTGCTGTCACCAGAGAGCCAGTGCCAGGATACTCTGTAAGTGGTTTCATTCTTATGAGTCTCCTTTGAGTGCTTAAAATAAAGCAGAATGAATCCAGACCCAGGTCTATACCCTTACCTGCAGGTAGAAGCCCTATGATTCATTTAACTTAGATAAAAGTCTGGGGGTTTTGGTTTTTAATTAATGAATGGATAGCACCTGTGTCTGCCACAGAACTCAAAAGAGGTACCATTAAAAGCAAAAAATGCTCCAAGACTGCATCAAGGTTTTAAACTCATTCAACATGTTATTAGTGATGTTGCAAACAGTATCACCCATTCTATCATGGAAGACTCCTATGCACTTTGCATGTCTGAAGACTGTGCTCTTGTGTACAGCCAAGTTTTAAACAACCTCAGAACAGACTGTTAGCCCACAGTGCTATGTACCCAGTGAAATATAGATTTCATGTAAAGGATGAGGATGTTGCTTATATGAAATCAAGTCCAAATGAGACAGCAAAGTGGTATGAACCTAGCTCTGACTAACTGTACAAAGAAGGTGCTTATATTTGTGTTTAGGTGTGTTGATGATCTGAGGCACAGATACTATTCATCATTACTTCTGAAACCACCCAAGTTATTTCCATCTGGATCTGCTTCTGTGAAGTAGGTAAAGAAATTCAGGCCTTGAACAAAGGCAAAATTAGTTGATCTAGAAAAATAATGTGGATGTTACCAGGGAAGATGACATCTACAATTTTCAATACAAATTAATCCAACTGAAAAGGTATTAACCAAGCCTCCCAAACATTCACTAGCATACCTCTCCACTTCAGGCCGAAGGGTCTTGTCTCTTTCCAGCATGGCAATAATAAGCTTTCCCCATTCTTTTTCTGTATCATTTGGGTGGTAGCCTTGAGGAAGCTTGATGCGTCCAAATTCTATCCAGACCTTAGCAATCATACATATTTGTTATTTTAAGCCACAGAAAATGAACTTTATACATTTTAATGCTTGTTAAAACTTACCTCTAGCAGTTTATATAGCTGTTGAATTTTTACTATATCTGCCTCCTTTGGTGGAATTTCTGTTTCTTTAAACTGTAAATATTGTTTATAAAGTGCCTACAGAAACATAAAAACCATCATCAACTTTTTTTACACTGAATGTAACCCTACTTCCCAAATTCTCTCTTAATATTCTTCATAAGCTTCAGTTCTTACACTGTTCTACTTGAGTTCTACAAAAACTGATCAGTGACAAGCTAAAGATTAGCTTTTGATTGTTCATACGTTAGTAATGTATTGTACTCTGAAAAGGTTAAGGAGTAGTCCTGTTTTATACTTGATTACATAAATCAACAGGCACTTCATTTGTTCAAGCATGCTTTGAGTCCATGAGGTAAAGTGTCATTCCAACAAGGAGTTTAAGACATGACGCCTCACCTTCAATTCCACAGGATTGTTGGGAAACGTTCTGTCAGACATTATCGTGACATGGTGTCTGATCCACTGCATGAGGTAGTTCACCATGTTCTGATATTCAACCCATTTGACTTCAACATCCTACCAAAAAGCACAACCCAGATCACAGGTCAGAAGAAAATAATCTGAGAGCTCATTTTTGCTTTATCTTTGACTCTGAGGTCTTCACACACATAGAAAATAGATTTCTAAACCCTGTAAATCTGAAACAATATTTACTTACTCATTACAGTTCACTTAAAGCTTCCAAATACATGATTTTACTCTCTAGATTTGGTCCTAAACAATTCCACTGGAAACAAAACATTTTCTAGCTTAATAAACTTCAAACTGATCAAACAGATCACAGTTTGTAGGTCCACGACTGAAAAGTAAGAGCTTTCACTCTTAAATCTTTCTCCAACTTCAGGTGTTTTGGTTTAAGCTTTCTGCTTTTGTCCAGAACTGGAAATACCTGCTAAGCTTCTAAAATCTCAACGTGAAAAACCATGTGAAAGAGAAGTGTGACAGATGATCCAGCTAACATTCTGAAATCAACAACTGTGTTAATGAAGCTCACACACTGCACAAGTATTTTTCTCCTACTTACATTTGCACTAATGCCTTCACCACCTTCTGGTACTTTGGGAAATGCATCATAAAGTGATGACACGTAAGTTATTACTGACTTCTCATCAGGTGAAGAAACATCAACATCTAAAAGAGCAAGACAGAACAGTACTTTATCATGTAGTTGTAAGAATGCCCACAAATATGCTACAACCTGCAGGCAGATTGGATTTTATTTTAACGTTAGGGTTTTTGCAACAAAGCCCTTTGCAGTTATCTTACCTTCAGGATCTAGAAGTCTGGCAACACCAAGTTTTTCTGCTACAAAAAAAGCATGTTCTAAATTTGCAAGGTTGCTTTGAACAGCAACGGTATTCATGTCTATCAGGTCCGGCCTGTCAAATAAAAAAGGAATACTTGATTACAACCCTTTCCCACCTTTAAATTACTGCTGTATTAGTAAATCAAACCAAGCCCATGGATAGATACAGCAACAGACCTTTCATTAAGAAAGATTCCATTAAAATCATGTGCAGCAACTGAGGTCAGTACTAAGTGACAAATACAAGCAGCAGGCAACTACAACACTTTCAGTTCCTTATCTACAAGGTAAATGTTTTAGCCATCCCTGTTTTATATATATATATATATATATATAAAAATAAATAATATATATATGTATTTTTTATTTGCACATTTCTTAATGTGCACTGCCATTCTACTATAGCACCTTCTCCTTCCCACTGCCCTTAAGGAGGTTAAACTCACTTTTCCCTTAGGACCCATTTCCACGAGGAAGTTCATTTCTACTGCCTTTACAAGTTTTAGTCATCCTGCATCAAACTCTTCAGCACATGTTAGAACCCATACAGAAACAAGTTCCGTCACAAAAACATCACTTCACCCTGGAAGACAACTATTCTTACTGGGCTTTAAGGAAGTCTTGTTCAAACTGTACTGAAGCCCTGCTTTTGGTTAAATGTTGCTGCTAGTTCTCTTGCAGACAACCCTCAGCCCATGCACTTACACCTTCACACCCTCATCCTGCCAAATTCCGTTGCCAGCCACAACACTCTTGTTTTAATGTAATACTTCTCTTAAGCCGGTCTTGCCTATAAATATTTTTAAGGCCCATAAGTATCATCCTGTACCAGCAACACTACTTTTACATTTAAAATTACTGTAAAACTTCAAATTAATACCGTCCTTTAGGTTTGCTATGTGGCACTTGGTTTTTAGATCTTGCAGTTCTCAGGGCAGTGTGTTACGGTCTCTCAGCACGGGGAATCCTCTTAGCCATAGCAACTAAAAGGAAGAAGGGATTTTCAAAGATGCTAAGCAAAAACTCAGCTCACTGAAGCTAACTAGAGTCACAAAGGTCTGAAACTGTTGATACTGAAATCCTACACTACTGAAAACCAGTCCCACACTGAAGAAAAGAAACCCTAAAACAAAACCCTGTAAGAAAAAAACGTGACATCTAAGCTTTAGTGAACACCTCAGTCCTTAAATTTTCTCATTTTCTAGAAAAACTGTTTTCTTAGTTTTACCTAGCAGAAGCTTTGAATTGTTGCAACTGAGGGAAATAAAACTGTTAAATATTCACATTGTTCAAAACGGACGGTACCATTTCATTTGACAACATCCCAGAATTCCCTTGATCACAAAAAGGTGAAGCTCAATACAAGCTTGTCTTTGAACTAACTACAAGTGTACTGTAAATAAAAATGTTTTCCTTTTCAGCCATTTAGAATCCCTGTTTTCTTTATGTTCTTTAGAAGACAAGTCTACAGGACCGATAACAATACTGCACCTATTATTTCTTGAAAGAACATTTAATTAATAATAAAACTTAGGTGGTGTAAAAAGAAACATAATCCTCCTAAACCAGCAGGACTTTCCACTTCCAATATGCTTAGTGGGAGAATGACCAAGCTCATGCTATTCTTCTCTGAATTTGAGTGCAATGGAAACAATGCAATGAAACCAGTATCATCTGTTGCTTTCAGCAGCACAGAAAATCCATGAAAAATAAAAGGCAATACTAGAAAAGGAAACAGAGCACTCCAGTCTCTTATTTCAGCCACAATAACAGAGATAGTATGAGTAATAATGATCACTTTCACAGCACAGTTTTGACAGAAGAAGCAGATTTCTGTAAGTGTATACTGGTGGTTTGGTTATTCTTTTTTCTCCTGCCTTCTTTACATTTGTTTCACACTTGATAAAAACGGATCAAGAATCACTTACACTGCCTGTTCGATTGCCAACTCTCAGAACAAGAAATTACAAGTTACTGTAAAAGCCTTGACTATTCCCAGAAAATAAGCTGCAAGCTGTAGAGACACTGACATGATAATCTTCTCAGAATATGAAGAGGAGCTAAGGTTCTCATCTGTATCTCACAGAAATACAGGTAAAATACCTGATGAAAACAACTGCTGTTGTTTTATATATAATGATATATTACTCAAAAATCACAGCTATTTGTGAGATGCCTCCCTGCCTTTTAAACATACCTTCCTATCATTGCAACTCCTACCAGCATAGGGTTATTTCAGTTCCCCTTTAAGAAGAAGAGAGAATTGCAATGAATACTGCTGTTTTCAGTTAATTACACACTTAACACACAGCATACCAACTTAGGTTAACCAGTCTGTATCTAAAGTTTTGATCTACCAGAAAATACTACAGAAGACAGCATTCACCTCTGTCTTCGGTTGTCTAAAGCAGGGGCTTAACAGCTGACTGAGAACAAGCCTACTGATAGTTTATAAAAGGGAAAAGACAGGCATTATGTCTTGAATACAAAAGCACCTGGTACTGACCACAGGAAGCACACGCTGCCAGAGGCTTGGGACCACCACTCTCTGCAGGTCACCCTTTTCACAAATAGTAGAGGGATACATTGCAAAGCCACAGGAAAAGAAGCTTACCTCCCCAGAGCTTACTAAAAGCCTTTTTTTAGTCCCAGAATAATGCATCCAAAAAACATGCCTCAGGAAGTCAGACTGCAACACTGTTCCCTTTGTTTAAGAGTGTTTTCTCATGTTTTTAAATAAAATTTTTATCTGCTGCAAGCTGGCAGAGATACCTGTACACTAACTAGGTACATGTGAATTTGCATTTGAGCATTCACACGTAATTTTCAGTCTGCAATCACTAACACCATCCTCCTCTGAAGAATCAAGGGAATCTGGTATTATCAAGCACAGATTGTGCACAGTGAGTGTTGTGAGACTGTATAACAAAGGCTGACAATTATTTTCCAGTATCTTTAGTATTCCATTTCTCCTTTGAACTCTGAAATGCTACTAACTGCTTAAACTGCAATTCTGATGAGTATCGTTCTAATGCATATTTATCTAACTGTCTTAATTGAAGTAAACATTAGATTTACCATTATCACCATCCATTATGGCAAGCATTTTCACTTTTAAGGCTAAAAAGAAAGTACATGAGTTTTGTAGAAGCTATTTGTCATGTCGTATAAATATATTTTACATCAATTTGCATAAAATATTCAGTGGTTTTATACACAATCGAGAACTAAATTAAATCCACTTTAAGTAAAAAACGATGACTCTACCTTCTGTCATAATACCACGAGTCATCTTATGGCAGATTTTTCAGTGGGCTGGGCCCTTGCCATCAAAACACACACATAAACATCCCGAACACCAGCTGGGTTGGAACATTCCATGCAAAGGAGATGCTTCTGCTGCAGGCACACCTAAGTCAAGGAGTTTGGCTTCTACATCGCAAGTCATTAATCATTTCATTTATAAAAGATTGGTGCCTGCCATTTGAGATCTTAGTGTAGGTGTTAGAAATTAGACACAATTTGTATCAGAAGTGAGGGAAAAAACCCAGGTGTGATTAATTTCAATTAGGAAGCTGACAAAATTATGATCAAGTCAAGAGAACAAATAGCACCACACAGGGAAGCAAGTGAAATGGATCAAATGCAAGCTTTCTACTCTGGAAAGACTCCTTGAAATCAAAGACTTGTGCATAATAAACTTAGGCATGTGTAGATTTTCCCATAGGCAGAATCTAACACCTAGTAAACCAGTAATATTCCAGAGTAATATTAGCATGTAAGATTACAGAGTAATATTCCACATGAAAATATTGTTAAACATGTTCACAAGGCTAACTAACAAGCCTGAAGCTATTTACATGAACTATCTAAGCTGTTCAACTGACAAAATTCTGTTTCGGTCAAAACCCTGGATGCTGCCTGAGTAATACCCGATATTAAAATGTATTTCTTTCTTGGCTTATATTGAGCAGAAGTATTAATATAGTGAGTTTCAAGCAGAACTCTCAGAGAAAACATGACTGAAGATGCAGAGCGAAACGCACATGTCACTACAGTCCATTTAGCAGTTCCACTGCTGTCTTTAGAAAATGCCTATAAAAATTAAACAAATTCCTTGCTTCATTGTTCACAGACAATTGAAAAGGACGGGTGCCAGACAGACTCATGCATTTTTTAGGGATGGGAAGACTCCTGAAACAAATTAAAGACCATGCCAGAATACAGAGTCATAAAATAAATTAAAAAAAAATAATAGAGACTTCTCAAGCAGAAAGGATTCAACATATATTTCAGAAGAGAAAAGAGATATATTATCATCTACTCTAGAGATTTTGATTAATAGCAGAAAGATTACCAAGAAAGGAATCAGAAAAGAGGGAATGTCCATGTAAAACAGACACGTTAGCTCTATCTCTTCTAACACATATCTCCTGTTACTTTCCCAGGAAATCTATAAACGAGATGATGAAGCAAAATCAATTTATTATTCAACCTACTATATAGTAACATCTACCATTTAACCTATCCCTTAACAGAGCCTCAAAACCACTAGAAAATATTTATGCCAGCTTGTACATAGAGTCAATGTTTGGGAGGCTACTGAAGAATGTGTCTCCCTGTCAGGTACAAGCCCAAGTCTTTTTCAAAACAAGCTTACCAAAGAGCCTGTTTTGGAAAGACTGAGGCATCAACACCATGAGAATAACTCCTGGCCTTCAACTAACACATACTACTATCCTTGTTACCTATGCATTTCTATCGATGCTCAAATGTTTGCAGGCGCAGTGCTCTGTACATTGTCATGACCATGAGATTTACTTACAGAGTTGGAGGTATGCTTTGCTAATATATATGCCTATCACAGTGATTTTCCTGGCTTTTTTTTCCATCATTGCATGGGAGCTTCAATATAAAGGGAATAATATTCTATATTCCTAGGGAATAAAAGGCCATATAGGACTAGCTGTGTTCAGTAACCCTGTTTCAGAGAACTAAGAAACCCAAGTTTCAGGGAGCAGACTAAAGTCAGATTTCTTTCCACACAGTCGGATCACTTCCAGAGGAGGAAGAGGAGAGTTTCTCTTCAAAAAAATGTTAAGCAAGTATGACTTTGTGGCATGAAGGAGGAATAGATGTCCTCCATCATCAGAATCAAGGACCCCAGCACAGACACACAGCACAAGGCTCTGCAGCATGTTCCTTGGTGTCAAAAACCCCATGCTGAGGAAAGGAGGTATGACACTGACTCCCAGGTCAACATTATCTTCCGCTATACCCTAGGCCACCTCCCTTTCAGAAGCTCTGGATTCCATACCAAATCGTGGATTTTTCTCAGATAACAATATACATAGCTAATTCAGATAATTAATTTTATCATGCATGTCCTTGATTTGATAAACAGAGTTTAATCCATCTGCTGAAGCCTCCTGACCCACCTTTGTTAGCACAGCAAAACTTTACCTGTCACTTGCCATACCGATTTAGTTAAAGATACAATTGAGGCATTGTAACATCAAAGACCTATTAGTTAAACATGGGGTTCAGCTTCAGCCATGCCTAACGAGCCCTTATCACAACTTGGCAGTAGGATTGCAATGTCGATTTCAAGCTCAGTACACACATCAATGAAACTAGAAAGAATCTCAGCCAGTCCTTGCACCAACTTTAAAACCAGATGTTACATTCTCTTTGTAATATGAGATGGTTTTATCATGACAAAACCAGAAATGGTACAGTAACTGTGCAAACTTTTTGCCTATGGTTAAATTTGAATAGGATCAAGGCTCATAGCTGTTAACCTTGACCCACACTGTGCAATCCACAGAAATAATCATAAATAACATATCCTTCCTTAGAGTGTTTGAATACCAAAGAGACCATGAGAAACCCAGCCAAATGATCTTTCTGTTCTGCTCCCCCAGACCCTAGCAGTGATGGCCTGACACACTGGCTTCCTAGTGGTATTAATACAGTTACCAAGAGGGAAGAAGGGTGAGGTATTGCAGTGAGTTCAGAAGATTTCCCATAGGCTTCTTGAGCCATCCTGCCTGAGAGGCAACCATTTCTACATGTGCCGCGAAGTTGCCAAAAGCATTGCCAGAAGACCAAGACCTCTTGGTCACGGGCACATATGCCACCACTGCTCACACACCATACTCTTTTGGTAAAAACAACTGACACCCTTAAGAAAAACCTGGTCTTTCAATCCAAAGTTTTACTTTTCACTTTTTCTCCATTTGACCTAAGCAAGAGAACAGTTTTGATTTCACCACAGTATTTTTTTTTCCTCAGTTATTACAAAAAGAATCACAGAATGGTTTGGGTTGGAGGGTACCTTAAAGGTCACCTAGGTCCAACCCCCCAGCTGCATGGGCAGCAACACCTTCCACTAGGTCAGGTTGCTCAAAGCCCCATCCAGCCTGGCCTTGAACACTTCCAGGGACAGGGCAGCCGCAACTTCTCAGGGAAATCTGTGCCAGTGCCTCACCACCTTCACATTAAGGAATTTCTTCCTAATATCTAATCTAAGTCTACCCTCTTCCAGTTTAAAGCCCCCTTGTCTTAACCCTACATGTCCTTGTAAGAAGTCCATCTCCAGCATTTTTGCAGGTCCCCCCCCTAAGGTACTGGAAGCTGCTCTAAGGTCTCCCTGGAGCCTTTTTGCTCCAGGCTGAACAAGCCCAACTCTCTCAGCCTGTCTTCACAGCAGAGGTGCTCCAGGCCCCGGTCACCTTCATGGTCCTCTGGACTAATTATTCCAATAGGTCCATGTCCCTCTTGTGTTGGGACCCAGAGCTAGATGCAGTACTGCAGGTGGGGGTCTCACAAGACCAGAGTACAGAGGCAGGATCCCCTCCTTCGACCTGCTGGTCACGCTCCTCTTGATGCAGCCCAGCATACAGTTGGCTTTCTGGGCTGCAAGTGCACACTGAAGCCGGCTCATGTTCATTTTCTCATCGACCAGCACCCCCAAGTCCTTCTCTTCAGGGCTGCTCTGAATCTCTTCCCCTCCCATCCTGTCGTTGTGCTTGGGATTGCCCCAACCCAGGAACAGGACCTTGTGCTTGGCCTTCCCGAACTTCACAAGGTTTGCATGGGCCCACCTCTCAAACCTGTCAAGGTCCCTCTGTATGGGACTGTTGACTTTCATTTGGCTGCTGCTTTGCAGTAGGATCCAGCAAAGTATACACAAGGATCATTTTTTAAGTCCAGATCTGAAATTAATCAACCCAACTGCCTGGAAGTCTTCCATCTAATACCTACTAAGGCTAACCACCACCACCACACAAGATGTTAACATTGCAGGCCTGCTTCCACTTCTATTTCGATACAGTCTTCACTAGGATACATCAAAGATTTTTTCTGAGTGCATTCGATTAAACTGCAGCTGAGGTTATTTGCTATTTCTAAACCCATTAGTTATATGTATATGCATACTCAGGCAAGTTACATTAAGGGCACGTCTGCTTATCAATATTTTTAATTACCCTAAATGCTGTTTATCTTTTCCCAAATTGTCAATTCTCAATGTTAAGTATGTTTCTTCTAGATAACAAATACCGTTGGAAATAGTAACAACCATGCTTCTGAACAATGAGGCAGGTGGGAAGGTGGGGGTAATGCAACTAAACCCACTTTTTTTTTTGTTAAAGCTTGGTAACAATAAATTATGAGTCACAAAACAGCAAGCTGAAACTAGCAAACCCAGCTAATCTCTTTACTTAAAACATATCCCCTAGCATTTTAAGGCTTGACACTGTGTAATATTTAGTTTCTTTCTCATTCATTCCCCCAGGGTGTTCCAACACGTTACTGCAAATTGAGGCATCCCTATCCCTCCCCTTAAGGAATGTGTTCATGTCAGTACCTGATCAGGTGCAACACGTTTTAACATCAGAGGGATGCCACATGCACTGCAGCCAGGAGCTTAGTGTTTAATTAACTATATATATACAGCAAATCGTTCTGGGTAAGGTTGAAATAGCTTGTTCTAAACCAGAACAGTTATTTAGCAGGCAAAAATCTAGCTTGCTGCACTCCAAAAAACATCCACTTATTAATCCTGACAGTGCACGAAGTTATGAAAGTAAGAGTTTAAAAGAAAAGCACTGTGACCCTCGAAAATTTGTCTCTCTCACTTTGTCCAGCATTTATGGAGCTGTCATGCTGCTGTTGCCTTGGGGACATGTTCTTTGCTGCAGCTTCTATTCCTCCCACATGAAGCACCCAGTATATCTACACTCTGTGCCCTTCATTCACTGTTAGCCTCTGTTCCTCTTTTGTTTGGGAATAGTAACCATTTTCTCTTCACTCTCTCTCTAAACCATGTACAACTTAAAAATTGCAGGCATCATTAAGGTCTTGCACAAAGTTTACCGGTAGCAAAGGCTGCTTTGGATCAGATCCCCACATTTCTTTAACAGTATAGTAAAAAACATTTTTCTTCAAACTTGTGCTCAAAATGCATCCCTTTGAAGACTCACACCACTTTCCCTCCCTGCAGCACTTCTAACACTTACCGTTCTTGTTAAGTAGTGCCAAAATTTTAGACAACTGTCTGCACGTGGTCTTGGCAAGCCTTGGTATAGCATTACACGAAATAACCTTGTTTGTTTTCTTGTCTCAAACTGTTCATGTGTAAACTACAGTCCTCCTTGCTTGTGAGACTGCTGCCTGACCTAAACACAGTTTATCCACCTTTTTCCTAACCATTCTGAATGGTTACTGAAATTCACCAGAAGTCCAGATATAACTGGACATGTCTATGCTGAAAGTTGACAGAAGGCCAATCATGTGCCCGTGACTTTCTAATTGCTAGTCCTTCCCATAGCAGGGCCATGGCCCACTGCAACCCACACCCTCCCAGGCCCAGTTCAGGCGACAACATTGACCCAGGACGGCTTTCAAGACTTCATTTACTAGAACACACCTAACACCTGAGACTAGACCTTAAAAAACAGCTTTATCTGGAAACTGAGCTTGCAGGGCTTCCTGAACACTTGTTTTTCACCACACAGGCACCACTGGGGCTACTCATTAAATGCTATTATCTAGTTACACAAGAACATATTGCTCTTGCTGGAATTCCTTTTGTAAATGCTAAAAGCAAAATTACCTCCTATTACTAAAAACTGTAAGAATACGAAAATAAAACGTGGAAAGGAGTGCATACATTTTTTACCAAAAGCATCTGTTTGACGTTAATCTTATTTTATATCCTCCATACTTCACCTTTTTTCTTTAGAAAGTAAGATGAACTGGTCAGAAAACATGTCTGGTTTCTGAGTATCAGTAGCCACTGTCCTTAAAATGTCTCTATAGATGTTATTTACCTGTAAATCTTCCAGCTATTATTTTTGGTATGTCTTAAATTTTATTTGCAGACACTTTTTCACTGAAATTGCCTGCAGTCCTTATGTACCAACTGCTCAAGGCAGTCTGAGGTCAAAAATACAAGCAGTTTGTTACTTTGAGATAACTTCTTATTTGAATTCCCTTAGTTTTAAATGTACCTGCAAAGTGTAACGTAGATCTATAATTCTGATTGCTAGCTCCAATCTGACATACGACTCCTGATGAAAGAGGAGTGGCCTTCATTCTCTATAGATATCAACTGTTTGTACATATTTTAATAATGGGACACAGTCTTTTTCCGGGGCAAAAGGCACATACATAAGAAAACAAAACACAAATGAAGAGCATTTACCTAAAACACAGTCTATTGACTAGAAATACATGTGGTAAGAGCTGCAATGCAAGATAAAGACCCCAGTGTGCAGGCAGCAGTATCTCCTGGAAAATCTGGGCATTACACGCTGATTAAAGTCAGCCTCCAACTCTGAAGTCTGTCTTACAGGGTTTTGCTACATGTATGATATGATGGTATGAAAGAAACATCACGTACTTTTGAAACTGCCTGAAGTCAGATCCCTTCCAACACAACACATTGAAGCAAATAACAGACGTCTTCAATGAAAAATTAAGTTATAAAAGGCAAATTACATAATAGATGACATACAGCGTGTTCTCGAATCTCCTGGGCACACCTGTAGCTTTTCCTAATGGCCTGATCACAGATCTAAAGAAACATGTAGAGGTTCAAAAAACAGTCTGAAAGTTGATACACTTAAATAAAATTGCACAATTAACAAACCTGGTATAATGTTCAGTATTAAAACTGACTTTTAAATTTATTTGGTCTTTCTATGTAAGGAGAAATATTTGCACAGAATAACAGCAAAATCCAGGGCCTGGAATGGAGCCCCCTGAGGAAATTCTTGAGACCAGTGTGGAGACCCATTTGTTTCCCAGGGATTTAACCATGTATAGGATGTTTTAAAATAGAAGCTTTATATACTTTTCAAAAGTTCAGCCAAGTAATCCCTAATCTTACCCTATAAACACAGACCACTGAAAACCGTTGAAAACATAAGCAACCTTCTCACATAAGAACAAATTACATTTGCCTAAATTTGGAGGGGAAAAAAAAAAAAGGAAGAAAGAAGAAAGAAGTTGTATATGAAGCCAAGTACCTCAAATAGAGTCAACTTTTCCTCTCATTTCTGTCATTCATAAAATTACTTTCCTTGATCTAAAGAACACTGCAGTATCACTGGAAACTCGTTCATATTCTTAAGAGAAGTAATAAAGAAAATGACTGCAGGCCCTTGTAAAATGCCCTGACAACCTAACCCTTGTTGCTCTAGAGGAAAGTAAACAAATACCCTGCATCTGCTCAGAAGACTGACTTGAGTGCATGTGACCCTGTATCCCAAGGCTTGGCACTGGCAGCAGAGTGCTACCAGTCCAGCTGTGGGTGCACACAGGGCTGGGAGATGGAGAGGAACCTGGCTCACTCACACCACACACCAGCTCGCTGATCTCCACAGAGATGCTGCAGATGATGCTCCTACTGTTACTCATGCCAGGGAAATGTTGGCCTTGTCCTGCTTCTCCCACACACTTTTAGGGGAGCAGGAAACGTGACAAATCCACACCCTCTTCCTGCAGTTCTGCATCATAATCTTAGCTGGCTTGCACCAAAAAGCACTGGCATCCTCTGCCTGGACAAGGAGAAAATAAATGGAGACCACTACCATCAGCCCAGATGAAACAATTCTGACCTGCCATTAAGAGTACTTGAGGTCTCAGCCCTGCTGAGGGGAGAGGTTCCCTGCCAGCTGTTAACAATTCACAACCCAGCTCCCCACCCAGCTCTCCACAGCTTCAGCAATTTCCTGAAATCCTAAAGCTGGTCTGTACTTACAATTTAGAAAGATTGCTTATGCCTGGAGAGGAAGTAATTATAACCTGCCACTGCAAACCCATCACCTAGAACTGGACACTGACATCTCCCTGCCTCACAGATATCCAACTGTAGGGATCATGCTGGACCCATGTGGATTGTGTTCTCAGTGGCACATCCCAGAAAAGGCCTCTCGACCATGGTGTCAGGGCTGCAAGCACCAGGTTTGCCTGTCTGTGCTCAGGTTCACCTCAGAGACAGCATAGCTTCTGTCCTCCAAGAGCTGCTGGGGCTCTTGCCTTTGGCCCCCAGCTGAGCTATTGCCCCTGCAGCAGTGCAGCCTACCTGTGACCCATCTGTCAGGCCCATCACCCAGAGAAGTGCCAATGCCTGGGGCTGGGACTGAGGATGGGGCTGCCTCAGTGCCCCTGGCTGCCCTCCTCCTGGCTGAAGTGGTTTGACGGTCCTGGCTGCCAGGCCCTGCTCTGACGGACCCTCCATGGGGAACCCTCACTGCTGTGCCCTGACATGGGTACACGTGTACCCTATATCCAGCATACAGCTTACTGTCGCTCACTACAACTGCAATTCTAGATACCATGAACACTCCTGGGTACTTCTGAGCCTTATGATTATTACTGTCATAGCACTGAATGTCATTGCCCTAAAATTAGGTCTGGGCACATCTATAGGGATGCTGGGGGAGGGACTCTTCCTTAGGGACTGTAGTGACAGGACAAGGGGTAATGGGTTAAAACTTAAACAGGGGAAGCTTAGGTTGGATATAAGGAGGAAATTCTTTCCTGTTAGGGTGGTGAGGCACTGGAATGGGTTGCCCAGGGAGGTTGTGAATGCTCCGTCCCTGACAGTGCTCAAGGCCAGGTTGGACGAGGCCTTGGGTGATATGGTTTAGAGCGAGGTGTCCCTGCCCATGGCAGGGGGTTGGAACTTGATGATCTTAAGGTCCTTTCCAACCCTAACTATTCTATGATTCTATGAAAATGGACAAACAAAGCATACGGAGAATGACTGCCAGAAATGTGCACATTCCGTTAGTGTTTAGCCTACTTACTGCTCAGGACACAAACCAAACTTTAAAAGAGCTCTCTGGAGTAAAACACTGTAGTTAAAAATATCAGATGACTGTTTGGGAAGACCATTCCTATCTTGTGAGCAATAGCTGGAAATTATCATCTCCGTTTTAGTGCTACAAAATGGCAAAAGAAATATAGAAGCTCACTGAAATCAGCGGAAGAGTCTCACTGATTTAACGAGCAAGATGGAATCCAGAAATCTGTTACCTCTCCCAGCAAAAAGACATCAGATAAGGACGGCAAACATTCCTGGGAAGCACATGGGATCCTTAGGTGGAGAAGCTATGCACAGGAAGAGGATAAGCTAAATCTAAACTGGCACAGAAGCACACAAAGTGGGTACTCTGCTCCTCAGCTGTTGAATCATTTGCTTTGTGCAATGCACTCGTGTCAAAGGTGCCTGTGCTTCCCCACTGAAACACTATGAATGAAACTCACAGAGCACTGCCAGAAACACTGCTCCAGCAAAGCAGCTGCAGGTTCTTAGTCATATCCCAAGGCATTAACATTCACACAGCCAGGGGACAGAACTAAAGTTCTGCATTATTTATTAACTGAGCTGTACCACAACTACTACTTGCTGAGCTGAAAGTGTACACTGCTGTATGGAAGTAGCATACGGTCTGAAGATGCTCTGGAAACTATTTTCCATTATTCCATCTCATTAAGCTCCTTCCTTTTTTCCCTCCCAGCTCTCTGTATCTTTCACATTGTTTATTTTTTCACATACTTGCCTGTGCTGTGTTCATTCTTTTGGCTGCTCTGTCCTGAAGTAAAACAGCCTAGCCTTCTGCCAGCTATTTCCCTTTGTCTTGCCAATGTTACTAAAAGAAGACTGTCTTGCTGGCATGCACCACCTCCCTGACTGACTACCCAGAACAGAAGCACAGTCAGAAAAAAGACCTCATTGATTCAGATGCAGCTCCATTTTACCATGCACTGCCACAGCTAACTTCTCTGGGACTCAGAGCACTGTATATTATACTTGCAGCTTCTCTACACAGTGTGTGAGGAAAAGGCTGCAGCTGCATCTGCTTGACTCATCTCCAATTTTACTTTAGTGTCCTACTCCCCACACCATATGTAAGTTGGCTCTGTCTAGTCTTCTTCCCACAGTGAGCCAAGTGGTCCCACAAGAGGAGATCCAAGAATGGAATAATCCATTTCAGGACCTGTTCCCTGGAGCTGCATGAAAACACCAAATCTGCCTTACTTGGGCCTTTAGTATGTGGCATACTTCAGTATTTTACAAAGAAGTCATAAACTCTCAAACTTCTTTATGATATCCCCAGGGCATACAGCACAAACTAAATGTGCTGTAATAAGACCCAGAAAGTTGCAAGCCTTCCACAAGACACAGGACAAATCAGCACACACCGATTAGCCCAGTGGCCAGAATGCACCCTCATGTGGTCCTCTAAGATACAAACCCCCTTACTCAATTCAGGAACCAAAAATGTACGAAACGAGAGAGATATCACCAGCCAAGAGGAAACACTGAGCACAGCGATGATCTTAAATCTTCCTCCTCTGATGTGCTTTGATGCCAAAGTTGGCTTTGTCAAGAGAGACCTGTTCTCACTTAAAATCCAGAACTAGGAAACCTCTCCCGTCAGTAGACATTTTTAACTGTATTTCAACTGAACATACTGTATCCTTTAGCTTCTAGCCGTAGCCACCAGTGGTTCTACCAATGCCTGTTTAACTTTGTAAGAGTTTGGTCACAAAAGCATACAGCAACACAATTCCCTTCTCAAACTGAAAATATTCAAGACAGCTGGTACCATTTTCCATAAGAATACCCTTGGAGATGCAGGAGATGCATCTCAGAGTAGATCTGTGCTCTCAGCAGAAACAGTGAAGAAGCTCTAGGCTCCAGGGAGCCA
Source organism: Neopsephotus bourkii (assembly GCF_033783945.1). Taxonomy (NCBI): domain Eukaryota; kingdom Metazoa; phylum Chordata; class Aves; order Psittaciformes; family Psittacidae; genus Neopsephotus; species Neopsephotus bourkii. The sequence continues at coordinate 2,131,706 of NW_026900838.1, read as the reverse complement.
TAAAAGCCATGAGAGCCATGTAAAGCCACATAGAAAAGAATACAGAGAACTTAAGCATATCTCAGATCATGCTGTAGTTGACAGCTTTCGCCAGCAGTGCGGTTTTGGACTTTACCCTGCCTATTGTTAAAGGTAAGCATGACAAAAAGGGACTGTGGAGAAGACTGAGCCCTAGGGACATTCTTCTCAGCAGCTTGGAGATGTCCCATGGGAGATGTGCAGGATTCATGGAGATGCTTCTTTGAGGAAGGAAGGACACACAAGGGCTAACAGGCATCCTTTGGCTGCAAAGAGCAGTGGCAGTCCAGGAAGAGCCAGTGCCCTCTCCACAACTGCAGTGCTATTACAGGCATAAAAATACAGAGCCCTCTTTCTATGTACATTAAAATTCTGTAACGAACATTTTCCAGGAGAACAGATTACTCACCTGTATTTATGAATGATGGCATTAAACAATCTTCCATCGCGCCAGCAGGTAGTGAAATTTTCACAATGTATTCCAGCATAACCCTCAGTTGTTTGCTGCGACCACAGGAGCAGTCTCTCTTTAGCAGACATGTCCTCTGACTCTCCAGTAACATGGATATCAGATATCTAAAATACAGTTAATGTAAACATTACAGTTACACCTAACCCATAATAATATTTAGAACATTGCAGAAAACCACTCTGTGTTACTGAAAAATTTCCTGATATCTGCAAACATGAATATGATGATTATTTATCATTATACATAAATAATGTACTGTATTTATATTCTTTCATGTCCTATCCTTATGCACTCTTAGTGTTTTGAATGAAATACAAAAATCTTAGCTTCTTCACAGTTTTCTTCAGTTAGCCAGTTTTCAGCCTCCTAATTTCTGGAGACAATATACCACTACTACATTATGAAAAATATGTGACTATCTTATGTCAGTAATGCCTATAATAACATCTTTTATGTATGACATCTATTATACATAAATTGTATATAATTATATAAAATACAATGGTTTATATATATAGTTTTATATGTATATATTATGCTTATGTAATACCCCTATTTATATTACGTATACTTTATATAGCTACAATGCTCATCTCAAAACAGATTAATTTCTAATATGTTTGTCTGGAATTCAGTAACACAACAGTTATTTACAGTGAAAACTGATAACAGTTTTAGGACAAAATTTTCTGAGAAGCATTTACGAGTGACTGAAAGATTAGAAATAAAAATTTTGCCTGATAAAGAAGGTTTGGTTTTGTATTATCTAAATATTCTCAACTTCATGATAGGGAAAGCAGGAAAGTACCGGGAATTTTACATACAAATACTACTTTCTAGTACATTTAATTCTCCCCTAACAAAATTCAGTCGAATTGCTTAGAAAACTATCACTGCATAAATATGAAGTAGATATTTCCCTAATTTTCACATGTATTCTTTGCACTTCATGTTATAGACACTGTACTCAATGTAAATGTGAACTGCAAGGCAGACCTAAAAGAAAACATGCCTTGATAAAGAAAGCGCTATTGCATGCTGTCTTTCCTGTAAGTGACTACCTTTTACCACTTACTCAAACAATAACAGATAATATAATGTTATTACAAAGAACACTAAGAACCCAGGTACCATGAGGCACACTGTATAAGGACAATAGCTCAGACACTACAAAAATCAGACAGAGGTGTTTAGACAGAGGCGCTTAGACAGAGGCGCATGGGCAGAGGCGCTTGGGCAGAGGCAAGAGGACTTGAGACAGCGCCAAGGTTTGTGGGTGGACAACAAACGCCCCCATGAGCCCACCTGGAAAAGGCTTCGTCACACAAGCCTACACCTAGCACCACAGGGAGACACAGGGTTCCTCCAGCTTTGGAGCCAAACTGAAGCCAGAGATCAGGGGAAGTTTGCCCACAAAGAACTTTGGGCATGAGGTAGGTGCTCCAGTTAGCTGCAGAAGAGGCTTAACTTGAGCTGTGCCAATTTCAGCGATCCTGCTCTACTGTAAACCAGGGAGCTTCATTCATGAGATCAAGTGGGACAGTCATAAAGATGCCTCCTGACCTGGAAATCTCTGCACACAAGGAATCTTCTGTCTGGGCTATTGCTGGGGAACTTCAGACAGGCTAGGATGGAAATTATGGGGTCTTCTCACATTAGAAACACAAAACACAGCGTCAGGAACAGAAATTGAACTTTTCTACCAGTACTGCTATGTCAATGCCTGACAGGAGGTGGTGTGGAGCACTAGGAATCAGGGACTAAAGGACGTCCTTTACAAAAGCCTGTAGTTATGCTTTAGTAAAGCAACGTAGCTACCTCTGTGCTTGCTGCAATTTCTGTTTAACCAGCTGTCATACCTTCAGGGGAGATGAGCATTAATAGCTATACAGTAAAATGTAAGTAAATTTAATACAGGGAACAAATTAATTTATTTTTTATCCAAGTATCCACAAAATCACAAGTTGTGAAAGCAGTTCTTCACATCACAGACCATCATAACTGCTGGCTTTTCCTTTCCCTTTAGGTAAGGGAAAAATACATGCACTAGCGCTAGAAAGCAAAATATTTTTAACTGTTCAACTAGCCCATAAACAATCTCTGAAGATCTGACAGCATTTTTTTTCCATCCTTTTTGTTTCCAGCTTCAACACTAAACAGTATTAATAAAGATCAAAGAGAAAAAGGAAAGAAAGAAAAAGAAAGAAAAAAGAAAAAAAAACCCTACATTTTTGTTTAAAACACTGAAGGGAATACATGAACATCCTTGTCTCCAAATTGGAGAAACATCAGTTTGATAGGTGGACCGCTTGGTGGCTGGATGGCCGCACACGAAGAGTTGTGGTCAATGGCTCAATGTCCAGCTGGAGACCAGTAATGAGTGGTGTCCCTCAGGGATCGATGTTGGGACCGGTCTTGTTCACCATCTTTGCTGGTGACATGGACAGTGAGATTGAGTGCATCCTCAGCAAGTTTGCCGATGACACCAAGCTGTGTGGTTCGGTTGATACACTGGAGGGAAGGAATGCCATCCAGAGGGACCTTGACATGCTTGTGAGGTGGGCTGATGCCAAGCTCATGAAGTTTAACCATGACAAGTGTGAGGTCCTACACCTGGGTCGGAGCAATCCCAGACACAGCTGCAGGTTGGGCAGAGAAGAGATTCAGAGCAGCCCTGCAGAGAAGGACTTGGGGGTGTTGGTCGATGAGAAAATGAACATGAGCCAGCTTCAGTGTGCGCTCACAGCCCAGAAAGCCAACCGTATCCTGGGCTGCATCAAAAGGAGCGTGACCAGCAGGTCAAAGGAGGTGATCCTGCCCCTCTGCTCTGTTCTTGTGAGACCTCACTTGGAGTACTGTGTGCAGTTCTGGTGTCCTCAACATAAAAAGGACATGGAACTGTTAGAACAAGTCCAGAGGAGGGCCACGAGGATGATCAGGGGACTGGAGCACCTCCCATATGAAGACAGGCTGAGAAAGTTGGGGCTGTTCAGCCTGGAAAAGGGAAGGCTGCATGGAGACCTCATAGCAGCCCTCCAGTATCTGAAGGGGGCCTATAGGGATGCTGGGGATGGACTCTTCATTAGGGACTGTGGTGATAGGACAAGGGGTAACAGGTTAAAACTTAAGCAGGGAAAGTTTAGATTGGATATAAGGAGGAAGTTCTTTACTGTGAGGGTGGTGAGGCACTGGAATGGGTTGCCCAAGGAAGTTGTGAATGCTCCACCCCTGGCGGTGTTGAAGGCCAGGTTGGACAGAGCCTTGGGTGGATGGTTTAGTGTGAGGTGTCCCTGCTCATGGCAGGGGGGTTGGAACTAGATGATCTTAAGGTCCTTTCCAACCCTAACTATTCTATGATTCTATAAATCACACAAAATACAGATGGTATGAGTCCTGCATGTAAAGACAACAGGGAATCCAATGTGGTGAAAGACCAACTCAAAATCATTGTGAAAATTTTCTTGTAAAGTTCCAAGGAACTCATCTGTAGTATAAGACTTCCTTTGTGTGGGTTACCTTTATTCTTTGATATTTCAAAGCAAGAAAGCAAACTAAATATTTTTTCACTAGCTTTAGTTTCTGTTCATCACAGAACAACCAACGCACAATATAAATGAAGTCAACCGTCTACCACTTATCCGGACAACGCTTCTGAAAGAGATGATGTCATCTGGAAGTGACAGATGTCTTAACAGAAAAACACCAAAACCCCTGTATTTTTTCCCCCATAATTTTCAGAAAATCCTCTGCGTGTAATCCTTAAGTATCACGTTTTTTCATATATTCCAGCACAAGTGAGCTAACACTGTAATTTGCTAATGGCCATTCCTTACTGCTAAATTCAAACCTCCAGCCTCCTTTACAGCTGACTGACTGGCGATGGCTGTGTACATTTCAGACTGCAGAGAGTGGAAATACAGCATATTTGCACATTAGGTTCCACATTAGGTTCCTCTGGAAACAACTGATTTCAGACATCAAGGCAACTTCTGAAGGCCTCTGTTGTTACGTATAAACAACATTTGTAGCTATGGACACAAACACGAGGAGAACACTTCTCACTCTGAAAGTGACCACTAGAAAACCTCACAGTCCACATTTTGGATGGCTAAACCATGATTTTAGCTCATTACAACAGGTTTTCAATCCCAAATCTTCCAAGTACCAGTTGGCATCTCAACTAGCCATCTGAATGACTAGGAATAGACTAGGCTGAGTTCAAAAACTAAAATTACTTTTCACTTATGGAGCTAGCCCATTTCAGTACTGGTTAATGAACTCTGACATTAGCTTGAGACCTGAAACAGCCTGAGCTGTTCTCTAAATAAAGTGTTTCAGATTCCAAAGCTAAGATTTCAGATTTCTTCATAAACACTGTATTCATATTTTTAAAGTATAAAAATACACCAAGGGAAATGGTGAGTCAAAGAGCTATATTTTATTACACTTACAAGCTCTACTTTGCAAGATGCCCTATTAACTTGGAACTACTTAAAAAGTAAAATACTAGCCCCACAAAATAAGGTGTCGGAGAAAAAAAGAACACATCTTGCCTTTGACAGACACATAAGGAGAGTATAGCTACTCAACTACCAACTACACATTATCATTAATAATTGTAACACCATTTGCCACAGTAAAGGAAAAGAACTACTAAATCAGGAATACCAGAACAGAAAATAAATGGCCATCAAATCTACTGCTCAAATTTTGTCCTTCAAAGCACGTTTGTGTGAACCTTTCATTCTTACATCCCCCAAGCCTACCATTTACCCGCTAAAAGCTATTACTAAAAGGATATTTGTTCCTTTAAGCACAGAAAAAAATACTGAGCTTGCATGAATTTGAACAGTTGTTTGCTAGAGATCCAGTTCAAATTATCTCAATGCCTGTGAATTCCAAGTTATGCAAGAAAAAGTGACAAAGGTAATTCTTTGCACAGCCCTTGTACTTCAGGATCAAAGTCTTAACTGGCACTAAATACCCTTGTTTCTTCTTTCTAACTGGGAGAACTAGTTCATCCCTACAACTTCAAGTGTTTTTTCTCTGCTTGTAAGTTCCCTCTGATTCACACAGTACAGAAAATCCATACACCAGAAAGCCTCATGCTCTTTTCTTGCACTGATTCCAGTGATGCAGTTTTTACATGCTGACAGGGTTGGACTTGTTCAGCCTGGAGAAGAAAAGGCTCTGGTGAGAACTTAGGACAGCATCCAGTACCTAAAAGGGGCCTACAAGACAGCTGGAGTAGGACTTTTCAGAAAGGCATGTAGTGACAGGACAGTGGGTAATGTCTTTAAGCTGACTGAGGGTAGATTTAGATTAGATATTAGGAAGTTCTTTACTGAGAGGGTGGCAAGGCAACGGAACAGGTTGCCTGAAGAAGCTGTGGCTGCCCCATCCCTGGCAGTGTTCAAGGCCAGGTTCTACGGGGCTTTGAGAATCTGGTCTAGCGGAAGGTGTCCCTGCCTGTGGCAGGGGTTTGGAAATAGATTATCTTTAAGGTCCCTTTCCAACTCAAACTATTCCATGATTTTGTGATTCTATGAACACAGAGTCCAACTTTGGACAACACCCTTCAAAAAATACTGGATCAGTTGAAGCAGACAGAAAGAGAAAAACAAGAATGACAAAGATGTAAAAACTTATGACCTCTTAGGAAAGACTGAAAAATTGGGGCTTTTTTTTTTTTTTTAAGTCTGAAGTAGGGAAAACTAAGGGGGAGATGTGCCAACAGTCTTCAAATATGTAAAATGCTTTTGCAAAACAGGTTATTAAATCAGCTCTCCTGGGAATAAGAAAAGAACTAACGAGTTTAAAATGAGCATATGTGTTTTCAGCTGAACTCACTTTTTAATACAAAAGACAAATAAACACTAGAATAATTACTCAGGAAGTATGTGAAACCACTAATAAGGCAGACCAAGAAGAACAAGTATCAGTCAAGGATGGTTTTCTTTAAGTCATCTTGCCTTCAGGTGCAGAGGTGACCTAGATGACATGTCCAGAACCTTTCCAGCCTAGTTTTGTAGTTCCATTAATGATTATAGATCTCCTTCATTCACCAGCATTTAAGGTGGATTGCACCTGCTTCTTTTGAGTATTACAAGGAAGCAAACAATGCAAATAAAGCATAACTCCAGACTCTTGCACCTTTGCCCAGCAAATCACATTCCAGAAGACCAACTGTACTACATGAACAGGTAAAGTACACGAGTATGTGATGGAAAGCATAGTTGGAATGTGTCTTGCTATCTTACAACTATTTACAATTATAACTACAGTAATAAACAGATGATTACCTAGCCAGAAGTATTCTACTGAATATGCTGATCATAAATAATTTAGATTTTTTTATTTAAAAGCAACTATATTGCCTTTAACCTTACTCAAATACATGTGTTTTCTTCTTTCATCTTATTAGTAATACTGTAGATGAGAAGAAATCCACCGTGTCAAACACTATGTAGATGGACAGCAAAAAAATACCTGAGGAACTTGAAGCCAAGACAACAGTTGAGTACTGGAAGTAGATGAGTGACGCTGTTCAGATAACAGGCATTTTTTTCTAAAAACGTTTACATCCATAAACCAGAATGGAAACTACCACAAATTAGACTGGAAGAATAATGACAACGATTGATAATGTGATATACATAAGCCATTGGTTTTGACATAAGCTGACAATCACCAAAAACTGGTGGTAACGCCAGATGGTAGCTATTGTTTGCTTGCACTGAATGGAAACCCTGGGTTGTTTCAACACATCAGTATCACAGTGGCACTATTCTCTGCAGGGAAACCAAGATTACAGCCTTGACTTTCTACTCTACCTGCATTGTGCTAAAACATCACTCAGAAGGGGAGTTTCTTCAGGAAGCCTGTTTCAGTCCTGATTCACTTCTTGACCTTAATGCAAACTGCCATCTGCTCTAGAATGGAACTGAAAACTAGATATTTCAGCAACTTGGTTTTCATATAATTAAGCAGTGCTTCACTGATGATAGCAGCACAACTCTCAGTGCTGATGTAAGAGCTCAGTAGAAGTCTCTTTTTCTTCCCTCTTCTGCCTGTGGTAACAAGAGTTATATGCCTTGCTGGAGTAATAACTGCAGCGATACTAGATGATTATGCAGGCAAAAGCAGCCGCGCTTGGCTAAACAGACACAGGCTCATACTCTCTTACTTAGTAATGACGTTTTGTTCAATTCAAAGAACATCCCTAAGCTGTTCCTGAATTCCAGTTAAGATTAAGAGGGCAAAGATCTCCATGTGTATTAGGAGGTTATTTGTACTAGTATGTATCTGTATTTAAAAACTAAGCTCAGAAGTAGTGTAATTTTGATTCCTGTTACTACAGTAAATTATATAAACAACAGAAGTGTAGTTACCTCTTTCCTGGAAAGAGTACCTTTGGCATATGCCTCTTGCCTCTGATCACTCAACTCAAAGCTCAGATGTCCCTGTTGAACAGGGGGGAATCAGTTTTTGACAGGATACTCATATCAGCATCATTTAACCCATGCTTACAGACCTCGGTTGTGGTGAAGATAAGTGAGGCAGACTGCTAATGTGGATTGAATTGGTAAGCATGCATACCAACAGACAAACATTTGCTTTCCTTCAGATAGTCTGTAAGTAAGCTTGCACTCTGGTTTCTTTTGTTGTAAAAGGAAAATAAGTGTACCCTTCGAGGAAGATGGAATTTCAATAATTAATATTAATAGGTCATCCAGACAGTTTGGGAGGAAATATCTTTTTTTTTTAAATCTAGGGCATTATTAACATGATTTATTCTCACTTCTATTTCAAGCTGCCTACATATTTCTATAATTCTTCAGCTCCCATTGGCCATAACTGAAACGAATTAGAAAAATTCCTTCACTTGATACAAAGCCCAAAGGAATTATAAGACCACCAAGAGTTGATATTAAAATTTACTGCAGATACTGAATGTGAACTTAAACAACTCCCTAAAATTCACTCCACCTTCTAGAACCATTTTAACATGAAAACCTCTTAAATAACTTAGGAACCAAATAAAACTACAGACAACAAACCAGCGTAAGTATACAGCAATATTCCTGAAGTACAGAGGTATTACACAACCTCTGAAAACAACCAAGTAATATATTCTGTCCTTCAACTACCTGTTAGTATCACAGCATCGGTAGAAGGCTTATAAAGCAAAGGGAATGCTTTTGTGACAGAAAATATACTATTCCAATACCTATTCTGACCTAACTTTCAAAGATAATGTACTGTGACAAAATATTTACCTTGCTCCTGTTTGGAGGAGTGCTAAATAATGTCTTTTCTTTTGGCAACTGGGAGAGCAGAGCATCAGCAGAATAAAACCTCTTTTGTTCAAGCAGTGGATCACTTTTGCTTTCAGAAAGAAAGTGATGCAACTTTGCAGATTTATCACTTTCTAGGACATCTTCAATTATTCTGCAAGAAGTTATGTTTAATCCAGTTTCTTCATGTTTTTTGCCCAAAAAGTGGATAGCAGAATCCAAGCTGGCTGCTTTTCCATAACAAAGACCACTAGATTTCTTTAGGAATGCTAATTCTCTCCTGTTGCCATCCTCCAAATACTTCTTTTTCCTTGTACAGCTTTTCTCTGAATTCCTCTTGTCTTGCTCCTTTAACCATGTCTCTGTTTCATCAGTCTTGGCAAGCCTCTGATTATCACCATGAAAACTGTCCCCACAAAGAGAATCACTCTTTGTTGCACCCCGTAAAACTTTTGCTTTAACAAAAGCCGAAGGGTCTCTACTCACGGGCAGAGTATTACCAGCCACTGTCACTCTCCCAGGGAAGGAATCAGCCAATCCCACACCCTTGGGATGAATCTCGATGTTTTCCGAAATCCCCACTTCATATTGGCTTTTTTCTTCTTTTTCATTAAGCTGGACTGAATCTGGTCCCTCCTCAGTTGATTTCTTTCTCCTTTTTCTTCTGAAATATTTTCTTCCAGGGGAATGTTTAGCTGGACTTAAGGGAGCTTTGGCAGGATCTAAACACTGTTCTTCCTTTTCAGCCCTCACACATCCACAGACATTCCCCATTTGGCTTTCAGTAACTTACAGTTGCAGAGTCTCATTTGTTCCAGTATATTTACATACACTTAAATCCTCCTCAGAAAGTTAAGAACCACCGTTTGCGCTGTAATTTCTTCCAGGCTGCCCGTCCATCCTCCTCAGTTCGTAGCCATTTTGCTTATGAGAAATGCACACGCAATAAACTTTGTGGCATACTGCCCAGGCAGGGCCTGTGTCTGATTAGACACTGTGGCTTATTTCTGGCCACCAATCCTCTTAAATAAACATCACCGCTCCAGCGTTGGGCTGTAATGCTGATGGCCTTTCACAGAGATGACATAGCACTTATGAGCAGTAGAAAATTCTCGCATGCATTTTAACTTCCCGTTTCATATAGTAACTTGAACAAGATAAAGTAGAAAAATATACAGGAACCTTTGAAACTATTAGCTACACTCCAAATCCAAAAGCAAGCAGCACAGCAAATAGCAGGGATTTAGTTAGGAGATTTGGTTTGCACTTCAGATGTTTTTATTACGTATCCAATGATCCACAGAAAGGAAGATTAAAGAGAAGGATCAGAGATTGCTCTGACAGCTTGTTGGGAATCAAATTTTTGTATGTGGAGTTTTCATAGCAGCTGATGTGATTTTTCACCAATTTGTCAGCTATAAATAACCTGCTGCTTTACTACTGTCGTACAAGCCTAACAGCTTGCTCAGGGCAGTGGTGCTGTGTACTGGGGGCTGGATCTTCACAGCAGATTGAAACCTTCTAGCAGATAAATGTGAAACAAAATCTAAGAGCCAGTCTGCCTAGATGCTTGTTCACAAAGTTAATGTTTATAAAAATGGAGCTTTACCCTCCTCCCATGCTCCTGCTCTATAAGGATTTCTGAGTAAATCTGAATATAACAGCCAAGAAGCATCTAACTGCACCTGAAACTCAGTAGAAATATACAAAATTAAAACTCAGCCAAGTCTAACTGCCAGTGTACTTTGGAAAATTTTTAAGCTTCCATTTCATTTTTGTCACTGGTATGCAAAACCTATTAAAACCAACAGGGGTAGATGTGTATGGTTTCTCATGCTGAGAAAGAATTACCAAATGACTTGCCAAGCATTATCAGGTGTTATCACTGAGTTTCCCTTGCTTATTCAAAAAGGAATTGCAGTAATGAAACACAGAGACTTTATCTCCAGGGACCAGTTCTAGTGAAGTATTCTATGGCATTTTACTGACAGGATCTAGAATGAGTAATAATACAGCACAGAAGTAGGATCAGCCTCCAAAGAATTCCCAAGAATATGGATGCTCATTGCAACTTATGACTTTGAAGGCACTGGGGCAAAATTTGATGGCAGTGCTTAGAAATTTTGTACTGTAATGTTAAGGGACTAGAAGGCTGTTACTGAATACTGTGTACCACCAACAGGCAGCTACGCACAGGTACAATGCTAACACATTCCTTGTTGAAGTAGATGTTTATGCTATAACCACACTCTTTTTAACATTTGCCTCTGTCTTATGCTTAACAAACGGGTGTGGTTGTGACATTTGCTCCCTTTACTCACAGTGAAAAAAGCTGTATTCTAGTCAGCTTAGAAAAGCCACTTTCAGGCAAGGTCAGAGGACTCACTGATTTAAAACATCCTTCCATATGGGACTGAGATGGGTCCTGACATGGCCCCTTCTTAATGAGCAGAAAAAGCACATTAAAAATAAAACAGTCTCTGTAAATGACATCGCTGTGTTTGTACAAACAAATGGCTTTTATGCCTGAGAATACACCTCTCTTTCTCATCAGAAAAGATGATTCAGGATTTTGCAGTGCAACGGACCAAGACTGATATAATTTCACACAGATATAGCTTCTGTTTTAACAACACTTCTAGTAACAATAACATATGGTTACATAGATCACAGGTTAATACTAAAATATTACATTATGTACTCCTATAAAAAATTATTAATCCTATAAAAAACTTAGTGATAAACTCTTGATAAAGCAGAAATTATGTAAAATACTAAAAAGTATCCAACATTCCAATGAACAATTGCAAGTTTTCATGCTACATAAACTGTCCAATGGAAAAATGTATTAAAGACCTTTGGTAAATATTAGCTAGGAATAAATGTATTCCAAATATATCTCTGCAGATTCTTAGCAGTATTTGTGCTTTTTTATCTTCCTAGAAATAGGTATTTTGGGTACTTAATAACCAATTTAACAATACTAACCAGCTGTTCCTGAGTGAAAAGGCTATCTCCTCTCTATCAAGAATTCTTTCAGCTGCTCCTTGTTTTTCCATGAAGCAAAAAGTAACTTTGCAGTCACTTTAACTTTCTAAGTCGCTTATGCTCTTGAACCAAAGAAAAGGACAAAAGAACTGACAGATGGTACTTGTATCAGTTGTGAGCGTTTTTTATATAAAGAATCCTATGCAAAATCATATTCCATGTTAAGGGAAGATGGCAAATGAAAGTGTGCATAACTAAAGACAAAATGACCACTAACTGAAAATCTATAATATTGCAACTTTGTTCTTTGCAAGGGAAGAGACAGACATAACAGGACTAAACAGGATATTCAGAAAGGGGAAATAGAACTTTCGTCTAAAACCTGTCTACTAAACCAAAGAAATATGATGTTCTAAAGCATCAGAAGAGACTATCACTGAAGTCTATGAGAACCACCACAACGTAGCAAAGACCTGTCCACATCAGTGACTGTCTCAGACATCTGACTAGACCAGAACGGAAGCTCAGTGCTGGCTGAAGCAAAAGATCCAGATGATCAAAGCTATTAAAAATATACTGTCATTGGTTGTTGTGGGGTTTTGGTTGGTTGGTTGGTTTTGTTTTTTTAAACGAAAAACCCAAATGTACAAACTTCTACCCACCAATGCTGGAAAGCTTTAAAAGGACATTAGTGAAAGCCTTTTTCTGATCACATAAACCCTTTGGAAGTGTAACATGAATAAAGGATTAGACCAACACTTGTCTGCAATTTGATCTGTCTTAGAGGCTGCTTAATCACAAATAAGAGGTTAACATTCAGAGATGGCAAACAAAAGATTAACACTGAGCCATGAAGTAGCTCATACAGACTTGTATAGGTTTGCATTCAACCATAGATTTCTGTAATTTATCAATCATATCTGTGAAATGTATTATATTCTTAACATGGGACAGCTGTATCACACATTATACTGGCAATGTTGTCGAATATCTGCGTATCTCTGAATCTGAAAACCACTGAGACCATTCATCCTTTGTACACTGAACACTGCTAATTTATGCTCTATCATTTGTTTCCTATAGTTAGCAAATATTGTAAGGGAAAGGTTAATCCACTTTGCCAATGAAACCATGCCTGGTATCTTTTAGCAAAAGCCTACCAGGAATGCATTTCAGATAGTTTGGGATCTAAGATCCCTTCCCCCTCTTCTTTAGTTTATGCAACACAGCAAAAGCAATGGAGCATTTAGTATAAATGGGACGTGTCATTTCATGGTACTAAAACAGCATACCAGATAACCAGCAAGCATTTTGTTGTACAGCCCATAGGTCACATGCAAAATGACAGAGATAAACATAAGCCAAAGAGAAAGTGAAAATTTAAGCAGCTCAAGATAGAGAACAAGTTAAAAAATAAATCCTTTCCAGCACAAACAAAGGGTTATATTCAGAGGTGTTTGAGCTGTGGACTGGCAACCACTCCTCAAAATCTGAAACTACTGGTCAGCTTTCAGGTACCACTGGGCTACCAGAAACCATAACCTTGAATGGGAGAGGTTTTATATCCAGTGACACAGCTTATAAAAACAGGAATTTGCTCCTTGTTAGTGGTTTTATGGGCTTAAGGACAAAAAGAATCAAGCAGATGAGCAAAGTGCTCATAAAGCTTATCCTGCTACAGATATCCCACTTTTTTTTAGAGATAAAATCTAAATACAACTCCACAATGAGCCTTAATGCCTCTGATCCTTGCTGTGGCTCAGAAGCAACCCAGAAATTCCAAGAACTCCATACTCATTTTCTTACCTGAGAGACAGCATTTTTTTCTTAAATTGCTGAAGAATTCTCGAAAACATAATTAGGAGTTCAGCTAAGGGATAAAACACAGGAAGAGTATACCCCACTAAATGCTGAACGATAGGTCTGCTGCAATGCCTACTGAATTGCAGCTTCCAGGTGCAATACAGTTTATCCTACGACCACTTATAGCCAGAGATTAATTAGACAACTGGCAACATAGCTCCATCTTTGTATCTCTGAGAAGATCAGACCTTGAACTGTTCTAGCTATTTTGAAGAAGAGGCATATTAAACTTCAACCCTTGGGCTCCAAGGCTACAGCCTTCACAACCAACACATCTAATTACTACCCTCATTCCAGGTTTGGAAACCTAACTGCAGTAAGGGTTATCAGGAACTTGAGAAATGGATGGGTAGCTGCCCTTTACCTCAGACAAGTCATCTACAAACAAATCCACCCTTCCTACTTTTTTGCCCAACACAGGTAAGAGGTTAACTACTGATCTGCTGAACCAAATGAACAGTCTATAGGCTGCTTTGGGGCAGACTGATGAAGAATGAATTTTGTTCACTGGTTTATAGGGAGTCATCAGCAAAGAAAAAAGAAAAGTATTTGCTGGTTGACAGGAGAAATGTGAAGAGGTTATATGTGTCCCAAGGAAGCCTGAAAGAAAGCACCCATCTGGCCAGAGAGATATAACTGTACTGTAACATCTGGGCGAAAACGCTACTGACTGGAGCCTCAGAAAGCAGCATCTTGAAAAGAGGCTTGACAGCAGGGAGCTTGGGAGAATGGAAGGAAAAGTTGGCAGCTCCTGAGCTGCAAAATGATGACGAAAATGAAATGGAAAAAGTCACTGAGTCATGACTTAGAAGCTCCAAAAATTTCTGCAGGTCTGAGTTCACAAAGGCCGAATTTTGGAGGCCTGAAAATTTAAAGTTGCAGTTTTTGCTTTATTTTGTCATGCTTTTTTTTAACCAACTGCAAATTATTCTAAATATTTGACACTTGTTAAATTAAAGAACGATTGCAGTGGTTAGAAAAGAAGCAATCACCAATTTTCACAGAAATTATCCTCCTAAAACTGTGGTTACTATTCTGCTTTCATTTATAGCTGCTTATCTCGTTTCATCAGTGGAAATATACTGGGTGTTGAAGAAGGAGTCCATTCAAGTATTAATTTGGATATTTATACATACAGCCTATAATTATACAGAACACTCTAATCTGATTTAGCATGTTCTACAGGTGCCAGGAAAATAACTGACATTAGTTATTGCGTTAAGAAAATGAATTTTTAAAAGCTGCATGTTATTAAAAGCATGTGAAATGCATATACTGGAATCCTGCCTAAATCCTAATAACATACATGTCTCGGAGATATTCAATACCCACAGGACAGATTATTTGCTAACAACTCAACAAACTACTGGATTTCCCATTCCACCTTTCTATGCCTTATATGTAATTACTTTGGACACAGAATAATTTCTGGTCTTGCACAAATGCAAAAGTCAGTGGTATAATTCAGAACAATATTTATATTTATTTACTCATGGGTAAAAAAGTCACAAAGCCTTTACCATCTCTAGGCATAATTCAGATGCAAGAGAAACATAATCCTCAAAGGCATATCATCTTTCATTTTTGTTCATCATGTCTTTCCCCTAAATCACTCCTAAATTCCTTCCAGTACTCAGAAGGATTTTCTGTTTTGAGGAAATATTATCATTCAGATAAGTGTTATGACTCAGAGAAAACAAGCAGCCATAACCAACAGCCAAAAAAAATACCTGGCATCTTGACTACCTCCAAGGTTGTACTGTTATTAGAATAGACATAACTGATGGAGCAGAGGCAGTAACATCACCCAGGAAACAGCTCCTTATATTCACTATGAAATTAACTACTTCTGCAACTGCTGGGAAAATTTAAAGAATAGGTCAGATTAAGACACCCTAACCTACGTGTCTACATGTTTAAAAGCTGGCTAGGTCTTGGAAGAGACCATCTTTTCCAGTGGAGGCAGGATTTACTTTCGTAAATACGGGCTTCTAGAGCTCTTTGAAATATTCAGCTATATACCAACTGGCCTCCAGCTGCAGGTCTGGAAGAGCATAGGTCTCTCATACATCTGGTATCTCATCAAAGAACTCTACATGTGTGTGCTGGATAGTCTAGCACACCTCAGATGCCACCTGTCTTTATGAAACTAAAACATCCTGGAGATCTAGTTAGTAAAATCGATGCATCAACAGCAATGTTTCACACCCTGAAGTAGAGACACAAGAAGAAAGTCAACTGATTAGAATTTAAAACTATCTGAGATATCTACATGCAGATAGCATATACTCCACAGGACCTAAGGAAGCTTCCTTCTCACTGCATATGCTACTGGATATGATGTGTAATCTCAGATCACACTAAGTACTATGCTAGTCAGCATAATTCAGTAGGTGCTCTATGCTTCTACTGCGAGTGATGTGATTTGCTCCACCAACCTCACCCACTGTATTGGCTAGGCCTCAAATCTGTTGCTAAATATCTTTACCAACATTTAAATTGCAGTTTATCCTGCCTGATCTGTGTCTTCCCAGATAATAGTGGGCTTCCCATAAGACCTACATCATATTTCTCATACTTACATGGATGTCTCATAAATTTCCAACAACAGAGATGTTTATGTTTAGTAAAATGAATGAGTCTCTAGTAGCTGGTTAGTTGACTCACCCTCTAGGCTACACTGGCTCTGTAGACTAAACCTTTATCATTCAGATTATCAGATTATAGGGACAATTTAAACACAGTGCATATAAACACAGCTCCCCATAAGCATCTGGATTTAGGTGTCTTAATTTCAAACTGAACCTCATCATAACTTTACCAATATCTACAGAATTACTCCATGCATAAACGCAGTTGTTATCATGAAGTTTCATCCCTTTGTGAAGACTGCTGTTAGTCTTTTCTGTTCAGGTTTTTCCCTCATTCATAATTTAAGTGAAGCCAGAAAAACGTGTGAAGTATATGCACATTCTTTGGAAGTGCATTATACATTCTGAATCCAAATTGGCCGTATACAGATGTCAATGAGACCAAGTCGCCATATACTTCAAAAGAAGCAGCATACAAGCAAATGCCAGGCTAGCACAGATTAGCACAGAGGGCGTCTCTTAGATCATTTTACAAATCCCTTTTGCATTCAGCGTAGGTACTGCAGACGTTAATAGCAAAAAAGACTTTTTTTTTTTTAAATCCTGTTCTTCAGTTATTTCATATTTATTAATAAGGCTTATTATTTAGTACAAGAACCACTACTTGTGGAAATATCTCTTTACTGAGGGGGTGCTCAAACACTGGAACAGGCTGCCTAGAGAGGCAGTCTATGTCCCAAACCTGTCGGTTTTTAAGAGGCATTTGAACAATGCACTTAATAACATGCTTTAGCTTTTGGTCAGTCCTGAATTGCTCAGGCAGTTGCACAAGATGATTGTTGTAGGTCCCTTCCACCTGAAATATTCTGTTCTGTTCTGGCAGATCTGCACTGTACTGGTAGATATTTAGTTACTAGTTACTGAAAGTCAGGACAGAGTTAAGTTTGCTTCAGCTACAATTTAAATGCTTCAAAAGATTTCACATGGAGCTGGCTACCTGCGAGCGGAAAACCCTTGTTGCACCATATCACCTAATTAGTTATGGTTATATAAATGTTTTTCCTTCTTTTACAACTACAACTAGTAACACTAGTTTATAGTTGTAATGCTAACTTTCATCACTTTGTATAAGCACCCAAAATTGTGTCAGATGTCCTCTGCTTCAGCTAGTAAGAAAAAGTAACAACTTCATCCTACAAAAAAATATTAATCAGGTGTAGAAAGAAAACATACATCAAGTAAAGATTTCACGTCCACTAATAGCTTATATTAATAAGTTGTTAATAATCTTTATTTCTTAAAACGCAGCAACATTCAATCACTGCCTAATTCCATGGGTCATGCTTAAATATATTTAAGCCCTGCCTTCTTTCTCCATATAACCATGTGGCAGCAAAGACTGGCATGACAGGGGACATCCAAGAGAATTTCAGGTCCTTACTAGTGGTGAGCAGTTAGTGATTTCTCCTTCACCCTGTGCACTGGCCTGGGGTAAGCTGTGCTCCCTGTTTAGACCAGGCCCACGCTAGCCCTATTCATGTCTTTCTGATCCTCATTAGGATTTGCAGAAAGGCAAATTAGATTCTAGCTGCCTTTCTGGAGGCTTTTTTAAGAAAAGTTTTCCCAGTCATAAATCCAGTGTGGGATATTCCTAAGTAAACCATGTTTTTTTCTGTATGATCATGTAATTTGTTGATCATTTAAAATGCTTCCACAGCAGGGAGTTCATTGCTAACAATGCTGCAGTCACTAAATGGGAATTATCTGCCATCTGAATTACATCATCTACAGCCACAGCCATTATGAAAGCCTCATTTTGAGGAGCAATTTAACACCACACACTGTAAGGCTGCATTATACTGTACACAATAACACCAGTGTACAACAACCAGAGTGCCACCTAGTGCGACCCACGTTACCATCGCTAGTCTAAAAACAAGTGCTGAAGTGTTATGAACTACTTAAAAAGGATGAGTTGTGCTTGCTAAAATACTCTTATCAGCAGAGAAATTCAGATCCAGAATGAAAAAAAAAAGGTTTAAAACATCTTCATGTATCTTAATACTCATCAAAAGAAGTCTGTAGAATAAAAAAAAAGACAGTTTGTCCAAATGCTGGAATATGTCAGCTGTTGTCCCTAACGACATTCAAAACTGGTTTTTCTTTTCCTCCACAGGCATGACATTAGGAAACAAACAACACCTTCAGACTCAGTTTACATGATGAAATAAGTTATATCATCAAAACCTTCAAATACACATTACAGAAGAGACATAATCTATATTTCTGCATAGTCTATATGAAGCCCTGTCTAAGTTGACACATTCATCATACTCTGCACAAGGATTTCACCAAGAACATACTGTCAAGCAAAACTAGGCTTACCTGAAAGTGCAAAATTATGGTCCATATCAACCCCAAAGTCAATTTGGGATTCCCATCCGTTATGTCATCATTTCTGATGTTAACCAGTTTCACCTGCCATTGTGGAAAGAAACATAGAGAGTTGAAATAAATGCCACAGATACGTAGTGCGTTACACAGGTGTGACTATAAAAGGTACATTAGTCACTGCATGAGCCTACTCTGTTGGGTTTCTTAATTCTCAAAAGCAGAAAGAAATTGCACTCTGGCTGTCAGCAGCCGTCGAGAAATTGTTCTCTCCCACCAACCTGAGAATATGTCTCAGCTGTAACCCCACCAGCAGATCCACTCCCTGTGACAACTACCCTTCACCTCAGTCCTTAACAGAACGAGAAAGGACAACAAGAATACGATGGTCTGTAACTGGTGCATCAATCTCAAGGCAGTGCTCAGACCTGGGAAGCTATCACTGCCTTTATTCCTCCCCCACACTTTCCAGCACCAGAGCAGGGATTCAGCCGCAGAACTGGTTTGCTAAAACACAACAGTCTGGCTTGACAAAACCAAGGATTTAGTATCACATTCAAATAACCAATGGTTTACAATTATTACCACTTCTGCTGCTGTACTCATTCACAGTACTAAAACATGCAATGGTTAACAGGATTAAAACAAAGGCTGAGATTATTGTCACTCCCATAGAATTATTAATCTCAGTCTGGATGTCAGTTTGTCTTATTTTATTAAGTTTAATTTCTCTGTATGTTATTATGTATCCATATAGCCTAGCAAATAAAAATGACTCAGCTAAAAGGCATTTTTTGCTTGTTAGCAAAGTTACATGCATACGCTCTTTAACATATAACCTGCTATCAACTGAACAAGCAAAGGCATGTCCTGCTTTTGATCTGCACACGTAATCTTAATTATTACCGGGGGCAGGTAGAGGACACCACCAAACCAAAAACACTCTTTGGAAGAAAGACAGAATATTCCATGGTCAAAAAAAAAAGAAATTAAAACCAAATCCAAATGTCCTCCTCCCACTGCATTATAAAAACTGTTTGTGTTTGGCAAAACTATCTTGACATATTTGTCAAAACTGTCTTATTTGACATACTTGTCAAATATGTTTTATTTGACAGTCAAACATGGCTTGCCTTTGGGTTTTTTCTTTCCAAGTCAGGCTTCAAAACTGTCAACATATAGGATCTCTCTGCCTTACAATCACAGTAAAGCATTGTGTTTGGAGGTTATACAGCCAACCTGAGCAAGTTACTTTCTAAATACGATTTAGAAACACCTAGCAGGAGGATGAAACCTTTATCAAATGCAAATCCCAGTGGCAACTTGCCAAGACAACCAAAGCCCTACAAGCATTCTGTACAGTGGAGTACAGCCATGTTCACAAAACTGTGAGCTTAAAGAAAGTACAAAAAAAACTCAGATCGCAACCAGTAGCATATGATGGAGACCTGCAGTTCCCAGTAACACATGCACATTCATAAACATGAAGATGACCTGATCCTACATCTGCTGCGTCTTAATACACACCATCTACTGTGCATAAATAAGGCATAGTGCAGCCTGTCCAGAGGTCTCGCTGCATAAAAATGCTGCTGTGACTGGTATTTCAAGTAGCTATCCTTCCACTTCATAGTGTATTTGTTCTGCAGCTCACTTAGGTTAACATGAAAGGTTCGCTTTGAAACCAGCAAAGCAGGATTGAATTCTCAGTGCACACCTAGCCCATCACTGACCCAAAAGACAATTTTACTCAAAATATGAAAAGACATCTGGTTTTATAACCAAATTAAGTGTCTGTTGGTGGTTTGCCACCTCATAGATTTTCAGACCTTTTAAGTAGCAAGTAAAATTTAAAAATAAATAAAAATAACTGATCAGGGAGCAGGTTTCCAGCATGGGTTCATTTGGGTGGGACGGATAGCGAGGTACAGTTTTGCCTTCCATGTTTTAGACATTTTTTACTACTGCCATTTGCAAGGGAGAGAGCAAGAACCCTGTAAATGCTTAAAAGAAATTTAAGAGCAGAAAGACACAGAAACAGAAAACCACCCAGCAATGTGCTTTTCAAGTGTTCGGCTTAAAGCAAATAGAAGTGAAATTCAGCCTGAATCTTCCACAGGTGACTCTGTTGCCTCTCTAGGGCACCAGTTTTTCTTTCATTCAGGATCAAGGCTTGAGAAAGTTTTCCCAAAATAAATATAATCAAAACAAGAAAGTCCCATACAAGGTTCTAGTTGCTTTGAATCTGCATTTTACACTCAAAATTAGGTTGGGAACCAAACCGCATATCAGCTACTGCCTGGGAGCATGGAAGATAGTTAACTTTACTACAAGCAACTCCCAGAGATCTGAACCCACAATTTTCTACTCTTTAGCATCATATACCACATGGAGTGTGTTGATATTATTGCTCAGAGAAGGGTGGTGTAAAGTTACCTTTGTCAAGCATGAGATCAAGCTGAGCCTACTCCAGCAGCTGATTACAGCAAGCATAAAGGACCAAGCAGGAGGCATTTATTTATTTATTAGCCACAGGTAACAAAATTTTCATTGCCATTTATTAAACTTTGCACCATACCTGGCGTTTTTTCAAATAGTCAAGTGCAATTTGGACGTTCTGGAGTCTGTGAAAACGCATCCGACCTTTTTCTCGGGGCTAAAATTGGAAAACAATAGTCGTGAGATTTTCTTGTCACACAAAAGAACAAACAGTCTGATCTAAAAACCGTGTAACACATGTGAAGCTCTGCAGTTTTAATGAAGCCAACACCTTCAGTGTTAAAACGTGCTTTAACTGTATACTTTTTTAAACCGTAGTTGACAATTTTTAGCACAGTGAATGGCAGGAGAGATCAGTGGTCCCAAACTGCAACTTTGATCCATGCAGGCTGATAGCTGTTTCCCTGGCACATTTAAGTACTATTAAGGCTAAGAGGGCTAAAAAAGTCCCTACATAAATCTACCTACAGATGCTAAATTGCCATTTATTATTATAAAAGATTCACAGTGTATTAAGCAAAGCAAAATATAAGTAATGTCATGAACCGTCATTTTGCTCGGGTAAACTCTGTGATGGAAAAGCTTTACCTCTGTATGCAACTTTATGATTTAATGTTGCTTATTTATGGTACAAATGCATAATCATTATGATAGCGATACAACTTTTGTTTAAAGCCTCTAATAAAGAGAATACCTTCCTCAAAACAGAATAATACAACATATACAGCCCTAGAGTGTAAGTTTAAACTCTTGACGTGGGTAGTACATCATAGAGCATGAAAAAAAAGTAGCAAGTCATTCTATTCAAAGCAAAGTCAAAACCAGCAAGAAGAAACTGCAAAATAAGCACGAGTGGTATGTTAATGGAAACATGGCAAAACTGCATGCAATTAGTGTAAAATCACCAAGAAGAAGAATCACACAGAAAAACCATACTTTACTTAGCTGTCACAGATCAGCAATGGGAAAGCAGTTAAATTTATGTCATCACATCCAAATCCTTCTATTATTCTTCCTTATTTCAGATTTTTCACAAACTTTGACAGCAACAAACTGAAGCAGACTATAATTGCTAGGGATCAGCCATGAAAATGAGTATTTCCTCAATCACTACGAAACACACAGACAAGCCCATGCCTTCCTCAACTGCCATTTTTCCCCCCTGTAGAGTACCAAATACTTGCCAAAAGAAAACATGAGAAATAGATTTGAATAAGAAACATAAACTAAGACACAAATGATTTTAATTTCCATTACAGAACCTTCTATTTATAGGCCCTTATTTTTCACACCGATAGCCCAGGATTCAAAGTTCTTCAGTCCTTGCTAACAAGTAGCCTCCCTGGATGGAACAAGGGACTGCAGATCTGGAACTTAGTTTTCCACAACAAAAAGGGTATAATAAATCCCAATCTATGTGTTCAGCTATAGCATCTCAGAGGGGAAATATATTTTTTCTTCTAATGTACAGCTAAAATGCAGCATTTTGAGTTATGTTATGCCCCAGAAAAAAAAGCACACAAATTCCACTGAAATCACAACTGCAACACAACACACAGGGAAGTAAAGAAGGCGCTTGGACCCTATGACAGCAAGTTGCTTTAGCAAATGCTGATAATGCGAGGTCTACAGAGGCATGAAACAGCTCAATTGGACTAACATGCACTCAGCATTTTGCACTTTATAAGTAGGTATTTCCCTTCTGGATGGTTAAAATACAGTGAAAGGATAATTCAGTATTTGTTGCGAGAACGACAAACCCTGCAAACAATCCATATACTTAGTAGCTGCTACACAGCACTGTCATGTAACTTTGACTATCGGCTTTGACAAAAATAGGTATTACACTTGATAAATTCTAAATATATTTGCATATTTGAATTAAAATATATTGAAGTATTATCCAGTATTATGTCAAATACGCCTTGGGTGGAGTACACTGGTGCTTCGAATAAAGAAAAATCAATTTTCTGCCGCTGTCTTCACAAAGAAGAGCCTTCAAGCCTTTGTGCAAATTACTTTTATATGGGCAATACTGTTTGCGAGTGAAAAAAAATAATCTTGGTTTAATGGAATTATGGTATTTCCTTATTTGTTATTAAAAATATTTTTTTCATATCTTGATAATGTTGTCCAGTACACATTTGTGCCATGGTTTTGTACAGTTTAATGAAAGAAAATAAAAGAAATCGTGAACATTTGTGTTTTAGCTGTTCACAGAAAGGCTGAATATAAATTTGTCATTACCATACCTCCATCATAAACATAGGTATCCTGGTCTACCAATGTGAGTTCTTTTGTCCTTCTACAGCACACTACTGCAGCACACAAAACTAAGAATTCACATTAGCAGACACCACACTTCAAACACTACGTTAGTACAGTTATGGGGGTCGGCACCTACCCCCTTATCCTCATCCTCCACATCCTCATGCTGTTCAATTGCGCATGCTTCTGTTGAACTCACCAACCGTAAGGTCTTCAAAAAATCTCGCTCTCTTGGCTAATGAATATAACAAACAGGAGACAGGACAGCAAAAACACAAGATAGACCACAAATGAAAAGAAGAGCATGAAAAGAATAACATAATGAAGAGAACAAATACCAAGCAAGGGAAGTAATGCTCACAAAGAAAGGAAATGACACCTGAGGAGTGTGTTAGACAATTTCAGGGACATTTTATCCTTGTTATTTGTAAGTTACTCCCATTAATGTGAAGGGATATTAAGCATCAAGTACTTGTTAAAAGAAAACTGTAAAGAAAAGGAAGAACAGAAAAAATAGCGCATTACCCTATTAAGAAAGGAAGTCTCACTGACCATAGGAAATACAGAGAACAGATTGCATTTCCCCATAGAATTCACAGTGGAATATTTTACCAACAGAAATACAACTTGTGTCTTTGGTATCAAGTCACATGTTATGGAAAATATCAGAGAAACTGCCTGCAGTTGATACACAGAGTTAAGAGAGCAAATGTTTATGTAACAAACTGGAATCACTGCATTCTGATCAAAAATCTTACCAAGGTGTCTCCAGAAAGGACTTCTAAAAGTGAGATCAAGTTATGTCCATCTCTTAGGTCTTCATACAAGTCATTCACATGTTTTCGAACCTGCACACAAAAATTAAAGATCCTCATATATACTTGAGAATTCACACTCCTATTAACCTGTATCTTTTAATATGCAGATAAACCTCAGATATGCTTCAGAATGGCTTTTTAAATTTATTCTCTTTCATGACAAATTTACAAACCCAAATTAGTTGTAACAGGCACTCACACATTTCCATCACATCTTATTTCATTTTACTGAAAAGAAAAATAGCATGAAGTTATAGGTAATGAATGCATATAGCAATGAAAAAAAATCAGTATCTGACAATTTAGATGATACCAGATACCTACCTATTTTGGCCTAAATAACGATCCCTAAGAGACGACACTAGCTAGATCCTATGAATTATGAAAATATACACTAAATGTACATATTATCAACAGTATGCATGTTCACTGGAGTCAGGCCAAAAGTTAATGCACTTTCTGGCCTTAAACTTATTGCTAATCAAAGCATACCATCTACCAGTTAACATGTTTGGTCACCTCACATTTCCCAGTATTTTGCGCATTTTCCCAATAGCTCACACATCCCCTTTCATTCAGATACACCATACCAAAGAAATACGATGTGAGATTGATCTAGTGAAGCCAAGGACACACACGGCCCTTCCCACAAGCTGTGCCAGTGACAGAGGTTAATGCTCCATACAGCTCAGTAGCACTCTACCACCAGCAGTCACCAACCCAACTGATTCCCTTCTGTGGTACCCCCAAAATAGACAGCCAGCTTTTGCCAGCTGACCTCATTCAACGAGATCAGGTTGAGACGGGTTGGTAACCAGCAGACCCTTGTGAGGCCAACCATTAGGAAAGGAATAGATGTAATGAGAAGCAAGAGAGATGAAAGCACTAGCTTTTCTGACAGGCTCAGCAAAGCTGGGAGATGTCTGTCCACGGGCCAACTACTTGTTTCTTAGCATTAGCTCAAATGCAACTTTATCTGAAATTTCTGTCACAATTTCAGCCAGCTGCTCTTTAAACAAGAAACAAAGGACCTCATTTCTTGGAAGCAGAAAATTTTGACATTCCCACCCAGGGCAGAGGTTGAGGGCTTTCCAGTTACAATTTGATGTAGTTGAGGGCTTTCCAGCTACAACTTAATGTCAGTTCCCTGGGACCAGATCAGAAAACTCTTAAACTTACAGAGCATAAAACATAACATCAGAAACTTCTTCTGACATTACTACCTCTGCCAGGGATGAACTGTATTTCCAATATGAGATCTATGGGACCCTCATCTGACTGCCAACATTTCTGTGTGCATGACAAGGGCAGTAGGAATCAACCCAGATCATCAGGTTCATACAATAGCTCTGTTCACCTGACTTTCGGGGGAATTTTTAGATCCACCCTGTTGAATAAATAACAGTTTCCATACCAGTGAGTAGCTTTATAAATGGCTTTTAGTTCAAGTTCTCTTACTTAAACTTTTAAACAGGAAATTACCCCGCAATCTGTTTTCACAAAGACCATCATCTTAATTGAGAATAACATCAGAGCATATTTATGCTTGTGCTGAAGACTAGCCAGAACAAGTCATCTACAAGACTGTTCCACAAGGAATTACAACAGATATTTTCCAAAACGTTCATACAGACTCTGCATATACACAGTCAAGTTACATACCAGTACTCTTATACACAGCTTCACATGCTCACACATATATGCAAAATAATATAATCTTAACTTAAACTGTGATTAAAAAAAGTATTATAATCCTGTTAACAGCTCATTCAAAAAAAGAAAGAACCAAAAGAAAAATTCTCTGGTAATACCAAAGTATTGTTAAGCTGAGCAAAGAAACAGAACTACATCAGTTGTAGAAAGAAGGAAAAGGGAAGCCATGTAAATATAATTAAAATCCCTGACACGAGACTTGATTATGCTGAACACTTAAAAGATGAAAAACACAAGGGTCTTTAATTTTTAACCCAAAACAACTGTGACTTTTTATTTTGCTATTCAAAGAACTACGTCAAACTGAGTGCCAAACTCTTTCCAACAAAAGCAGGCAAGTTTTCTTTACAATAAAGCCCTACAGATGGTTCCCCACTCCTCCCTGCCCCATCAGCCACAATGTGACATTCTCTACCTCCCATAGGAGAGCAGAATCCCAAGCCAGAGCAGAGCAAGAGCACAGGCTGGTGACCACAGGCATGGGAGGATACTGGGTTAAAGGACAGAGGAAGGGGGTGTACATATAAAAGTCACTGCACCAACACAGCAGAACTATCTGTGCATCACTAAGCCAATGCCTACAACTCTTTTCAACATAGAAGTCACAGGAGTTGCCCAATGTGCAGGTACCTGAATAGTAGGATGAAAAAGTACTACCATTTCTATCTGTCTACTTTTATTTTCCATTAGATGAAGGATAATTTTGTTATCCTGCTGGTCCATCTCTCACAACACACATTTATTGACCTCCTGTTTGTTTCTCATTCTCTGAGGTTTCCAAAGTATTATAGAGACAACCATCTTTCCCAGCTTATCTTTCTAGAAATCACAGATGCTTCAGAGATGAACTCATACTGTGTATGAAGAAGGTGGCATAGAGCTGTCAAAACAAGAAAACCAGCAGTACTCCTTAGATGTCTGTCTTAGATCTTCCATTGTCTGACAAATACCGTGTGAGGATTAATTACATAGGACATACTACATTGGTATGCTGGTACAGGACAATATAACAAGGAATTTCCTCCAATACTTTGAGCAGCAGATGTACACCTAAAAATAAGTATTTGGGCAACTGATGTGCAGCAAGCATGTTCACTAAAAACAGCAGATCACTTATTTTAAAAGGATTATCTTGTGCTTCTCAAGAGACACTACACTTCTCTATACTTGAGAAAAAGCTTGCAAAAATCATTCCTCTCTAGCTAACACTTGGCCAGGTCTTGCCTCTCAACATATATAATGACTTCTTAGATCTTTAAACTCACAAGAAACCAGTATTACTATTTCATCCCTGTTCTGCTGCCACATTCAGGCTCCTTCGGAACATATAGTACCACAAGTACCAGATGCACATGGGAGTGCCTGGATGGATCTGTGGGATCTGCAGAGCCCCATGGCATTTTGCAACAGTTCTTGTGGCTTTACAATAAAATTGCAGATTTGTCAGCCCTACATTTTGTAATGTCCACGTGCAAAGTAGGTTACATGCTGCCTCAGGCAACTTTTTGCAATATGCCCATGTGAGTGTGGTAGCTTTGATAATTTGGGCATGAGAAGAGATTCTTTAAGGAAGACGTGGGAGATACTGCATGGCTGAAGGGCATATGACAAATAACAAGGGAAGCAAAGTGGCTGCATCAGTCAAAAGGAGACAGGGAGAATTTGAAGCACCGTTTCAGAAGTGATTCATCTTCTAATCATCATCCTCTGGCAGGTATATTCTAATGTTTGTGGTAAGGAACTCCCATCTCCCTTGACATGAGCATAAGATATTTTGATATCATGCTTCTCCCATAAAATTAAGCTTTGCAATCTACTGCCTTGGTGAACCTGCACTATCACTAGTAAAAACAGCTTTTAGAACAGTAGCAGCCACAGGGCTGCAGTCTTAACCCCACACAGCAGCATATGAAGCACTTGAGAAACAAAGACTGCGAAGATGGCTGCTGCCTCCCAAAGCTAGCAACCTAACACTCTGCATAACTCGCGTAGTTTTATCATACAGTTCAGCTGACACATCTGGTTGTCCTTACAATCAAGTTGCTATCGGTTCCAACCTCACGTACCATTCCATTCTGCTTCTGCAGTTAAAGCCTGGCTCACCAGGCTTGGCTTCCTCCTCTGCAGGCTGGCATCACAGCAAATCTGTCACCACTACCTTCAGTCTGCCTGGGACTCCTTTCCACTGACAAAGAACAAAGACATGATTCAGCTGCCTGGGCACACAGCTTTAGGGCTGCTTTATGCTTACGGAGTATGCCATTTGGCCTCCACTTGCTTCTCCAGAAGCATGAAGGCTTGCTAAAGTCCTGCTGGCCAGCTCCCCACCCATGTCTGTCCTGATTACCCTTACACATCAAAACCAGCCCTAGATGTCCATATTTAGGGAACTGAACCTGCACAGTGATCTCTATTTTTGCCATGGGTCACAGCAAATAGCAAGCCATCTTCCACAGCAAGCTTGTTTCTTATAATTTTTCTTGCTATTATTAGTTGTCTTGTGCTGATACTGGAACAAAATCTAGAGTTTTATACAATAAAACCACAGGCTTCTTATTATTGTATGGCTAAAAGGAGATGGACGGTCCCTTCTGATTCTGCAAACAAAACCAGCTTGGTATTGGAAAGGATAGAGAGAAGACACACAGGCTGGAGTAAAGTAGGAAGGTTGCTCTCTCCAACACTTTCATACATCAACTAGGGCCTGTTGTGACAGTACAAGAGGTGTTTTAAACTAAAAGAGAGCAAATTTAGATTAGATAGAAAGAATAAACATTTATTTTTTTTTTTTTTGCAGTGAGGGTGGTGGAACACTGGAGTAGGTTGCCCAGAGAGGTGGTAGATCCCCCATCCCTGGAAACAGTTTGTGCTGGGCTCTGAGCAACCCTAGTTGAAGATGTCTGCTCATTTCAGGGGTGTTAAATGGGATGACCTTTAAATGTCTCTTCCAGCCCAAACTAGTTTATGATTCTATGGTAACACAGAAGAATCACAAACTTTCCTTATTCAGGAGTAAATGTGGCAGGAAGATAGGGTTGTGGCCCTTTCTGTGTATACGGCAGTGCACACCCAGCATACATGTAGAAAGACCTCACCGAGATTCATGGTGGCATACTGCATGTTCCAGACCATTACCTAAAATGCAAGGGACCACCTTCTGGACTGAAATAGTGGAGGAAGGAGCAGAAACAAACATTAATGTGCTGCAGAATCTGAAGTCAGCTAAAAGGGAAGGAGAAAATATATAATTAGATCATTAGAAGCAGGAATAACTAGAAGCAACTCCCATGTACCGGAGGCCACCAGGAACTCCCTGAGGGAGGTGAGGCAACCCCTGTGGCAGGCTGCAGGGCTCAGAAACAAGGAAGAGTTTTGTGCTCACACACTTGCAAAATTATCCATATTTACAGGGTGAGGAAAGCAGACTATTGTAATCAACAACCTTTCTTAAAACATCAGGAGTTTCCTTACCTACATTATAATTAAGCTGAACTGATCATTATGAGAACATGCCAAATTAGACTTTTCCATACAGTTTCCAGAACAGGAAAAAGAAGAAAGAAATCTGATTCACATTTATTTTGAATAACTGATATTCAGCTGACAAGCCTTTATAAAATCAGTGGCATCCCCAGGCATTAACAAGAATTACAATATTATGGATCCAACAGAGGCTTTTTCAGACCACATTGCCTGGGAAAGTCTTTTCAAGTACCGCTCTCCTCTCTTCTGGAAGCAAAGTTAATTAAATGCCTAGCACACACATAAAGCATTACTGCTTTTCCAGAGGAAAACGGGCCAGGGCTCAAAAGTTAGAACTGTAAGGGGTGTGTTTGGGAAAAAAGAGTCAGGCCTTAATTACCACCGAGGTCACTGATAAGTCCAAGCGGCAGCTGGCACAAGGCCACCGTGAGCTGCACAATAAACTTCAAGTTTATTCTTCAAGAACCTCATTCAATGTCTATGGAAAAAAGATCCTTTAAGACTCCCATTCACTTCAGCTGCAGTAAAAAGCTTTTCTTCAAGATAATAGACACAGATAGTTAAGAGCTCCTATAATTACACTGTTCCACAGAAAATGCTATCAGCATTAAGACTGCTGAAAAACTCCTGTGGCTACTGTATGAGGTCCTGACATTCTGATGAGTTTCCCTAGTGTTTCAGCTTCCTAAAAATGTACTTAAGCTTGTTTTTAAAGGACAAATTGTCTTAAAAGCTTTACGCGTGAGGAAACAGTTTTCTTTCGGTTTTGAAAATGTGTATGGTTTAGTCCTTTCACCTTTGAAAATTAAGGAATCACAGCAGCAGTTTAGCTGCATGAAAACAAATAATACTATGCCACAAGAACAAAAAAACCCCAAAATCTCATATGAGAAGCTGTATTTATGTACAAAAAATGCTAACATATACAGCATGATTTATGAGAAACACTCCAAAATTCTGAGCAGGCTGTAACAAATCCATGCAGCATGTAATTGTCAAAATATCACGTTTGTCAAAACATTCCCACATGACTGATCCACCAAGCACTGCTGCTTCTTCAGACATCTTCAAGACTACTTATTTTGCTCTTCACATTTCTTAGATTCCCCCATGTAAAGTACACAAGCATTGATTGATAATGCTGCAGGGCCACTCCACCTTAGGTAACTTCCATCCCGACAGGCTGTGAGGCACAGCAAGGCACTGGGCTGCAGTGCATGGCCAGCCAAGAGATCAGGGAGCATGCAGATTGACATCCTCGGTTACATGCAGATTGACATCCTCTCCCTAAATCTCTCATGTTCTTTAATCTCCTTACTTTTAACCCAAATTTATTTTGGAGGAGTGAGGAGGGGAACAAACTCCAAAGGCACACACCCTGGTTACGATTATTGCTTTTCACTGAATCCTATGATAAACTTCACCCATTCTGTTAAAAATAAACAAGCACACAAGCTCTGGCAGGATCTGACCACTGGGTAAGCCGGTGGCAGAGACTCCCGGGCACAGCTTTCCCTAGGGTCAGGTAGAGCACAGGCAGCCTGAGTGCTGGGCTGCAGATGGCGCTGTTCCCCAGCTCCATGCTGGCACACTCCAGCACTGGACGTCCACTGCCCAGGACACACAGGCTTGCTTCCCCCAGCCCAACAGCACAGGCCCGCAGCCAGGGCTGGAAGAGAGAGGGCACAAGGGGAAAAACTTGTGCCAAGTCTCTTCTGTGCGCCTGTTCACTTTCAAGCAAACTCTGGCAAATCTAGTTTTAGGTCCAGTGATCCAAAACTCACTTTCACTCTTTTCTTTTGCTTGCCAGTCTAATAAGCCACTCTGCAGGAAACATTTCTTGTGATTCTCTGAAAATAAATAGTTCTTTATTTCATACTCAGGAGTCATTTTCTAGCTGTTTAATTTTGTCCCTAAGTATTAATTCTCCTAAACAGTAGACACAGCTAATGCTACTCATTTAATTTCGTAACATAACTGTATGATATCAAGTACTTTCACTAACTCACGTTTAAACAAGTCTCCTGTACCAAGTGAGTTCAATGCCACTGATCTTGCTTTAAAACAGATGTTTTCTAACTGAAGATTCACCCTTTATTACATCCTTGGAGTCATCCTTCACTTTCTGATGTGACCAATGCTCAACACTTGATTAGCAGAAGAACTTTACGGTTTTAATATCCTTTGTGTTTTCCACCCCTCTACAGCCCTGTCCTTGCACCTGAAAGCTTGGATGAGTCATATTTTTATCTTTATATTAATCTTCATGTTCCTTGCAGACAACTTCACCATCCAATTAATCCATTGCTTTTGCATACTCCATTTTGCATTCTGCCCCGGCTTTCAATTATTTCACATATCTCTAGATAACTTTTAATAATCACAAAAAAGATACTTGTATAGCTTTGAGGTAAATATACTGTTGCTCAAATAAATAAAAAAGACCATTTCTAAATCTTGGCCTAACATTTTTTCTTATTATCTTCCTTTATTTGGTTACAGAAAAAATTCCAATATTCTCCTAATCCCCAAATCAACAAGTATGCAAGCTCGTACATAATCTTACATATATAGCGAACAGTAGGACATAAACATGTGCATCCTTGAATCCTATTTTGGATATTGGTAGCTGTGCAATATCTGAAATACCATTATTGTACAGAACAAGCTTAACCAAGCATCCTAAATGTCAAAAAAATCCTTCTTTCTATCTCCTATGGAAAAATAAGTCTTGTTTCTATTCCAGCTCACACATCTCCAATCTTTTTGAAGAATGGGCTGAAAGGTTCTCTCCAACCAACACTGGTCCAGCCACTCAGAATTTTTCCAGAGGTCCATTCTGCTTATCATCATCATCATCATCATCACAGCAGTACCTTCGCTGGTTTTAACACTTGCACAGACTTGGCCAGCTGCCTGTAAACTTTCTATGTTGGGATCAGCAAATCCATCTGAGTGCAGCCCATGACGCATAAATTCACAAGCTCCGCAGAAATGGGTACCTAACATAAAATGGACATCTACTCCATTATTGCTACAATTTAAAGTCCTAAAATGTTAAAGTTATAGAGATGTCCAGCCAGCTTTAATATCTACTTCACCAAATCAACCAAATCATCATCATTATATGGACAGCTCTCACTGAGCATGAAAGAGAGATGCTACATATGCGACATATGTCATGGGAGGCCCCATGCGACTCCACACGTTGCTCCCGCCCATTAACATTTCTTGCAACAGTTGTGATTTTAATGCCCAGCATATCCATCTCTCTTGCCTCTTTTGTACCTCAGAATCCCTTTATGATTTCTCCTCAGTGCAGTAAACTCTGTTCAGATCCATTTGTGTAGAAGACTAAAGATATTTTTAAATATCATAGAAAAAATAAAAAACCCACAAAAAAAACAAAAAAACCAACCAAAGGTCGTTATAAAACCCTCTCAACATCTCTATCGTATTTTTTAGTTCACAACCTGCTTAAAGCCTCACTTGTGACATTTATTCTGTGCTATTTTAAAAATATTATACTTAGAAAGGCTTAAATGTTGGCTATGTAGTCTTCATTAATCTGTATTTATGCCTTCCTAAGCTTGACATTACATGGCAGCCCACTGAAAGACTGCATTCTCACTGGAATTGTAGGATGATGCAGATGGAAATCATTAATTCAATGAAAATAAAACCTTTAGTAAAAAACTTGGCAGTGACCAGTGCTAAGACTCCAAAGTTGAATATTATTTTGCCAGAGAATGCTGGGTCTTATAAGGCTGTCACAGAGTAATACAACTGTAAGGTTAAAAAGGACTGAAAAGATCACCTCATCTGACCCAGTTCAGTGGAGAAATGGAGTTTGGCTATAACATGCCAGAGATGCTTTTTTAAATATTCTTGCCAATTGAAAGGAATTGCTTTGCCCCACTTCCTTGCTTTTCACAGAGGGGGATTTTTCCTTGCTAATCTTCAACCTAATCTTCTTCTGTAAACTAAATTGAATTTTTTGTTGTCTCTCCCCTTAGAGCCTGACCTCAGAAAATACTTGCTCACCAGAATCTGCACACCACCTTTTACATCCTGAGGACACATTATCACGCCTCCCTTCAGTCTTCTCTGATTTCAGACTAAACAAACTTAAAATATCACAACCTGGCCTTGATCTCCGAGAAAACTTACTTCTAAGTGCTTTAGTACAGGCGGCTATAAAGCTCTTATCATCACAAAGATCTGGAGTGGCACAGCCAGGTGGAGTTTCACAATCATGTGCCCACAAGCACACTCATGTATCCAGGGCAAGGCAGAATTACAAGATGTCTCCTTGCCCCCTAAGCACCATGCTGGCCCACAGGCAGAGTACAGAGCTCATCTGTAGTTTCTGGAGCTCCCTGGGCACAAGCAAATGCAGCCCAGTGCAGACTATGGACCCTCTAAAATTGGTGATAGGGCAATGGTGACATTTGTTGACAACATGACAAAAGGCCTGAGCCAGAGAAAAGTACAGCCACAGTGTTAGAGAAGCACGGGTATCACTACAAGGATGAAGTGATAGAGCTCAAATCCTCACTTGAAAGTGCAGCACAGCCAGGGCAGCAGGTGCTTGGATGCCATCTCTGCATGGAAGGGAGATGGGTCACTGTTCACAGCATCAGCCTCCCAGAGCCAGATGCTGCCGCTGCAGCACCTGATTGATGGCAGCCACAACAGCAGCCACAGCCAATAGCACTGGCTCTTCCTAGTGCCAGTCTAGCTGCAGCTATTACTGATGGCAATATCCAAGCACAGTGTATCTGTAATCACTTCGTTCAGACTTTCTGAAAGTAAAGAATAATGCTAATAAGGGTACATGTGGCAGCATGTCAAAAAATGTAGATACACCATGTAGACAGCTTCCACTTCATCTGCCTGCTTTCAAAGACCAGCTGTTCCACTATCTTCCTAGGAAGAGAAATTACCCTGTGAGGTCTGTAACTCCCTGTTCTTTTCTTCTGCTTGGGAGGGAAGTATTATTCTTACCGTAACTGCAGACTCCTACGAGTCCCCTGCCCTCTCTGAATTCTTACACAGAATGATAAAGTGTTATAAATCATTTCAATTAGTTCCCAAGTACTGGATGAATAAAGCTGTACAACTAGAAAGCACATAACTTATCTGAATATTCTTCCAGCTGCTTTTTCCTTATCTGAATTACACCCTTGTTCCATTAAAAACTGTTCCATCAAGTCAGTATTTTGTAGACTGAAGAGGCTGGAATAATTCAAACTTTTCCACAGCATTCAAAACTATTTCTTTTTTTTTTTTTTTCCATTGGTAACACATCCATACTTCTCCTTACTTCTTCATATTCTGACATAATTACAGAACCTTTCTCCTGTAAACTCTTATGTCACATTGTAACTCCTTCTAGACCTTTTTCTTGTCTGATCTAAAGTTATTATGCTTTACTAATTCCTTTATATTAATCTTTAGTCCTGATGCCCTTATTTCCACTTCTTGTATGGCTCCTTTGTAATTTCACACATCTCTGAAAAGCAGCAGTATATTCTATATGATACCTCCTATCTGTCCTGCCGGTCTGCAGCCTGCCTTTGTACCTCCAACACAAATGCTTTCAATGACTGCCAGATCTCCTGCATTCCTCCCTCTCCTCGATAATTTCTGAGGAAGACCATACCTATTGCTTTCCCCAACTCCGCTGTTTAGAAGTTCACTGTCCTCTTTTTACTTCTCCTTTCTGTGTTGAGAGGTGAGCCAGGGAGTTTGCAATCACTTGCTGTTAAGTTACCTTCTCTTTCTAAATTTTGAAGCAGTCCCTCCGAATCAGTCCAGACCTAACTGAACAGCAGCTTTGCTAGTGACTTGCTGAAGGTCTCTTTGGGCTGGCACTCCTCTCACAAGACACACGTCCACACCAGAGGCAGCCACCCCAACTGCTGCAGCCAGCAGGGAACAGAATGGCAAGTGTGCCCTGAGCTGGTTTGCACACCTGCTTGGGGATGAGCTGAACTGTGCCAACACAAATGCTCTTCTTGCATAGGCTACTGAGAGCACCTTTGTAGGTGTTCAGATGCAGATCTCCACATCTGCTCATCCTGTCAGTTATGACGATGAATGGTTTTTCCCACTGCTATACTGTCCTGTCCTTCGTTTAATGACCAAAAATACGTGCTGTCAAATATAACTTATCAGGGATGAAGTTTAAAGTTGTTCAAAGTATGCAAATATAATGCTCACAACATCAAACTCACCTAATAAAATGAGCTTTCGCAGCTTAAAGCTATAGGAATACACTAACTCTGACCAAAGACAATATACTCTACACATGCCTAAAACAGGTAAAATATAAGGCTGGCAGATACGTGATTCTGGTTACTGTCAAGGCACTCTAGGTAGAGGAGAAGTTTAAACGTTATGTTACCATCTTTAAATTTCCCTGTTCACAAGCACCTTAAAAGCCTTTAAGAGATAACACACACTTCTTTATAGGAAAAGCATGTTTATTCTGATGCCTTCTTAGATCCTCATGCAGTCACACATATATGTTACTTCCAGGCAAGCCTACTACCTTCCCAAATTATAGGAAATACTGCCATAGATCAAAATATTTAGGTAATATTCATATGTTTGAAGTTGCTCAGTGTGTGTAGTCCACATACTGGGGCAAATACTACTTCCACTGGAGCCAATGGCACAGTTACATTGGCCCCATGAGAGCTAGATCAAGCCATAGGATTTCTAAACTGATATATAAAGGATTATTATGTACAGATACATCAAAAGTATATAGATAAAAAATAATTCCATGCATAATTTAACAGTTCACTAAAAAGCCCACACTTAATTGCCAGTGGTAGAATTTTATCTCTTGTGATTTCTTAGGAATAAATAACATTAAATAAATTCTATGGTGAGAGTTAATTTTAAACAATGAACCCACAAAAAGAGAATGAATTAATATATTAATATATTAGTCTGATATAGGAAACATACTGATCCTAGAGGTTCTATTTCATCATACAGTAATCTCATTACTTAATTCTCCTTATGATCACTCTTTCATATATGAGCACCTATATAAAACAGTTTAAAAAACAACTCACAATGAAAGGGATCATAAAAGCATGCACTCAACTGGTTCTGTAGTGCTGTGTGCTATAAAAACATCAAGGCACCCAAGCTATAATATATTTCATACATATTTAATTTACTGTTTTCAATTATTTTCTTTCCTGCCCTCAATTAGACATGAAGTCTGAATGCATTAAAGGGGATCAAATAAACCTGAAATCTGTGGCACACTTTTTATTGACTTGGATTTATTTGCTTGCAAAGAGATTTTTCTGATGCAGTTTTTCACTAGCCTGTAAAGATTTGTACAATATACTCCTCTTTTTCAGCCTTAACTTATGGTATTCTGTCACTACTTTTCCTCCCCATCCCCTGGTTACCTTCTCCCCTCTTCTAAACTCTGATTAAACACTAGAAAAGTCCTGAGTTTGCTTGCTGATCTGCTTTGTAAACTGCTTTTGCTACAAGTTTACACTAAGCAGATGAAAGATTCTGTGTGGTTTACTTCCAGGTAGATGATCTTTGAAAACTCTGTACACAGTGAAGAATGAATGAGCTACAACAGTGCATATTTCCAGGGATAACAACAAAACCATTTACTTCAGTTACAAGTTTCTTCAAGAGTTTTATTTTATTTTTTGGAAAAGGCAAGTGTCTAAAAAAAAAAAAAACCTTCAGGACCTTTCAAGAATAGCCCTGAACATGCAACAGGAAAAACATTCAGGAGAAAAACTGAAATATTCGTCTGCCTACTGAGCAGACAATAGGCCTTACTGAACAATTGGAAAACAAAAGAGAGGAGGAAATACTGCTACTTCAGCTGCAGCCAATGCCTAAAGCAAGCTGCGTGGCATGTTGGAAGAGGGATTTTTTACAGGACTCACTCCCAACAGACTGCAGCAGCTGTCGCAATTAACCAGGACGAATACATAGAAGACTCATTTAGATGCAAGAGCACAGCAAGCAATCTTCCTTTTATTTTCCTAAACGGGGGGGGGGGGGGGGAACCAACCCAAAACCCAACCCAAAACATGCTTTTTCCAAGTATGTTTCGAAAATTCAAGGCGTTAGATGGAGATTTTTTTTTTAATGTCACTACCACTGACTAACACCAAGTGCCTCAGCCCTCAAAATAAGCATGGAGCTAAAAAGTGTTCTTTTCTAAAAGACAAGGAGGTGGGGAATTTTAAATAAATTAACTGTGTGGCTAAAAAGAAGATACTGCAGAGAAGTGCTGTCTAGAACGATAACCATTAGTGTCAGTAAAGTGCCAGCTTTCAGCAAGGGAGTGACTGTGCTGTATCAGGAATGTCCCTCTGCCGTTAAGGGCATACCTGAACATTTCACAAAGCAATCGACCTAAGCAGCCATTTACAAACCATGTGCTGCCTGAAGGACGCACAGGAATCAATAACTTCAGGTTTCTACTCTGAATTATTCATTCAGCCTTTGCACAACAAAAAGCTGCACTCTCTCACCGTCTCTAATGGACAATCACTGCAACACAGTACATGATTTTGAACACAGCTTTAAAACAATACTTTTAAAACTATTTTGTCCTGCTACTTGTAAAAGCCTTCTTGCTCGTAAGACCTTTAGAAGTGACTTCTGGAATAACTACTGACTGTGCAAGGATGCTGCCCATTGCTCCTATCTCCAGGGCGTTTCTTCTAAGGTCCAGCCAGTCAAGGGTCTCAAGCCAATCTGCACTACGCTGGGCACTTGGTGATGGGGCTTCCTGCCAGTGCCAGTGGTGAGGACAGCCCTTCCTCTCCAGAGAGCTGCTCCAACATCCCAAGGGCCCATATAGCTGCTCAAAAGTCAGTTAAGAGGCTCTCTACAATCTTTTTCCATGAAAAAGAAGAAATGCTTTCCCTTGGAGATAAGATACCTGGTTGTTCACAGTATTTTCCCAACAGAGTGCTAATCTTGCCAGTTCCTGTTTGCCTTGCCTTTAGCCCTACCTTCTATACATCATAACTTCTGATAAACTTTAAGTATTTAAAAATATCCCATTTAATCTGTCAAGCCTAAGACCTGGTGCTACAAAAGTACTTTCAAACTGGTTTGAGAAAGGAACTGAACAACAAACAAGAATTTACTTTTACTCCTTTTTCATCTTCAACTTTTCATTTTCCAACTTTTATCTCATCTTTTCCCCATATTTCATGCTTCTCTTATTATTTCCTTAGGTTTTGGGGGTTGATATTCAAAGGACTGTCAGAAGAATTTCTGGGCTTTCATGAAAGTTGGATTTTTTCTTTGGGTGCTTTAGGACCGTGTGAACACTACACTAGAACCAAAACCCCTGTCTTACACAAATGTCTCATAACTTCAAATGTCTTGTAACAAGGGTTACTTACTGCTAGAGCAAGTACTAGAATTTAACATCCCATTTTGACAGCAGCAAAGTGAAACACTTGCTGGAAGCACAGACATGTTTAAAGAAGTTAAGAGAGCTCTCTACCCCACTGCCACGCTACACCGGCATGTGAGTTTCTCCTTGGAAGCTCATACCACAGCAGCAGGCGAGTCTGAAGTCCAATATCACATCTCTCCAGCCCATATGTCAACAAGTGAAAGATAACGTTTAAGCTGGAGCCTCGCCTTCAGACATTAAACAGTAGCCTTAGCAAGTGCAATGCTCTAATCAATGCTCTTATCAGTTGTGAAGAAAAACTTCAGCATTTAAAAAATGTAGTGACAGTCCACTTGATCTTAAACTGGAATTCAAAGATAACTTAAACAGCTGAATTTTGCAAATAACAGATTACATACCTGTCTCTCAAACTATGTATATCTCAAGTCATTTGCAGGAAGTATTTCTGAAATGACTGTTTCTAGTTTAACAGAGTCAACTGAACTGCCAAATGACTAATCTCATACACTGAATTTTATATACTACACCCTTACGTGCTTTGAATCCAATGCAACTAAAGATGGGGAACAGAGGGCAGAAGGGTAAATATTTCTCAGTTATCCTGTTTCACAGAATTACACAATGGTTTGGGTTGGAAAGGACCTTAAGATATCTAGTTCCAACCCCCCTGCCATGGGCAGGGATGCCTCACCCAAGACCACGCCTCCCAAGGCTCTGTCCAATCTGGACTTAAACATGACCAGGGATGGAGCATTCACAACTTCCCTGGGCAACCCATTCCAGGGCCTCACCACCCTTACAGTAAAGAAATTCCTCTTTATACCCAATCTAGCCTTCCCTTGTTTAAGTTTTAACCTGTT
Organism: Neopsephotus bourkii; assembly: GCF_033783945.1. Lineage (NCBI taxonomy): Eukaryota > Metazoa > Chordata > Aves > Psittaciformes > Psittacidae > Neopsephotus > Neopsephotus bourkii. Next base: position 2,092,006 of record NW_026900838.1, on the reverse strand, counting down.
ACCCCTTGTCCTATCACTACAGTCCCTAATGAAGAGTCCCTTCCCAGCATCCCTATATGCCCCCTTCAGATACTGGAAGGCTGCTATGAGGTCTCCATGCAGCCTTCTCTTCTCCAGGCTGAACAGCCCCAACTTTCTCAGCCTATCTTCATATGGGAGATGCTCCACTCCCCTGATCATCCTCGTGGCCCTCCTCTGGACTTGCTGCAGTGTTTGTTTTACTCAGAAAATCCCATAAACACAGAATTTAATTAGAAGAATGACAGTAGGCTTCCATGCCATTCCCCAGTGAATGATGGTAACCAATAAAAGCATCACGCTGCTGACCTGGAAAAAACTCTTTTGAATATAGTGCTATAAAGGAATACAAGTCCAGTACTTTCCTAATGACTGCAGCACAGGAGATTAATTGAAATGAGCAAGGAACGAACTAAACAGGCAGGGAAAGAGTAAAAAGAGATGGGAAAACAAAATAGAAAAGATGGAGAAAAGAAAACCAAAATAGAAACCAGGCACAGAGAAAAGAAACAGAAGAGAAAGTAAAGAACATAAATAGGACAGAAAAAAAAGAAAAAAAAAAAAGAAAGAAAAAAAGCACTCCATCCCCATGCTGATAGCCAGGTTCCAGCCACACAAATAATCTGGTGCTTTCCATCTCTCATAATTACAACCACCTTCATTCTTTCCGCTTCTTGTTGAACCCTATGCAGTGGCAGATAAAGCACACTGACCTCTTTTTCAGCCAGTGGACTGAAAGCACTTCCAGGACACAATTCATCTAGAAAGACCTGCTCTCAGCCACCTACAAGAGAAGTCTGAGTAAGCAGCTCAAATCAAGCTACTGAGATGCCTGAAACAAGCTAATTCCCACCTTTTTGTCTGCAACACTGGCAATGAATGCACAAGTAAGAGTTTCATGAATTTCTTATTAATTTCAAGGTAGCTGAAAACTAAACTCAAATTCAACTTAATGCAGAGACCAGGACAGGTCTAATGACTCTCTAAAAAATGCACTGTGCTACTTCTTCTATATTCCCTCCACTATATTGTATTCTCTAAATGTGCCCTTGTGTCCTGAGAGCACATCTGAAGGATGTATTTTAATTTCCATGCAACTCACTGTTCTAAAAACAATGCTCTAAGAACAGCAACTTGACACCTGTATCACCAAATGCTTTCAAACTGAGCATTTCCAAATGATGAAGCTGTTTTACTACATAAATTCCACGTTAATGGAAGACCTATAGTCAAAACTACAGTTGCGAAGTTACTGACCTGTACTGAATTCTAAAGTGAGGAATGTGAGATGAAAATCAAGGCCAGCAGTATACATACATATATCTGTACATCTATCTGTATCTACCTTTACAGTCACTCACACTGAAGGTGTGAAGATGAAGGCCTAAGGCCACTGACCTTGGCAAACAAGTCAAAAGGATTTTGTGTGAACTCTTCACCCTGATTTCCTTGCAGGTTTAGAGCCTAAATCTTTTTTAAGCTACTCCAAAGAGGTTAACAGTATGGCAATGATGACTGTGCATGTTTCAGAAGCATGTAAAATGATGGTGTATGTAAATATGATTTTACAATACACTGCTCTTCTGTAAAAACGGGCATCGTTTTGAACTTCCATTAAAAGATTGCTCTCCAAAAAAGCTTGAGATAGGCTTTTCCATATCCCACAGAAAATTAAAACTGCATCTTTAAACTGCATCTTTAATACATAAAAAGATTAGTAGCCTCTACAAACATGGTAACAATTGCCCTCAATTAGAAGCAGAAATGCCTGATGGTTAACTTGAAGACTGCATTTTGCTGCCAGAGCACTGGCAATCTTCCTGTATTTTTTATTTTTTTTTAGATCTAATTTGTCTGAAGTACTGGACAATGGATTCATTTCTTACATTGTGAGGTAAAATTTAGAAAGCAATGACTGCAGGTCTGCAGCCTCTTGTCTTCTCTCATTAGCAAGTAGAAGACTTCTGCAAGGCCATGGGGCCACTGGGGCATTTCAAGATTATGGTGAGGAGGTGTCTGCACAGAAGGGGTCCTTTGAGCAGCTGTTTCTACACAGCATGATTCCTTTGGGTCTAACAAATCCAAGAAGGAAAACTTATTGGATGAGCAGTATTAAAAGCCATTCTGTGACTCCAGACTCACCCTGCCCACAGAGAGGTTGCATGCTGCACAGAGGCTGATGTCAGGACTGCTGCTTATGGCTCAGTCGTGGTGGGAAGGACCAAAAGACCACTCTGGAGAGAGGTCTCTTGCTAAAGACAAAACTGGACTAATCTCACATCTGGGCCTTGTTAGAACCCTATGTCACACCATTTCCAAGAGATACACAGATTTCAATTTCTTAAAATACGTGAAAACAGAATTCTGCATCTTCTACAGGTCTGAGGAGCCAGAAAGAAACAAACAAAACAAAAAAAACAAATCCAAACAGTTCACTTTAAACAACCCTGAAGGAATTCAGAATTCAGTTTTTTGGTGTCCAATATTTCTCAAATATCCATAAGAACAGCTACAAGTAGCAAAGAGATAAGTTGTCCCTCCCCAACCCCCGTATTTTTCTCGAAATAAGAATACAAGCAGATCTTTCCAACAATGTATAAACATTATACTTATCAATTAAATCTCAACTCTGACAGACACAGATGCATTTTTATTTAATGTGACTCTTACTCCCCCCCCCCTTCCCCCACACTCCTCCCAGGGGGGCAGGGGGGATCAAAGCAAGTTATGTTAAGTAATTATACAGTCTGTTTCTCCAGAGAAATATCTGAGCTAGACAGTTGGCGCTGAAAAAGCAGATTAAATTTTGAACTGAAGGGCCAAGCAGTGAAGGTGAACTCACGGCCTTTAGTTGTCTGTAGACTAAAAGCTGTACATGTCGTCAAAATTATGTTCTCTGTCCCTGAGGCAAGGTTCACTGCTATTCAAAAGAAAGATATTGAAAAGTGACTTTTGTCCCTAGAAAACCTCTATTTCTAATCCACAAGCAGCATACGGATGCTACGGGATGATCCAGAACTCCTCAAGGTCATTTCCCTGTCCTCAACATGGTATTTTAAAAGAAATTCACTATTATTATTATTATTTGCCTTAGCTGTGGTTGCTACAGCCATAACACACTAATGCCAGATAAGACTCAAGCTTTGTAGAAAGACATCATATCCCTTAAAATTTGACTCATTTTAATTTCAAATTCAAGTATTCAAATAAATCCCCTTGGGATATCAGACAGCAGCATTTCAACTCCCCCATGACTCCTCAAAGACAAAGCACATGCATAAATCTCAACATTTAAGATCATCCTTATTATATGTAACACACGTGCACCCTGAAATCAAACAATTAGTAAAAGACACAGGCACTGCTACAGTAATCAGTCATCCAGACATCATGGAAATATCAACTGACCTTCATGAGATGTTGATTTATCCATTTTGTGAAGGTTTTCTTTTGTACTTTGTCCCGCTCATCTAGAGGCAAAAAGGAAAAACAAAAGGGTTTAACGGATCTACAAATGATGCAGGTTTTCATTTGTTTTGGTTTGCCTTAAATTATGGAGAGTTTTATAAAATTAGGCATTCAAATAAGGTTTAAAAACAGAATAACCTGTAAACATTCCAAAATGTCTAATCAAAATAATAGCATGCAAATGTTTTTGCAGTACATCACAGCACATCATGAAAAAGTTTCTTGAGGAAAAGTTCCGTGTGAGTTTTTCCAGGACACCAGCCCTGTTGGTACAGTAGCAGCACTACTAACAAAAATATAGCTTCCTAGAAGTTAACCATCCCCTAAAATGCACTGAAAAGATCAAGACAAACTTTTTAAGAGCTATGAACACTATTTATAGCCTCTAAAACCCAATGACTACTTATAGCCTCTAAAACCCAATCAATTATTAAAGTATTGAGCAATAGAAAATCTCTCACTATACACAAGCTGGCTCTTTTAATCCCTATGCTTTGAAACTGAAATATCAGCCTTGTTCCAACATGCAAGGATGACCTACAGCTTCAGTCAGAGAAAGGACTCTTTCTTCTAATCCTTTATAAAATAAGTAAGGCTGTGCCATATGGGACCCAGCCATTGCGAACAGGTTGATCCCTGGTGTTGAAGTTAGCATCAATGATTGCCCACGAAATATTAAAAAGAAGCAATGAAAGCAATAGACACAGGATAAGAAAGCATCCCACTTATGGATGGGAAGAATGCACATGTGTTCTACCAAGCCATACTGGAGAAACCACCACTCCGGCACAAGAGTTATCTCCACAAACCTACACATGGTCAGTAGCCAGTACAACTGCTACAGAGCCTGTTCACAGTCCCAGAGCTCCCTGGGGTAGGAGTTGTGGTGCATTAGGACCAGGACCATCTGTGCAAGCCTAAAATAGCGATATCCCTTAAGACCCCATACAACAAAACTGCAGCTGTTTCATTGACTCAGGCTATTTGTAGTGTGACTGAGAATGGGCAATGAGATCAGGTAGCCAAACAAGACCCCTTCTGTAGCTACTGCCACCACCAGAAGGTTGAATGAGATAATGTACTTTATATTTTTAAAAATAAATACTCTTTTCAGACTGGTCAAAGGTAACATAAGTAATAAAAATTAAGGGAAGATCCATATTCATGGACTTTCAAGTCTCTGGTGTGATACTGAGGTCGTTCAAAAACGCATGAGATCATAACAAGAGTCCACCCTGAGCCACACTGAGCACTGTGTGCTGTTCCTACCAGTAGCCAGAAATGAGTATGAGAATTCAGGAACAAATGCAAAAACAAGACAAGCAGAAGTCCTGTGAAGCCTTTGTATACTCCCCATGTGTGACTCACAGACTTTCTACATGCTTATACGTATCTTTGTACTTAAGAGTCATAGATGCATTTTTTCTGTTGTTTTTTTTTCAATCCTTTTTTAACACATCTGTAACTTCTGCTGCTACAGTTCACTGTGGCAATGAGTTCTTCGTATTTGTACATTCAGCTCTGTACAGAACAGCTGCTGTGCCCTAAATGCCTTTTCCACACCACCCAAGCTTCTGGCATACACTTTTTCCCTGCTTCACAGCTCCACACTCTCTTATTCTAGCTGAAGACCCCAAAAAGAGGAGTAAGAGACAAATTAAAGAGCAAAGCTGCACTAGAGGAGAAAAAAACATGGTGGATTAAGAAAACCTTTTGCTACATACACATTTCCCTATAGCCTTGATCTAGCAAGACAGCATTTCTGACATCTGTTACTTATCCTAATAAGGTAGAAGCCTTTGTTTGGTAGATGTAGAGAACAGAAAAATCTCAAAAATCAAAGAAATCCAGAAATACTTGTAACTGTTCCATTATGGGTACCTGTTTTGAAAGAAACACAAATTTTCTCAATGTTTTAACATCCCAGCCCACAGTGTGTCTTTTTTCCTAAGGTAACACCAGCTAGTTCTGACTAACCACTACAAAAGTTTACACTTTGTGAAGTGTTACTGTGACAAGAGGAAAAAAAAAAAAAAAAAAAAAGTTAAAAAAATAAAAAATATCCACTTCCTTTTATCGTTAGAACACGCAGTCACCATTAATTTAAACTCTACTTTCAACTGAAATGCCAACATACATTAAGTGATGCTTACTACCCCTATTGCATTTATACATGCATATATTACACAAACACTCACAGAAAAACTCTGTACCCGACACACAAAATGTGTGACAAGGAGGAAAGCTGCTGTCATGTTGTGCAAAACACCAGGATTGAAGAAAAATTAAAGAAAAAAAGGAGAAAAAGAAACCAAAACTACACCACAACTGGGATGTTTAATCGAAAACCCAAATGATTCCAGAAAAGCAAATGCACACTGGGAGGAAAACATGGTGCAACAGTATTCAGTTTGCCCAAGCTCTGAGAAGCACATACAAATCAGCCCCGCCAGATGAAACAGAAAACAGGGAGCTAACTACAGAAGAACTACCAAACTAAGGAGAAGAACTACATTGAAAGCCTCTGGAGTGAAGCTTCCCTCCAGAGCGCCCTACTGCCCTGCCAGCTCAGCACTGAGCTGCGTTACTGACCCATGCAGCACATCACTTCCACCAGCTTTGCACTCCAGTCCTTTTCATCTTCAGCAAACTCTGTCATTCTTCCCTTCAACACTGCAGGGCTGCTTTTCTCCTCAGGGAAAGGAGAGCCAAGGCGTGACCAGAGCTTCTCCTAGCTTACACAAAGTAGCAACTCCCCTTTTTAAAAAGGCAGAGGCAAACAGCCCATCTGCTGCCACTGCTGCAAAACCTCTAGTCCTCTGGATTTAAGTCACAAGAAGAAGCAAACTAAGCATCAGCGTTTGTTTGTTTTGACTTTTTACATGCACTAATACACATTTGGGTACAAATGTTGAGCTTTTTGAACCAGGAAGTCTATTTTTCTTCCTTCTACCAACAGTAAGCATTAAGGAAAGAGCGTCACCATGAAAAGAGCAGCCACCAGTACCATTTAAGCCAAGGTAATTTAAGAATGCAGGTGAGGCAGTAGCTGCAGAAAGAAAACACATCTTCCCAGATAACCTGATCTGCAGATCACAACAATAAACTCTCAAGGGTTAATTTATCAACCTGAGCTTCTCTGCTTTTACCTGTTACTGCAGACACATTCATTGCAGACATTATTCTCACGTATCAGACACACCTAATGAAAAGCATCTTAAGTTTAAAGTGCTTGGAAAGTACCTCAAAGGAATGGCTCCAGCCTTAACAGACCACCTACTTTATGAACCTACACTGTAACACAGCAGTATCTAAAGAGGCTCCAGATTAGAAAATTGGTACTTAAAAACCAGTTGCTACAACTAAGGTATCTCATTACACATTCCTGTCATTCCTAAATCCCAAAGACAAATTCAGAGGCCAGATCTGTCTAATACCAATACCCATTTTCATGAATCCCCATCACTTCCATAGATCACAGCACCTGCAAATTAGAACAGTTTCTCTGGAAGACAGGTTTACTGCCAGGATTACACCAAAGGCTACACATGGCATTGATGCCTCTTCAATACTCTCCTGGGGAGAACCACAGAATCATTAAGGTTGGAAAAGACCTTTAAGATCATTTGAGTCTGACGGTAAACCTAGCACTGCCAAGTTCACCATGTTCCCAAACAACATATCTATGCATCTTTTAAACACCTCCAGGGATAGTGACTCAACTACTTCCCTGGGCAGCCTGTCCCAATGCTTGACAGCCCTTCCCATGAAGATTTCCTCTAATATTGACCTAAACCTCCCCTGGCACAACTTGAGGCCATTTCCTCTTGTCCTATCACTTGTTACTTGGGAGAAGAGACTGACTCACACCTCACTGCAACCTCCCTTCAGGTAGTTGTAGACAGCAATAAGGTTCCCCCTGGACCTCCTTTTTCCCAGCCTAAACCACCCCAGGTCCCTCAGTTGTTCCTCATCAGACTTGTTTTCCAGACCCTTCACCAGCTTTGTTGCCCTTCTCTGGACCTGCTCCAGCACCTCAATGTCTCTCTTGTAGTGAGGGGCCCAGAACTGAACACAGGATTTGAGGTGCAGCCTCACCAGTGCTGAGTACGGGGGATGATCACTGCCCTGGCCCAGCTTGGCCACACCATTTCTGATACAGGCCAGGATACCGTTGACTTTCTTGGCTGTCTGGGCACAAGCTGGTTCATGTTCAGCAGTTGTCACGATGGGAAAAGTAGCACCTCATCTTTCTCCTGCTTCTGCCAATGCATCCACTACCAGCTGCGGTCAGAAGAGGACACTGGTGAGGCGAAGCCAGTGTGTCTCACAACCATCTGCTGCCCTCACAAACTGAAATACTCGGCAATTGGCATCATCTGACCTGTGTTTTCACAGAAAATGTATCCCACCCAATTACTGTCTCATCTTATGACATCTGCATTGATATGGCGAGGTTCTTCCAACTGAGTGGCTCCTGTTCTGTATATTCCTATCAGGCAAGCCATCAATTTACAAAGCTGCCTTTTACATGTTATATTAGATCATACATGCACATAGTTATGGAATTAATTGAAATTTACTCCTATCTGAGCTCTGCATTGTTAATTTCAACAGCAATGAAACGTGAGCCTCAGTTTAGGTCTTCCCTTATTTCTTCTCATTTCTCCAATTATTCTGTGAAGAATTTAAGCCTGTTTCCTGCTTCCTTTGCTCTGAAAACCAATTAGATTTCTTACATGCTGGGGTGAAAGGTCACACATAGAGCTGATCTGATTACAAAGATCAATCAGAATAAAAGTTTTGCTCATTTATTCTAAGATCTGATGCCCCTTCATGCTCTACTTTTATTAAACTGCAGACTATATGCATCAAGAGCTGAGGATGTAGTTTTCCTGGAATTACAGCCAAGTAAGACCAAACTCAGACCTCACTGAAGTTAACAGATAACTATTTCTAAGTGAAGCCCCCACTGGCTTCTATGTCATTAGCATTCAATCTTCATGACAAAAAAAATAAAAATAAAAAATAAAAAATCAAAGTTTAGGATCTGTAATACATTTTTCAAACAGAGTATTTTTATTTCTCTTTCACAAAATAGTATTGCAAATTTTGCTTGTCAAATAATCTCTGTGGGTATGCACTTAGCTATTAAAATGCAAATATTTCCTGAAAAATATGTGCTTTAAAGAAATGAGTAACCTAATTCATAGGCAGAATGTGAATCACACTGACTATAGATGTAAGTGCAATGAAGACTGGGAAGTGCTCAATTTTATAGAGGTTGCAGGAAAACACATACTAAAAATGAGCAATACTGAAAATAAACTGGGAAACTTCAGCATTTCATTTTCCATTACATTCAGTTATCCCTTAAGTGGGCTTCCCAATGAAGTTGTCTTGACTGCAACAGCTGCAAGCAGAATCCAAAGATAACACCCTTTCATCTATGATATACTTAATGCGTGTTTGTTCACCCATCTCCAGTGACCCGCTTCAGCAGCTCCCCAGCCTTACAAGTGAAGCAATGAAACAATACTGCAGATTAATTCATGGAGAGAAGACTTAAAATGTTCCTGAAGTTTAAATGTGATCAGGAACTATAGTTATCTTGGAAATGCTGCAATTCTTCATAACTAAATACCAGGATAATACTTGATTAGCATGTAGTTTGTTAAAATGTATAGAACAGACCACAAAACCTGAAATTAATTGCTTTGTTATGTTAGCAGTATACTTGCAATGAATTTAAAATGCTTGCAAAATAAAAAAAGTCTAGTCACATGTAAACTGTTCTATTTGCTCTGCTATCAGCTCTTGTGAAAGGCTTCCCAAAACACACCGTCTGTAAAACAAATTGCTACCCTGCTGTAAAATGAAACACATTTAGACTCATATCCCCAAAACAATCTGTTGATTAGATGCGCTTATCAGGGCTCAGACATAGAGTCAACAAAATCATACCAATAGCTGCACCATCCCCTCCATTTGCATACACATACCAGTTGTTCACATATTGTTTCTTGTAACAAAGACCCAATTTTATATGCAAACAATTAAGCGCAGTTTCCCTGAGTCAATGGAAGGCAAAGATCTCACAGAACTCCATGGATCAATGAGGAGAAGACTTCTTTGGAGTACACGAAGCTCAAACTGCCCATATGGCTTGGGTACCCTTCCCTCCTGGCCCCAAGGGAGACCTCAGGCTCCTGCTGATGAACTCTGGACACTCTTTAACAGTCTACTTTGGATAATTGTAGTAAAGCAGCAGTACTTGGGAGCATTAACTCACCATCTAAGACACAGACAGATTTTTCGTCTCATGAAGATGTGGACTGCTGTGGCTAAACTCTTCACAGTTCCCAAACTAGCTGCTTCCCAGCTACATCAGATCATGAATGGCAGCATGAATGTCAGGTGTGTGTGACTATAACTTCAACATTCATCATGAAGACTGATATAGACTGATACTAAAATATTTGCTGAAACAGAAAGAAGGCGTAACACAGAATATTGTTCTCTGTTAGAACCATAGTTTGCTAGAAACAAAATAAGGCTCTGATACTTTTTGAGGTCAGATTTTAATCCTAATTGCAGATGAAGAAGCAATCATAAAACTCCCAATGACTCTGACAGAGCTACGACCACCTCAATGAAAATAAAGACCACACAGGAACTGAACTGTAAGAACGACTGGCTCACCATTTAACTTGTGATACTGTGTAATGCACCACACCTCAATTCTAGAGATGCAGGTAAACATGAAACCACAATATGCAGGAAATCAACACTTTGTGTCCTGAAAACACTCAAAAATTTGCTAATTGCACACCCATCTGGCTCAATGAGAAACTGCACTCATCAAATCCTCACTTGGACCTTCTTTCTGCTAATACTTCTTTTCATCTATGCTGGAAGCAAGATGAAGAATTCAGCTGGCCTACTCCTGTAATGTGGGGATTAACTCAGCTATGTAAAATCTCTGCTGCATAAAATCTACTGTCCTATGCAGAAGATGCTATGTAAATCTCCAACTACTTTAACAAGAACTGTACTTTTGGTTTGATTTGCAGGAATTTAAATATTCCCACACCTGTATGGAAGAAATATTGTTATTTGACTGTGTGCCCATAGATGAAAATCAAGAGGAAGCCCAAGGGATTATTTTGTACTCACAGCACCTTGGTCAGCCATCATTTTGAAGTGTTAGTGTACTTAAATACCTCATGTGGGGTATGAGACATGAAATGAGCTCAAAAAACATTTTTCTAGTGTCTGCCAGTCCCATAGTGCTCCAAAAGGTTTACAGACATAAATCAAACGTGGGTCCCATCCCCTGAAAGTTTACAGCTAAGGTATTAAATGAAAAAACAATAACAGACCACAGGAGAAATACAAGGAAATAATGAAATAACAGTGGTTCCCTTTAAGCCTGTTCCATTTATTTGATTTCTGCCTTTATGAGAGAGAGAAGACCCACATGAAAACACCACATCCAGCAATCAAGACATCTAAAACATGCACATAGTCAAAAAAAAAAAAAAAAGAAAAGAAAAGAAAAGAAAAGAAAAGAAAAGAAAAGAAAAGAAAAAAGAGAAACATCTTAGTAGACATTAACCTGTCCTGCGAGGTGTATCACAGCACCTCCTCAATTGTGGCTGTATCACCCGTTTTGAGATTACCACCCCAACAAAAGGCTTAGGTTGCTGGTTGTGGGAGCTTTTTGTTTGTGGGTTTGGATCACTAGAGCGATCCACAGAATCACAGAACAGGTTGGAAGAGACCTCAAGAACCATCTAGTCCAACCTTTCTCTGCAAAAGCATGACCTAGACTAGATATCCCAGCACCCTTGCCCAGTCAAATGTCAACAGTGTCCAGTGTTGGGGAACCCACCGCTTCCGTGGGGAGGTTATTCCAATGGATGATTGCTTTCATTGTGAAAATGTTTCCTCCTGTGTCCAACCGGCATATCCCCAGGAGTAACTGTGCCCATTACCCCTCCTCTTTTCCATGTATCTCCTAGTAAAAAGGGAGTGCCTTTGTAGCCTTTTGTAGCTACATCTTTGTAGCCACCCTTTAAATGCTGAAACACAGTGACAACATCTCCCCTCAACCTTTATTTTTGCTGACCTTCATGGGGTTCTTGTTAAGCCCACTCTTCCAGCCTATCCAGGTCATCCTGCAGGGTGTCCCTCCCTTCCAAAGCATCCCCTTCCCCACTCTATTTGGTACTGTTGTCAAAGTTTTCCAGGGTACACTTGATCCCATCTTCCAGATTATCTATGAAGATATTAAGCAGCATTAGGCCCAATAGCGATACCTGGTGGACCACAAGTGACAGGAAGTTTTGGTACAAATTAAAAATGGGTTTCTGTAACACCAGACAACAGCTTGTATATTTGAAAATGTTGATGCAAGTTTTAGCAGAAATCCCGTATTGTAAAAACATGCATATTGTAAAAACCAAACAGCAAAAGGCTCATGAGACTAAAGCCTATTTCACCAATCTAGTGCAAACTCAGGTCACTGCAGTAAGCAGCACTACAGTAAGGAAACTGCAGTCATTTTCCCTAAGCCCCCAGAAGTCAGTGAAGATCTACACTGACTCTATATATGTCTGTCCTTTGATCAAGTCCTGCTGCTCCACTTTTTACACTCTCCCTTAGAGAAAAAGCAGAGGGATACATTCAAGAAATCCATGGAAAGGTCCTGAAACAAGAAAAGGCCCAGAACAGCACTGCCTTTTCAAACTGTTCAGCCAGCCTTTGAAGTCCTGTGCTTGCAGTGACTGTGCTAACTCCAAGCTGCCGCAGAGCGTGAAGAACTGGAGGGAAAGCAGTAATGTTTCCGTGTGACACACATAGCCTCTGAATAGCACGGTTTACCTCACCACCTCCTCAGTAGAAGCTATGAAACTTTAATGCAGCACACAAAGTGCACGAATATATTCACTGGTAGAGCCAAGAGAGAGCTTGAAAAGAGGAGCTACAGAGAGAGATCTGTGATGCTGGGTTTGGCTAAATCAGGAAGTCTTGTTCACCCTCTGATCTTCACACTCTCTGTTATACTTACATTAAAAGAGATGAATTTGGTTCACATGCAGTGTCGAGATAACCAGAACAAGAACCAAGATCCCTGGGCATTTAAAGAATAAAATAAACCAGCTGATGTTTACACCACAGCCATATATGAAAGTTCTCCTCATTCATCTCCACCAGCACACACACCCGTTGTTCTCCCTTCAGTTTCATGAACAATAACAGATTCTCCTCTGCAACAAAGAAACATAAAAGAACTACTAGGCTGTTTTCTGTGTTGCAGGAAGACAAAGAACACACACACTCTGAAACCACTCTCAGACTTCCAGAGATTTAATGCCAGCTCACATAAATAGCATAGTCAAATATTGAAACAAAAGTATCCCAGCCAATTTCATTTGAAGACCTGGCCCAAAGAACAGACTTAATATTGAAAAGGAGCCTACAAAAAAAAAACCAACAAACAAACAACAAAACACAAACAACAAAACACTGACCACTTCTGTTGATTACCACACAAAACCAAATGAACGTTTTCACTGAGCTGAACTGTTTCACATATATTCTTTCACCAGGAACATCTATAGTCTTAGTCCACTCCATAAAGACTTATTAGCAAAGCAATACTTTCATACATGTAAAAAGAAGCCAGTCGGTTGAGCTGTCATGCTGAGATGTGCAAAATGATATTTAGTAGGAAAACAGGAAAACTGTTTACTTTAAGACTGAGGTGTTCCTGCTTTTCAAATACAGTGTTGCTATACGGAATATACAGCTGTACAAACATCTGGAAAAGCAGTGGAAAGCAGCTGGAAACAAATGGGGGGTGAAGCAGAGAATTACCTGGGCAGGCAGGCAGCCCCAATCATCAAATTATCCTTCCTATCTTAAATTTTTATTCTGCAATTCAGAGTCCGAAACATGCAAACTTGCAGAGCATTTATCCAGCTTAAGCATTTCCCCATTTAATGCAGACTTCCACACATATTCACAGCCTGTATCAAAATGTATCTCTAACTTGTAACTTCCACAGAACTCTGAAAGTTCTGTATGAGCTTTGGCAGGATTAGAAAACTCCTGCTCTTTATAAAACAAGTACCCTCCCTATGCCAGTTAAAAAAAATAAACCACAATTTATCTATGTGGCTATGGTGGTGTTCTGAAGTAAAACGTAAAAGCTGTGAACTCAGGATACAGAGAAAGGAATAACAGTGCTAATTTAGTCCCATAAAAATTATCTTGAAATAATTGCCACTCTCTGAATTTCCACACATAAACAACCAATTAAAATGACATCTTTCAGTCAATGATCCATTTCCTTCCCATACCCATGGCAGCATGTATTGACTTAGAAAATTTACAGTATCATTTGAATCATCCATGGTAATGATGCAAAAATGATTTATCAAGTCCTGCAACAGTACTAATGCTTATTGAATAAAGTGTCAGTGGGGCTTGGTGATGATGTTAGGGCAGAAACCTATTTCTTCATTAAACTTACTAACCAGATAAATGCCCCTTCCCGTCTGCTCTAACTGCACCACCAGAACAAACCTGTTTCAGATTTTACTCAGTGGTAGAGGCACCAAGGCAGTCTTGGAGGAGATGAAACACCTTTGCTCTTCTGATCCCCTGGAATTTGGGATGCCTAAAGCCACCTCTATAGGTGCCCTGCCCTCCTTTACCCATACTCAAAGGTCAATGGACCTCTGAGGACTTCACATTAACAGCAGCCCCATGCCGTCCCACAGATAAGAGAAGTGCTACAATGGATGGAGACTTTAAGGTTTCAAGGACATGAAAAGATCACTTGTGAGAAGGCACTGCACACAGAATGGCTGATAAAGAGCAATGTAAGAACAATGCACAAAGTTAAGTTTTGAAAATGGCACTGACTGAAGAACAGGAAAGTTTAAGGAATGAGAACTGATAGGGCAGAGAGAGCTGTGAGTGATACTGATGATAAAGATAAGAAGCCCATACATTTTATAGACGAAAAAGAGGATTGAAGAACAATACAGAAAAACGATTTTAGTGAAAACATATGTTGAAATAACTGCTTACGCCTGTCATCTGGAGCAGCATAAACATAGAACCTATGGCAGTCACTATAAGCCTCAGATCTCTCTGGAGCACAGCTTACGCTGCATACGTAGAAAGGCAAGGTTTCAGAAGCACTCTGTAGGCTGAAACTAGAGAATAAGAACCCGAGAGAAGTCACATGTTTCAGCCTTAGCAACTGGTAAGTGCTCTCAACAGTGACAAAAAATAGAAGAAGCAATGACTGAACTTGAGGAAATTTGTGAATCAGTACAAGAAGTTTAATTTTGGCTGTATTTCACCCAAAAGGATGGCAGGACAAAACAAGAGATACAAGAGATAGGACAAAACATAGCTCAAACAGCTTTGCTTACAGTAATATAGCTGAAGTCACAAGGACGGATCAAACTGCTCATAAATACTGAATGTACTTAGAGATTAAAAGACTGCAAGCTCTAAAAATTATAGCCAAGCTATCATGAAATAGCACGAGTAGCAACCAAAAGAATACAGATACCACAAGACCTTTGGTGTTTTGGAGCTCTAAAGATTTGGATCAAACACCTACACCTGGTTGGCTTGCAATACGCTTTGTCTATATAGTTTTCAGAAATTCCTTCTCCCATCTGATTTACCTACACTTTTTCAGAATAACCACTTTCTGAGCTGCATAATGAACAAGATCTTTCTCACAAATCTAGACAAAAAAAAGTCAATCAAATTTTGCTTCCAGACACAGATACTGCCTTTTATTCAACAGCAAAGAAGATTCAACTATCTGAAATACTTGTGCCCACAAGCTGGGTATAAACAAAGCCAGAGTCTGAAGGGGTTTCCATCATCCTTCAGATCCTTCACATCTGGAGAACTGGAAATATACGCGAGATGTGTGTATCTTGTCATACCTTTACATCATACTTGGACAAATTTCAGTGTAAGTTGTACTGACACACTAGCTAACGCAAGCTTGCTTTACAAAAATCATTGTGCCAAAGAACCCCAAAAGGTCCTTCTTTGGATTTAGCTACCTAGCCAGAAATGTAAAGTTACTCAGATTTCACACTAACTATAACACCAAATAAGTGCACTTGCACAATACCTCTATTCTGTAAGTCACTACTCACTCATGAGCTCTATCTCCCCTTATTCTGAAATAATTAAGCCTTTTAAACCTTTCATCCCCAAAAGCTTTGAAAGATTTCTGTAGCCACATTTTCAGTTACAGCCTTCCTCCCGTGTCTTAAAAGCCATACTCTGTATTCTCAACTCAGCAAAACATAAATTATTCACTAAAACCTTGACAGCCAATTTCTGTTCTCAGAGGGCTAAAAATGTGCATATGATGACTTCAGTGCTAGCTGATTTTCTTCATTCCTGTAATTCAAATTTCTGTTATATTTCCTTTCATCTCATGGGATGATGGAGAAGAATATGGTAGAATGGAGACAATCGAGTTTTTCTCTTGGAACTCTGAAACACATAATAATGTACTTCAAGCTTAGTTTGTAGGTAGAGAGAAATGATGAAAAATGTAACTAGAATGAACACTAGATCAGAATACAGACATGTAACTGGACTGCAAAAATCACCACCAACCTAGCCACTGCAATGACTTTATTCCATGTTAGCCCAGCTCCCTCTAAATCCTTAAAGACTTCTATTCAGTAGGAGATTTGTGCTATATGAGGAGATGAAATACAACCTTAAGAAGTTTAATGTACTCTGAGACAGAGAGCATAAGCACGATAGAGACAGGATGACAGTAAAAGGGGGCAGGCTGAGTGACATGCCACCTGCCTGTCCCAGGCAGAGGGATTGATTACCACCACTGGGGTTGCCAGACCAAAACTTGCCTCTCTAGCCAAGCTAGGATGTATTTTTAGTCTTTGCAAATATTACCGGACTATAAATGGATTTTGTTCTAATAGCTTTTTATTATTATTGCAATATAGAATTAACAGTGCTTTTATACACAGATATTTGACATCTCAAAAGCAGAAATGATCACGAAACCTCAGGAACCTTGGTTAGCCCATGACCTGAAGAATTTGCACACTGACACACTCCAGCTAAGTGCCAAGTCAAGGAGGAGGGTCCCTGGCACATGAGGACATGTGACAGAGCTGATGAAAGGAAACCAGGTGACAGGAATGACTGCAGAGGAGGAAAGGGGCTCCATGAAGAACCCATGGCAGGAATCAGGCAAAAGCTGAAACAGAACCAAGTATTCAGCCACAGAGAAGATTTGCCTTCTCACTTACGCTGTTGTTATTCAAATAGGAAGGAAACACATACAGACAGCTGGATAGACAAAGCCTAGAGACAGTTGATAGAGCCAGACCCACTCCCTGAAACCAAGAGCAAACTTCTGTGAAGGTTAACAGCATGAGGACTGGGTTGAACATGCCCTGTCTCTCTCTCCTATATGTAGCTCTGTTCTCCCACATGTCATCACACTACTGAGGAACAAACTGAAGTCTTGTCTTACTTGTGCAGCAACACATACAAGAACCACCACAAACAGAGTTTGTTAGGCCAAAATGGCTGGTTTTTCAGCTTGCAGACATGGCCAGGGCCAATCCAGCCAAAGGGAAAATGGAAGGGCATAAAGAAAGTCACCTTATGGCACCCAGTCACATAGGTCAACCACTGAGCACCAAGCTCCCTAGCTGAACTGTTGCGTTACCCAAATTACATTACTAAAAGCAAGCTCAGGTGTCATCTAAGAGTCCCTACAAGTTTCACGGTCCTTTAAAGGGAGGAGCTTTTTTTATTAAAATGTTAACAGCATATATAAGCCTCAAATAGTTACTGCCCAAGATAAAAGGATCAAATGAGTTACTGTCTGAAATTACTGTAACGAAATAAGATAGAGTCTACCAGTCACAAGACACTGGCAAGATGTGAAGTACTTGATTTTACAGTACTGCAGTAGCAGGGTGACTACAGCTTGGGGGGAGGGAAATTCATTTGCAACTGAGTGGGATTTTGTTAACAACTGGCTTGTTCTACACCTTAAAATTGTTCTACACCCACTGCAGCTAATTGAATTTTATGAAATTCATATTCTTTCATACAAGGTGAAGATACAGAGAAATAACAGACCTGATTAAATGCTCTCCCACAAAACCGGCACGATTTTTTGCTAATAAAAATGAAGGTATGAATGGAACTTATCTTTGGCAAAGATGCTGCATGAAACACAAACAGATGTGATCCAGCAAAGCTCCAACACAGAGATCATCTGGAACTGTCCCCATGCTAGAAGGGGACTGTGTGTTTCTTACACCTGTGTGTTACCACAAGGAGTATCAATTTCTGTGAGTCACATTAAAGAATACAATTATATAGACCGTACACCTGAAACAAGGCGTAACTGGGCCAGAGCTGCAGCAGAGATCCATGACTTACAAACCAGGACCTGGGCAAGATCTTTCAAGCAAAAGTCCATGATGCTTGTACTAGAAGACGTTTCCAAAACACTACAATTCTATAACTGAAGAAGTAGATTACTGAGCATTAACAAGCGAAAGGGAAGGAATGCAAAAGCTGTCTAACAGGCACTGTTATCTTTGCAAAGGCAAAGGTTTTACAGGCTAATGGCTTACTGAGGATGTATACCATCACAAAAAGGCAAAAATATTAATTAATATTGCAAAGCTTAAAGATGGATCAGAGGCCAGTCTCCCAGACAGATAAGTATTTTGTTGGAGTAATTATGCAGTGCTGAGGATTCCCTCCAAAATCCCTGAGGGATACATGATGCTGAGAGGAAGCTCATTCAGAAAACCTGGATTTTGCATTGTTAAAACAAAAGTTCTAGCTTCTGTGAAAATATTCTTTATAAAGGAACAATTTTCTTAAGATTGGCTCTGACAATGTCACTAGGAAGGTTAAAAAAAAGTGAACCCAAGTCTGTCTTTAATTATTTGCTTTGGGTGTACTGAGTGAATCACATCAACAGGACTCCAAATGTATTTACAAGCATGATTCTATCAGGGATATGCCTTTTTGTTGGGTTTAACATTTCTTTCTCCTTCTTTATCACACAGACCGCAGCAGAAACATTCCTCAGTTTTCAGGGACCCATAGACACCGTAGGTGTGATAGATCTTGTCTCCCCAAATGCCACCCGGAACAGCTGCACAAAGCTGACTGACTAATAAAGGGCAAGAATGTCACCCTATGTTAACAGCTCCAGTTACAACACAACGATAGCAATTGCTGAAATACTCAACTTAGGCAGCTTTACTGGGCTACGGATGTATAAGCTAGGCTTCCAGATTGATGGCAAATAAAGTGAAAAACACAACCAGGGGGGCAGGGCGGGGTGGGGGGAACCCAAAAAAAAAGAGAACAGAATTATTTGGGAAAAAAAAATACTCATGCTTGCAGTGTTAAAAATAACACAGATGAGTCATGGTTACCAACAGCAAACAGAAGCTCATGCCCTGTTCAAAAAGGCTGGCTTAGACATCCTCAGAAAGAAGAATTATAAATATACAAACACACCCACATTCAAAATAAATCTCCTTGAAAATAAAAAACCCTAAAACTTATATCAGAAATAAAGTGATGATAAATTAAAAGCAGTAACATAGCCATTGGTCCTTAGCTGTACATATTTAGAAACTGACAGTACAAGGAAGTACTAGCTAATGGCCACATTATGTTTGTACAGCATTTTGTGAACACACTGGAAAATCTCTAACTCGCACTGAACACAGCTAAATAAATAGCTAAGTAAAACTGAGTATTTTTATATGAAACTGAGTAACAAACACACCAAAGCTATTCACATATTTTCTGTACAGACAGCATGTCCTCTGCTCATGTCTTTAAGCACTGGATAAGCAGTTTGTTACTGTACTCTTAATGGGGAACTTGGCTGCGTCTGCCCCACTGCTTGACTGCGCCCTGTGTTTGCACCAGAGCATGAACTGTATTTCACTTTCCTGTCTTATGAAAGGGAAAGTTAGGAGGGGAAAGACAGGAAAAGGATAATAACATTTTACTGTATTTCTTTGTTAGCTTGTTTATACTGTGGTAGTCACTGATTGTCCTCCATTGTGCTATGTACTCAAAAAAAGAGACAGGAACAGACAGCTATTGCAAACATCTTTTTCTGATTTCTTTACTTTTAGGCAACCCTTCTGCAAGAACTGTTTTAAATCAAAGCCCTCACAGAGATAAGGTTAAAGGAAATACATGGAAATAATCTTACAGCTCTGTTCGCACTTGTACCACCCGGTTCATCAGCAATGAATACAGAGCGCAAAGCAAGATGAAGCAATGTCAGCTCAAAAGCACATGTATTTAAATAAAAATATACATAACTTTGTTATATATATTTAATATATGACAAATATTAAATCATAAACATAATTTTTAATATAATAAAAATTAAATGCCAGGTTGTTATGCTATGGGGTCAGAGAAGATAAATGTAATTCCAGAATAAAACAGTGAAGACCCTTCTCCAGAAAACTGTCCCAAAGAACTTCTCCCTCCAATACTAATTTTAGCATAGTTTCACCACCCTAGCGACTATGGTGAAAGACTCATAAACAGCAAAATAACAACTGATTTGAGAAGGAACTGAGATGGAAAGATGCAGCTTAGCCATACATACATCCTCATTAATTCGGAGGGCACCTACAAGGCCCATGCTGCCTAGGAGTCAGGCACAACTCCTCTGAACCAGCTCCCAGCACATACGTTGATCTCTAGGATATTATTGGCAGCTTTGCCGCAACTTTAAATGTGCAATTTCAGAAATGCTGCTCTTTTTTTGTTTAATGATTGCCTAACTCTCACAAGAGAATAAATTGAAAAGAGAAGAAACAAGACAATTTTTTAAAGGTACTTTAAACTAATCTTGCCTAAATTGATGAATACCACTGCCTTATGTTATGCAGTTTAAAGTGAGTGGACAGACAAACTAGATTACAGTGGATTAAGATCAACAGAAATAAACCATTCTTCTGGAAGCAGCCCCTCCACCCCAAGGAATCCTGTAACTGCGGGTATAGACAAGCCCTTTAAATCCCGCAGTTAAATTTTAACGAGTGCTATTAGCACCTAGTTAGACTGCTTTCAAGGCCCACTCCTGTACTCTTGGTCAGATCTAACTGTAAAGGTCTGCTGAAATTTTTACCTTGGATTTACAACTTTAACACTATCAATTCCTATTCCAAGTCTGAGCACTTGTTTTGTAACCATATAGTCTTTTAGCAAGGACTTTTACCTTACAACCGAAGAAACAGAGTATTAAACTATTCTGATAAGAGACACAGGCCTGCTCTTTCTACCACTTGCCTGATGAAGTAAATTATAATAAAAAGACCTTTCTATCTTCTGCACAGAATAGCCACGAAAGGATGACACAGACTGTCTGCAGTTTCAATGTATTTCTGGACAGAAAAATTGTGTGCAGACCAAGAATTCTTGAGCTCAGCTTCCAGGGCATATTCTTCAAAGCCCTTTATTCACCCATTACTGCAGCTCATCTCAGTCCTCTTCTGCAACTATATGGCCTTCTGTGGCTTTCCTTTCTTTACTCCCATCTCCTCCTAAATATCCTATTCTTAGTCTCCTGCTTCCCTTCACCACACTGACTATTTTGCCTTTTATTTTTTGCCATTAACCATCCCTTGTGTTTTCATTCTTTTGATGCCCTTGTCCCTAAGCATTCGTCATCCAAACAGGATGCACCCCTTTTCCTCCATGTTACATGAAAGTCAGCAGAAGAAGACAACCTGGATAATGTAATGTAATTAAGATGCATTTAAAGGTCACAGCTCCACCTATAAAATATGTTTAATCCCACGTCCTAGAGGTGTGAGAGAACAGCCTTGCTGTGCCAAAACCAACAGAAAAGCTCTTGAAGACAGATGTCACATCTTCACCCTAAGTTTTATAGCCATTTTGTAGCCGTCTTAAAGTAATCCTGTAATTAATTTTAATTAGTTTTATTGGGGGGGGGGAATCCTTATTTTTAAAAGCCTATGTTCTCCCATTTTTAACAAGTGGTTTTCGTGTTTACAGTAGGTTAAATTTAATCTGTTGATTTTAGTTCACTGCAACAGAACATCATCTGGTTGCACACATGCTGTTATTAGAGATCACGGCAGCAGAGTTTACTACTACTAAACAAACAGATTTGTTTATATTCGTTCTTTGCCACAAAAGCTTAACTATTTTAACTTATGATCAGTCAAATCAAACTCTCTAAACCCAGCTTTCCTCTTTGTAGAACCGGATAACACAGTTTTCTTTGCCTTTTTCAGCAGCTTTTGTTCTGTAAGTGCACTTATAGACACAAGTTACAGTTCTCTTGCACTTTTCTAGACATGAAAATAGTTTTCAGTAGGGGAAGGCATCTGGCATTGTTCCCCCTGTTTCTCACCATCAGGGATTTAATTAGCACCATACTGACATACCCTGTCTGCAGCATGGCTCATCCAGTAGCCTGCCAAGTTCCCTTTACAGCATAATTCAGAAAAGAGTAAAAGGTAACAGCCCTGCTTGGGGCCCAGAACTGATGGGGTGAACAAGCCACCCAAGACAGAGCGAAAAGTTCAAGTGGCCTTGTCTCCCTGCAGATGGAAGGCAGATCACAGCTGGCAGATGAAATTAGAACAAATGCAAACCTGTTCTGGTTGAAGTAGTTCAAGGAGAAATGACTTTATCTTGGTGCCAGAAAGGAGCATGAGAAAGGACAAGGATCATCTGAATGATCACATCCATCTTGAGCAAAACCAAGAGGGACTCTAGGTAACTACTGTAGCATTTCTGTGTTTGTCTTTGGCTGTCTGACAACACTACAGCTGAACTGCCTGGCGAAGAAGAGAAACTGGGGAAAGAAGGCCCCTCAGGGGCTGGTTGGTTGTCAGGTCCCGGCTGGATGCATTCCAGGAAGCTGAAGGTGAAAGGCTGAGCCATGTACACCTACCATTTCATCTGAACACTTTTATCATGCCATATAACCTCTTGTAACAGACATCTTAAGTTACAAATAAAATATGTAATGACATTCCCCATGCTATGTATATGAATTTGCATATTAATGCAAGCTATTTATATTCTGTAGTGATTACTCCTTGTAATAAACCATATCTGTCTACAGACTTTACAGAAAACAGACTATTCTGCTATTGAAATATACAGAAATAGTAAAGCTAGAGTTAAAATTTTACAATGCATCTATTTCTGTTTCCATTCAAGAAAGATGTCTTGGTTCAAGACCAGATTTTCAGAAGTGTGCTTAAAATGCACAGCCTGCCAAATCTTCCTAATTCTCTTTTTAAATTTTATCCCATCATTCCACACATTCCCACGCACTTCATTTTCTTCATATAGGACACAGATGCATCCTCAGCTCCTACCTATCCAAGTGGTAACCTAATATAAATATTGAAATAATGATGGGTGCGCCTTGCATCCACACAATTTCTTTGGCAAAGTTAAACCACCATTAAAATTGAGGGACTTGCAGCACTGTTTAAAGGTAGTAAAACAACAACTAACCAGGCCAAAAATTATGAAAAGAAATTGACTATCATGTTCCAGACACAAGTAAGTTTTTCCCCCATGCTCTCATATAAAAACATTAGGAAGAGTCATATATTTTTAAAACTATTTTCTCCTTTGATAAGGTCAGCTCCTGCATCAGCTCTTACACTCCGTGTCATACACTCAGCCCCGCGTAAGGAACATATTAAAGTCAGCTGTGTTCTTCCTCTTCCATGGCAGGTTCCAGCAATAATTTTACATGATGCATACAGCACATTTATCATGTACACTAAGATGAAGCCACGCTGTCGCTATTACTTTTGAACTGTTCTTCCCCAACTTGTGCAGCAATAACCTCTTTCATTGCTTTCAACTTTTGAGTCTTGTTTCAATCTTCAGGATTTGTATTACCAACATTTATCTGCTACCATCCAAACTAAAGTCTTACTGTTCGTACTATAAATTGGGATTCTTAAGAAATAATATAAAACCAGAAACATAAGCCTTTGTAAGAACAGCCAGTATTGTAAGGCACAAAATAAACTGACCAGTGATAATACTTTATTTTAAAGGACAACATACCAAGGAAAACCCAGAGAATTCTAATCCCAAGGGTGAAACAAGGACGCATCACTTGGATTTGTGTGACAAATGCAACAGAAAGGTAAAATATTCATGACTCAATTATATAAAATCATAGAACGGTTGGAAAGGACCTTAATATCATCTAGTTCCAACCCCCCTGCCATGGGCAGGGACACCTTCCACTAGACTAGGTTGCTCCAGGCTTTGTCCAACCTGGCCTCAGTTCCAGGGATGTGACATTCACAACTTCCTAGGGCAGCGTTCCAGTGCCTCATCACCCTCAGAGTAAATATCATTATATCTAACCTAAATTTCCCCTATTTAAGCTTGAACCCATTGCCCCTTGTCCTATCACTACAGTCCCCGATGAAGAGTCCCTTTCCAGCATCCTTGTAGGCTTTCATCCATTTTACATTGGAATAACTCCTTAACATTATCCAAACATGCTGTGCCACTGTGAAGCATTAGCATTTACTTGACTAAATAATGAACATGTCAAATTATCTCAGATAATATTAACATGAACAATGAAATACTTGTATACTTTTATCTTCTTAAAAACTTAACAGTGAACAAAAATAGTACTGCCTGGGAACTGACAGTGATTGCAAAGAGGAAAGTACCACTACCCTTGTAACAACAGCTGTGCAAAAACCCAGACTGAACTGCCCAGAGGCTAAACCCATGACCATGGTATGATGAACATCCTAAAATGCTTTGGTATTTTCAAAAGGACCACCAAACCCAAAGATGTGGACCTGACAAAATACAGGGAGTGACCATGGTGGGTGGGTGGGTGGGTGGGTAACATCAGAGTCCAGATTCCCAGTATCTGACTTTAGTTGCATAAAGCTCCTGGGAAAACAGAAAGGTTTAGTTATGGCTTTCAGTTATAGCCACTGGAAAAAGCAGATTATGACAAGCAGCAATGCTTCAGAACAAGGGTCATATATAAAGTGAAAAATAATAGCATCAGTTTTTAGTAGCGCCCTTTACAAGTAGCTAAGAAATGGAGGGATGACTAAGACAATAAAAAGTAGTGACAAGTATAAAACCACCATGGATTTCAATACTATATTTAAATTATATTTTTATGTCAGTGGGATACTACAGATGAAAATCTTTCATATTGACAGCTGCGGAGCTGCTGATAATGAAAGTTAAAGATGTAAGTTAAAGACTTTAGAGTCTCGAGTCCTTCAGCTCCCACTCCTGTTACATACACATTTGGTGCATCAGGAGACAAACAGCAAAGAGGTATCCAAAATACTTACTGCCGATGAGTTTTCCCTCCATTGGTATATGTCTATAGCTTTGCACTTCAAAAACTGAGACCTAGCAGAGAGACATCTTCCATCGTGACTGTTTTTCAGGAGTTCCTCTCCTTTTATTACTTTTATGTCCCTGCCCATGGCAAGGGGGTTGGAACTTGATGATCTTAAGGTCCTTTCCAACCCTAACTATTCTATGATTCTATGATTTCTGTTTTTCAGATCATGGTTCCAAAGATGCATTTTTTCCATAAAAGCAGACCATTATCTTTGTGTACCATTAAAACTGGTATTTGTCTGAATGATCAGCTATACAGTTTTCACAGACATTTATCACAATCAAACAGCAGGGGTGAAAATGGGAAGAATCCATATTTCCACTGCTCTTTTTGGGAGCAAATGCTCTCCTCCATTAGAGGAAAAAAAGGATTCAGAATTACGTAGGGAACTACTGTGACCCCTTGATACAGAGTTGGCTAGGTCTATCATACAGCCAAGCTTAAACAGAGATGATTATAATAAAGACAGGGGAGAAGAAGCTTGGGAATACACTGCTTAACTGTTGCTCAACTGCTTCCAAAATAAATATCCCATTGGGCAAAGCAAAGGCATTGCAGTTTGACAGAAGGGAGAACAGCAGGCATCAGCAGGAGGATGTAAGCTACAGAGTTGCTCATCCTCCTAAGTGAAGCATACAAACATTCTACAATAACCTGAAACAACTTAAAAAAGCAACATAATTATATAGTCACCTACTTCAGAACAACTGCTAGGTCACATGAGTCTACCTTTCTGGATTCGCAGACAGGGAGCAGGCAACATCTGATGTGACTGATGTCATGTTATCACAGGATTTGTACTTGTACATTTCTGCACATAAACAGTTAACAGATGTATAGAGTTCACAAATGTAGAGAGGTCATGTTTGGAATCTGCTACAGCAGCCAAGAAGGAAACAGGATTTGAAAGCAATCTTGGAAGATATAATCTTCAATATCTTTAAGCCTCTCATTCTGGGTGCCAAAGCAAGCAAGATGGAGTCATCCGTTTGATAAAAAAGAGCCAAGCAGCTACACTTCAATGTGTATTTGTGTATTTGGTATAAACTTAAGGCTTAATTCTTAGAAAAGGAACCCTAAAACACTTTTGTGAATAAAAACAAAACAAAACATTCAGTTCAACAGAATAAATTCACCTCTCTTTTACCAATCTCAACACTGATTATCTATCAAGCATGCCAAACAACCAAACACTGATTAACAAAAAATTGTTACTGAAGTTTTACTATGAGGGCAATTGCCAGTACATAGTCCTATGCCAGTGGGGAATAACTGTGAAGAAACTACATTACATTATTTCAATTTATTTTTTAAAGAATCCCTAAACCCCCTAATACCATGTACTATTATCATCTAATAACATGTTATTCCACATTTTCTAGAAACAAGATCCAAAAACACTGTTCAACAGCTACATTAAGTAGAATGCTGGGAGGTAGGGTTAATATTATTAGACTCCTCTAAGTTTTAATCCAGCGGAAACCTGGCATTGATCTCGTACAGGTCAGGATGATGGAAGGGATGCAGAAATAGCTAGGGAATGAGATTAATTCCATGTTCAGGAACCTGATCTGAGCCTCTTGAGCCATATGTGAAGTAGCAATGCCAGAATGCAAGATGTGTTCCTACTAAGAAAATGGATTCAGCATATAAATAAATCAGAAAGAAGTTAAAATAGCCAACTTTTCCCTTCCAGTGATGAGAAACTGGAAAGTGCTGAGGGATTCTGTCTTGTTACCTAACTACTTTTAAAAGTCATCCCATTACACAGCAACCAGAATTGGCATTGGGAAGCACAGCTTTTACAGAAGTCACATCGCTAGCAGCAGAAATCCTGCAGCTGTGCAGTATGAATAAAAGGGATGTGTTTTCCCAGGCCTGGCAACCTTCCTGATTCATATTCCCTCAAACTTCACCCCCATATCTTGACGAGTACTCTTTCAAACCACAGGACAGATGAAAGTAGGGGCAGTAACTGAAAGTTTAAGCTGCTTGTCTTTTGTTTTTATTAGTATGCAAATTCTATTCAAATTGCTATTAGTATTCTAACACAAATCACCTAAAAGATCACTTAGGGAAAGGATGCAATTGTTAGCAATCTAATACTTCTCCTTTTCACTTAAGCAGCAGGGTATCACAAAGAGCATCTGCAATAGCCCCAAGCAATCTTGCAATGAATCTGCTTTTATAAGGCTAAAATAAAAATACTAATAGATAAATAAAAAAAATGCAAACCTCCATGACCACCACTTGATGAAGACTTACACTACGAAACAAATTACTTTGGGAAAACAATAGAAAAATAAAGGATTACTATTTAGTGCAAAAATGTGATTTTAATTCTGAACTTATCTTCAATACAAGTTGATTCCTCCAGACAAAAGGTGAAGTGAAAAAATGGGCTACCACTGGATGGTCAATTGATGCCAGACCTGTCAAAAAAGGGATGAAGCCAGCTCTTCCATCCTATAACACAAAGACTTGCCAGCAGCCCCCGGACATTTACAGTCAAGAACTGTTACCACAGCTTGAGCAGCTAAACTCAACTGTCATGCTGGATCATGGAGAAGAGGTAGCCACTCAAGCAGATATAATCTAAACCACTTTAGGTTTTAATTTCTGCACTCTAAAACATATACTAAAGAAAGTATCACTAATAATAAACTGAAAAGGTTTATCCAACCTTTGTATAGTTAGGACAATGCTCTCCAAGTAGGATAGTTAAGCAGTCAACTTGGCTAAGTAGAGAATTAAATATTTCTCAAGCTCGAAGAGATTGAAAGTAGGTGGCAAAAGACCATTTCTTCACCATACCTGAACCAGAAGTTTAAATAAACAAACAAGACCCCTATATCCATAAATCCTCTTTGAGGAACTAGATGAGGGTTTTCTTCATTAATCAATTGTATTTGTGTAGTCAGGAAAAAATTACATCAGCTGGTAAAAATTACAGCCAATATGAAAAGGAACCGCTGACAACAACTAATACACACGCTCAGTACTACCTTAGCAGATTGCTGAGACTGTTTATTCAGAACTGTGCAACCGTGTTTAGTATGTGCAGTTAACAGGTAATACACATCAAAACATGAGTACATAAAAGTGCCACAACACTTTTTCCTATTGCACTTTGACACTGGCTCACAGTGTATTACTATTTAGCTGA
The DNA here is from genome assembly GCF_033783945.1 of Neopsephotus bourkii. Classification (NCBI taxonomy): domain Eukaryota; kingdom Metazoa; phylum Chordata; class Aves; order Psittaciformes; family Psittacidae; genus Neopsephotus; species Neopsephotus bourkii. The sequence continues at coordinate 2,063,846 of NW_026900838.1, read as the reverse complement.
ATAATAAAACAACCATTTTCATGGTGAGGTGTTTCTTTTCCTTTTAATTTCCTGGTCAGAATGACTTAGGTCATAGAATAGAATTGAATTACAAGAGTAATTTACCTCTTCTAGCCAGTCCAGTCTTCCTGATGTTGTGTTCCTTCAAATAAACTGAAAAAAAATCTGACTGAAGTAATAAGTTACTTCACCAGTCATAAGATCACACTGTTCCTGCACTACAGCAGTAGATAACAGACTCTGCAAAATGATTAACAAATGTAGTAATATCATGAGATTAACAAGAGTAATTTATAAGATTAAAATGAAAAGACAGAACAAGGCTGTTTTGAACTTCTGCGAAGTATTATTCTACAACTCAGTTTGTCTGGTTGCCACAAAGCCTAACAAAACCTCTTTATGAGGTGCTCATCCACAGTCCAACAGAATGCAAGTAGCCAAGGTTGATCTGAGACACATAGGTAGCAAAGAAATGGAAAGCAACAATTACAAAAAAGAAAGGCTGAACTATGAAAAGGCAACATTCACTTTAAGCCTATGTAATCAACAGACTTAGAACAGAAAAGAATGACTATCACTATGACTTTCTGTGTCATTCTTATTTATTGTGCCTTGGCTCAGGATGCAAATCAGTTGCAGAGGTAAGAACATTCCAATCCCCAGAATGATGGTAACAGGCCACAAAATGATTTCCCAGACGCAAGGAGAAAGAGTTTTGTAGCACATCTAGTCATGCAGAGAGCTTTTTCCAAAGGTATGAGATAGGTCAGTTCTCCTTGCCAGGAAGCACTGTCTGGCAGTCTCCAGCTTTTCCAGCTCTCCTTTAGCCAACAGTAAGGCCAAAATAAATTTGTCATCTTTACCTGCCAGCTTCTTCCTTCCAATTTTCCTACACTTTTCATTAGAGTATTGAAAATTCATTATTGCAGACAGCAGAATGGGAAATGAGAACGTCAGAGCTCTCTTTACTCAGAAATTCTCAATGTGCAACAGCAGGACATAATGAACTTCGCCATTCTGCACTGGCATGGTACCTAGTATTTAACTGATCACCTTCCAAAGTTACTCTCTCAACCAAAAGTTGAAATGTACATATACATACACAATATAAATTCCCCCTTTTCCCCGCCCCCTCCCCGAGCACAACTATGGACACAAACGATTTTGTAAACATTTCAATTTCATATTAATTAAACATTAAAGCATGTTTCTATGAACAGAAATATGAGCCTTCTCACTAAGGAGGAAAGAGAAAACAGACATGGATAGGAAACATTTCACACAGGCTGGTTTACTCCAATGCTCTCAAACCAATGACAAGAAGGGGAGAACTGCAATCTCACCCTGAAATCTAGTGCAAACAAATCAGTTAATCACAGCCACCATGTAATTTTAGTATAATCCATATAGGACAAAGGTGTTTGTTCCAGGAGGAACGCAGCACTGGGGGAGGCCCGCAAATCCTGATGTCCCTATCTGGACAACACAACTATTTCACCTCAAAAATATTTGAGCCATGTTTTTCCAGTTTAGGAAAGTCAGCTGTTTTGTCAATTGTTACTGTTCTCAAAGTATGACTACTTTTCAAACTTTAGGCTATCCAGCACCATTAAAATGGTATTACTTTCAAACCATTTAAAAAAGTAAAAAAAGACCACAGCTTCTTACAAATACTCTTAGCAGAATTAAGGAGTATCATCCCAGATTATCATCACCAGACAAAATACAGACTAAATAGGTCAGTGCAGTGCATGTGCTCTTTCTGCTTTTCTATATTACTTATTTTGCACTATAAGGTTATCTTTCAAAAAAAAACAGCCAAACAGAAATAGTTTTTCATAGTTTTTCCACTTCTTTTTCATTAAAAAACAGTAAAAACAAACTTTACTCTTTGGTGCCAGGTATCTGTCAAACCACTAGAAAAAACCTCAATCAATGAAGTGTTGACCAATTCACCTTTTATAATGAAACTCACTTATAATTTCAACTTCAAATAAAGGAAATCATAATAGATCTCTAGCAGGGATTATATTATGGCCCAGAAGTTGTTTTTCCCCAGTACAAAGTAATTGCACTGTAACAGAAGTACTACAAGAGCATCCAGGAGATATATTACTTAGCAGGCCTTGGAAAACTCACTACTAGAAGATGACACTCCTGGAGTTTGAATTAGTGATAATGTGTTCTTGTTTCACTAAGGAGGTTTCTCCATTTTATTTATCTAACCTGGTTTTGTCTCTGCTTCAAATGTGTGATTCTTTTAATTATTTTTTTTTTTTGAAAGAAAAAGTCTTTCAGGAAAATCAGATACAACTTTGCAGCAATACAACTGTGCAATACAACTACTCTCCCACAGAAAAGGATTTTAGCTACTGATTTACGCACCTGAAACATGTTGCCATGGAACCCCACTGGAAGTAGATTTTGTTAGTGAAGAACAGTAAAGGTCCTGGTAATTCTTTCTCTGACAGTTAATGACTGTTTATTATCAGAAGGGGATTTAGCAAGCCTCTTAACTTGCTGAATCACACATCTGTGGAAGGTCAACTTTTGTTCCTGGGCCCAGCAATCTTCAGCTGGATCCTGAAATCCCCCAGGCTGCAAATGCTCCAGGAAATTACTCTATAACATCACTTAACCTTTACCAATTCTTCACATTTTATTTGTGCCTGCCCATTAGATTTACAGTTTTACCTGAGTTAATTATACATCCCAGCTAAGTTTAAATGAAAACACCACATAATATGAAAGTTAATTAAAAAAATCATACAGTAAACATTTTGGTGCAGAAATTGGAAACTCTGTTATAATAGAGATGTCTAAAATAAGAAAGTACACTTATAAATTGTAATGTATACTCCAGTGTTCTGGAGAAGTTGGAACTTCCCTAGCACTAGGACACCAGCCCTGAGGAACCTTGGGAAATAATTCCTGCCTACTTAACTCTTGTCCAGTGCCAACCTCCACTCAAACCAAACATACTCCTTCCTTTGGATATAGATTTTTCCCAAATAGCAGGAAAATTTCTGGTTGTTAAAATTTCTTCTGAGTTTGGCTATTTGCTAACTTCCTCCTGCTTCAAGATGGAAAAATCTTGAAGTACTTTTGGAATCCAACCAAGAGTTTGCTTCACAAAAGGATATCTCTCCTACTGCTAAGGCATAAACTATCATAAAAATGAAAATTCTATGTGCAACTCCAATCAGGCTTAAGTTCTTTCTGTCTCCATCTCACAGTTTTCACAGAAACTGGGTCTGGCATTACACTGTTGGGGTTTTTACACAAATTGCTTTACAACATTTGATCACCTAAAAAAAAATAAAATAAAACAAACAAGTTTTCTGGGTTTTTTAAAGGGGAAAAATGTCACAGTCATATTTCTGTAACCATATCCCACATTTTATGTATTTGACACCACAGTGGGTGACACTGTACTAACCAAAAGACAAGCCAGATCCACTAGCAGTAATTCCTGTGCAAAGGTCGAGATTTCAGAGTGGTTGTAATGAAGACAAAAAATGCAGACACACCAGCTTGCAAAAATTAATCCTCATCCACACTTTAATTTTAAAGGAATTGATCAAAAAATGTGGGCAGGAGAATGGTGAGTTTTCAAATGTTAGTTAGCAAGAATATTTGTTATTAATAAAGAATATTTATTGTTATTTAAATGTTCTTTTGCAAGGATATTTGCCAACTACAAGGTAAGCTGTTAACATTCAGAATTACGAGTACTTAAAAACATAAGGGCTTTTAACTACATGAAACGAAAACCTTACAAAGCTCTTTACAAACATACCTCCTCATGCAAAAAGGGAATGTGAATATGAAAAAATGTGCCAGTAAGAATGACTGTCAGCCTACAGAGATGTTATTCATAAGGACTAATGGCAAAATTAACAATTCCTGGTGTTCAACTACTTTTGTCTCACATACATGAGCCACAATTATAAAAACTATCCCAGGAAAATTTTCAAAGGGTCAGAATTCACAGTTATAAGCAGATTTGCTCCTCAGGAAGGTGGCAAATGCACATCTGTTTAGGTTAGCAGAGACATATCATCATGTTTCCAGGGCTGGAGTCTTCCATGTTGGAGACTTCTTTCTTCATACTCCATTTCTGTAATAAATACCCTGATGCTCTTGGAACATCAGCTGCTTCCTGTGCTTAAAATTCACCATCACCACCTACTTCTACAGTCCTCTTCTTTAAGTTCATCATGCTAATGAAATAAGCTCAGGAGACATCCGGTTTTGATCATCCTAATTGTAGCACAATCATGCTCTTACATTACCTCAAAAATAGCATGCAAGATCACTTCCTCAAAATAAAAGTTTTGCTCTCCCACACCATTACCAGCAGACTGGCATCAAGTGTTGTTTAGCAGTCATTTCAAGGCTGAATCCACATCCTAAAATTTATGCACCACATTGCCTGTGAGGGTGGGGCTTTGCAAAAAGATAAACTAGAAGTTTCACAGTTTTCCCCTCTGCCAAAGTCACTGTGTTTACCTCCATTGTGTTACAGCACCTTAGTCATAAGGATTCTTCTGTTTCCAGAAGTCTTAACCCATCAAGGTAGGTCATCTGCTGATGACCCACCAGCAGACTTCATTGCTCTGTAGGCTACACCCACACTGCAGAGTATCCATGTTCTGCAGTGGGCTGTAAGATTATTCAGACTGAGGACCTGATCTGAGCACATTACAGCTTTCTTCCACCTTCATACCTATGTTTCCCTTCCTTGGAAACCAGGATTCAGATTGAAAGGAGAAGCAAGAGAAAAGAAAAAGCGTAGTGTGTGCTTGGGGCTCACCCCAAGTCAGGTCCCAGATAGATAGGTTGTGAGGCAGGACCTGGAAAGTGCTCTGTAGACAACAGACAAAGTGGTTCTGAGATTAAGGTCCCACACTCCTAATTTTGACAACTCAGTGATTACTCTTGACCATGACATTTTTGTCTTAGCCCTCCACGTGCCCCTTAATGTCATCATGATTGGCAAGGGAGTGGTGGTTTGGCTTGTCTGTTGTTGTTGTTTGGGATTTTGGTGGGATTTTGTTTTGCATTTGGATTTGTTGTGTTTTTTTAATGCAACACTAAGAAGCTCAAATATACTATCTGTTTACATAAGTAAAAGACAAAGCTATGAACACAAAGGAGTATTAGAGATAACATGACAGAAGTCAAACCCTTGATCACAACAACTGGTATAACAGGGTCTTTAATTCCAGCTACTCATACTGTTTAAAGTGTTACTCCCTAGTATTCTGCCAACAACATGCAGAAGTACTAGTGTAGGTACAAATACCCAAGCAACTTTCAAATACATTAAAAAATCAATTGTCATAAGGAAAAACAAAACTGCAACGGACTGATTTACTAACAAGCCTTCTGTAACAAGCATCACACAGGTATTTTTAAAAGTCCATGTCTGAAATAATGCTTATGTAACTATTTTTTTATGAGTAAGGGCCTTTAAAAACACCTCTCAGCAGCACTTACTTCACATACCTTCTTCTGAAAATGATTCAGGCTACCAGGCTAGCTACAGTTTTTTACCAAAGAAAAAGAGCATATATTGTGGAGTACTCCTACCATCAATAGCAAAATATTTGTTATTTCATAGAGCAAGAGCAGCTTTGGGCACCTCAGTCTTAAGCTGTGCATCATAGCAACTCACTGCAAAGACATTTCAAAGGCAAAAAAGAGTTTTAACTCAAGCTCAAATACCACCTCTGTACTCCAAAACACTTCTCCAGAACAACTCCTACCTACAAGAAGTCAGCCAATGCTCAGTGACTAGGCAAAGGGAATGAAGCGATGTTATCCGAAGTCTTGAAATGCTCCTGAAATTCCTCGTTATATCATCATAAAGCCTTTTGAACATTTAGCAAAAATATTATCAGCTTTTAAAGGTATAAATGCATGCTGTTACAGTATCTTCAGAAGGGAAGAGAGCAACTGTTTCTACACTTCTTTTCTGTAACAGTAGTCCACGGGCAGTCTTTATATTTGTAGCCTTTCTAGGAGAGCCAACATAGCCCAGACTTTCAGACCCAGATAAGCTCCATTTTACAGAGAGGCTCCTTCTCCAGACCTAAGAGGTAGGAAGGAGTGAAATACCTCTCTTTCCTCAAGCAAAGAAAAGCAAAATTACTAATTCTGCTAACCTTCCACAGCCTCCTCCCTCACCCATACAGCTGAGCACAGATGTTCTACCTTTGCCTCATGAGGCAGTTTGACACTCAGGACAACACAAGTCTGTACATACATGCATACCAATACACATACAACTTCATCCTCCCCATCTTTTAATTCTTGATTAGTTGTAAACTATTCATGCAAACTTGCAATAACAAGACTTGCAAGAACAGTACTACAACATTTATCAAGGACTTCAAGTGATGACTGAATTTAAATACCTCCTTACAGCAGTGATCTGTTCAGCCCATGTGGGAGGCTGCCTTTTTATCTGAGAAACTACTGCACTCCATTTCACAGCTTTACTTCTCGCATGAGAAGACTTCCTATATTGCATGATTATTTACTTTCTCTTCAAACAATCTAGACGAATAGAAAGAATTATGGTCCACTAATTTTCTTAACTATTTTTTCCTGTTCTTCGTACAAACTTCTGTTTGCAGTGACATGCCGAAAGGAGGTTTCAGCTATGCAATGTAACTGTGACTCCAACATGGGAAAAAAAGTCAGAAAGAAAAGACTTCTCCCCTTTCCACTGAAAACATCAGCTCTTTTGGAAGGGTCTGCAAGTCACTATATGTGAGTACCATATCAGCAATCAACACTGGGTTGCATGAGGTCTTAGTCTTCTAGGGCTTTGTGGTCACAAACTCACATGCTTTCCAAGCATTCTACTTTAGGAAGAGATTTAATTGATGAATGAAGACATTCCTCATACTTGAAAAGATTAAGCTGACCCACAAAATATAGTGGAGTATAAAAGAAATGATTGTGAATTTTGTAATGTAAGCATTGCCTTTGATCTTATCTGCTACAGTTCCAGTTACTCCATATCACTTCTGGAGAGCCTGTTTTGTGCTGCTGGTTATGGAGGAGCAAAGTATCCATGTGATCTCCGCATTTCAAGCAGGAGGTGATCTCTGCAGTTTGGGTCCCACAAGCATTTTATGCTATTTCAGATTACAGAAAATTACTGAACAAAAGAAGGTAGATTATGATTAAAAAAATAAAGGAAAGGGTGTACAAACTTAGGATATATATTACTTATAGATACAAGTAATAGATATATTACTACTTATAAGTAATAGGATATATCACTTAAAGTTAGCTCTTCCTAGTCTGCCATATTTCCAGTACAGTTTAAAATGGTTCTATTATTTTATTGATCCTGTTACATACAGTTCCATAAACGTAATAAATACTCCACAGTAAATATTAAGCTTTTCATGATAGCATGATATTTTGAGCTCAGATCTAGGTATTCATTATAGCTTTCCAATCTTTTTCTGCTCTTTTGGTCTTCTAAACACATTCTATTTTGCTGAAAAAGCAGTACTTTTTATCTACTGTTTATTTACGTTTTCTGCTGATCTTGCTACATCTTTACATTACTCAGACAGTGCTGGCAATTCCTTTTAATTATGGGGCTCCGCTGCCTTGAAGAAGATGAGTATAAAAATTTGCCCAACATCAGTAAATCAACCAGCTCTCTTGAGCTGGAGAATGAGATGTTTCTGCATGTGCTCTGAATTCAGATTATTCAGCCTAAACCCTGGGCACCATTATGTTACACATTTTTGACATAATGATCTACAGTATGCGCTTTGGTCAGCTTTCTTTTTCCCCCTGCCTCTACCACAGAGTTAACTGAAGCTGAAATTAGTGTTAACTCTTACTGATATCCTATACATTTAAATCTTCTTCTAGGGGTCTGATAATGACTATTCACCTTGTCTAATTTGCCAGAGGGTGCAATGCAAACCAGCGCAGCCCATTAGCTGCTAACGCATCATCTTCATATCACAGTGAAAACAGTGGCTGAGCAGTAATCCAATTTCACTTTGCATCTCATATATTATTATTTATGGTGGCTGCTCTCCCTTGAACTAGGCTAACCAGCCAAAAGGTAGCATGAACAATTGATGTTTTCAAGAAAGATACAACCTGACCTAAGACAAATTGAATGTGGCAAAATGACTGGGTCAGAACTAAAATTATGTATCCAGAGCTAAGTTAGTGCAAAGAAGATCCGCATATCCTATGTCCCCCCAATATTATTAAAATCAGTCTTTTTTCAACCTACAAATGCCATTTCAAGATTTTAATTTTTTTTTTTCCTCTGAAGAGAAAAAACCTTTTACCATAAACTTATCAACCGAATAACGTGAATGCACTTATGGTCATTTCATTTTAAAAATCACAGTTTAATGCTGCAAATGTATGGTACACATATATGTGTACACATGCACATAAATATGTGCTCTCTGAAAGACTTCTGAAGCAGCCTGAAATCACAGATCTTCTGCTTTAAGGAGATATTTTTAGGGGTAAAAAAACAATTTTCCTAAACTTGAGAAAATAAAATTAATTTCTTCCATATGAAAAATGCTGCCAAAATCCTCTTTCCACACAAATCATTGGTATTTTTAGAAGTAATAAGCCTTGCCTAAGGGAACTATATTTTCCACATTTCACTAATTCCTATTTAGAACAAACAAATGAGGAATACAACACTCCATCAACGCACCCAAGCAAAATTACTTTTGCATTTTTCACAGTCAGCTCTGCCAAAGACCACAGGACAGACCATAACAGCACACAACTTGTAACCATTTCACAGTCCCCCAGATTTTTACTACACTGCAATTCTGCAGATTCTGAGCATACGTAAGGCTTCCACTTTGAACTGTATTGCAAATTACTAATTATTCCTTTTTCTCCTCTAAACTAGGAGGCACGTTTCCACAGAACTTCAGCTTAACCTAATGCGGACTTGACATATTTCGATGCTCAAGTAACTTTTGCATCACTAGTATTATCAAAATCTCACTAAAATATATGCAAGCTTTAGTTCATACTCCTTGCCCATCATACCTAAGAAGAAAGCAAGCACCCTTGTTTGGTGTAATGATCTCACGCTACCTTTTCAGCCAAGTATCAGTATCCAACTTCTCAATGCTCATATATAACCTTCTTGATCATTTAAGCATTGCTTGGTTCATGTAGTAATAGCACCAAACCTTAAATTTACATTAGTTTTTTTGTTTCAACCCTTCCTGAAATGTCTGAAATTCCTTATCCCATGCACTGGAATACTCCCTTATGAAATACCCATTTTAAACACAAAACTGAATTTGTAGTTGCAAGAACTAAATTACAAAAACATCAGGAAAGCCACCACACCAGAAGCTGCTTCTCCAAGCAGATGAAATACTTTCTCAAAGAAATAAAAATCGTAACAAATTAAATAACCCTTTCATTAACCTGGAATCTTTCCCCATAGCTTAGTACTCAGAATAAAACTTCTTGCTGTAAGTATGCTCATACAATCCTTCCAATCTTAGCTCATGAATTTGCCTAGAAATAGGACATCAGAATTTAGATTGCTTAACTAATGTGAGCAGAAGCCAACTATGACACTTATTAAAGCCTAGTAATTCTAAAAAACTAAACTTGTAAAAAAAAATTTTAGGACAGTTTTCAGACTACATCTACCCTAGCAAATTAAACACCAGCCTGGTGTTCCTGAGCACTGGAATTAAACCCCACAGTTCTAGGAAGTTTTTGCTGAAGCCATTCCTAGCTTGCTTGCAGCCCATGCTGTCTGTCCCCCAGACAATTCCCAGGCACAGTTCAGGGTGAGCATGGGTCATGCAGGATTCCCAGCAGAGCTTGCTTGCAGCCCTATCTGGAGAAAAAGAGAATTTCAAAGCATGAATGCAGGCTCTTCCATGGGCATGGGCATCAGTATCACAGAATGGTCCCAACTACATTAATTTACTAGCATGGATGTAATCACAAGACAAGTAACTTTTACCTCAACTTTTTAATCCAGGTTTCAAAGGACCACAATGACTGCCCTGAATTCCTTACCTCTAATCCTTGCAAACATCAGTCATGCCGTTTGCTGCGTTCTGGGAAAGGAAATGCCTTCCCAAGACAAGTGGGGTACTATGAGGCCAGGCAATGAAGGGACATGAAGCATTATCAGATATATCACAGTTACTCTGAGGCAAATGTCAGATGTGCCTAGAAGCACATTGATTGTTGAAAGAGTGAGATAGTTACATCCCATTTCACCGCTGAGCATGAGCAGACACGCATGGCAGCTAATACAGATTAGCTCAAGCATTGTAATCTCTCATTTTATCTCAGTCTAGAGCAACTTCTCCATTTTGCGACACCACACAGCAATTATTACAGTTCTTTCAAACATAGACAGGAGATGCATAAACCCAGGGTGCTTGTGAGGCTGGGTATATCCAAGCAATAGAAATGATCATGCGCTCCATGTCTCACTGAATTACGATGTGCAAAGCTGATTATACTCTATTGCAAGCAAGTCAGTATGAATCCCACTGCACAGGACTGGCCAACACTATCCTCTCCAAGAAAGACATGTGAGAGCCATTTCAGCTGTATTGGTCAAGAAGCAGCTGAAACATTGCTTTCTTGAACTGAACATCTAATTCAGCAACATATTGCTTCTGCTGCTTCACAGTTTACATCACGTTGCTGCTGTGCTAACTCCAGCTCTCACCTACCCTGGAAATGTGTGGAGGATGCACTAACTGGTCTCCTGGAGTGAGCCGTGGTGTTCAGCTGGTTACCAGACAGCTGGTATCTTGGCCAGATTAACTAGGTTATGCACTTTAATATCAGCTATGAAGACAGCTGTGCCTTCTTAACTTCTACATACCACAACAATCAGAGGAAGAAATAGTCTGTAAAAAAAACCAACATTTTGGGAACATTAAACCCCTTTCTATTTCTTCTATATTAAATGTGGTTCTAAAGAGAAGGGGAGCTTTAGATGAAAATCCATCATTCAGAAATGAACCACAGGGAAATTTCAAGGTCCTCATGAAATGCTGTTGCTTGGAGATTCAGGTAGAAATTTGTTGCTGAAATAGAAGCTATCAAAAATAGCTCAAGTGATATTTTACTTGGCATAAGGTCATGAAGGCAACATTCACAAACACGTGAGGGGAGATTCACAGATTCCAAAATTGCTGGATCCCAAGCTGACCTTGCAGCAACAGATTTTTGACTGCTAAGAAAAGCTTTAGTATCATGAGACAAGGACAAGATGAAGAAAATCTGCACTGGGTAGCAAGACGAAGTGTAACTAAAAAACAAAGCAAACAGACAGAAGACACATTGCTTTAAACCAACAAACAGTCAAGGGCTGTCAGTAGCAAACTCTACATTGAGAGTGTGCAAGGTCATAGAATCATAGAATAGTTAGGGTTGGAAAGGACCTCAAGATCATCAAGTTCCAACCCCCCTGCCATGGGCAGGGACACCTCGCTCTAAACCATATTACCCAAGGCCTCGTCCAACTTGGCCTTGAACGCTGCCAGGGATAGAGCATTCACAACGCCCCTGGACAACCTATTCCAGTGCCTCACCACCCTAACAGGAAATAATTCCCTCCTTATATCCAATCTAAACTTCCCCTGTTTAAGTTTTAACCTATTACCCCTTGTCCTACCACTACAGTCACTAATGAAGAGTCCATCCCCAGCATCCCTATAGGCCCCCTTCAGATACTGGAAGGCTGCTATGAGGTATCCACGCAGCCTTCTCTTCTCCAGGCTGAACAGCCCCAACTTTCTCAGCCTGTCTTCATACGGGAGGTGCTCCAGCCCCCTGATCATTCTCGTGGCCCTCCTCTGGACTTGTTCCAACAGATCCATGTCCTTCTTACATTGAGGACACCAGAACTGCACACAATACTCCAAGTGAGGTCTCATGAGAGCAGAGTAGAAGGGCAGGATCACCTCCTTCAACCTGCTGGTCACACTCCTTTTGATGCAGCCCAGGATACGGTTGGCTTTCTGGGCTGCAAGTGCACACTGAAGCTGGCTCATGTTCATTTTCTCATCGACCAACACCCCCAAGTCCTTCTCAGCAGGGCTGCTCTGAATCTCTTCTCTGCCCAACCTGTAGCTGTGCCTGGGATTGCTCCGACCCAGGCGTAGGAGCTTGCCCTTGGCATGGTTAAACTTCATGAGATTGGCATCAGCCCACCTCACAAGCCTGTCAAGGTCCCTCTGGATGGCATTCCTTCCCTCCAGCATATCAACCGAACCACACAGCTTGGTGTCATCGGCAAACTTGCTGAGGGCGCACTCAATCCCACTGTCCATGTCAGCAACAAAGATGTTGAACAAGACCGGTCCCAACACCGACCCCTGAGGGACACCACTCGTTACTGGTCTCCAGCTGGACATTGAGCCATTAACCACCACTCTGTGTGCAGCCATCCAGCCAGTTCTTTATCCACCGAGTGGTCCATTCATCAAATTGATGTCTCTCCAATTTAGAGACAAGAATGTCGTGTGGGACAGTGTCGAATGCTTTGCACAAGTCCAGGTAGATGACATCAACTGCTTTACCGCTGTCCATCAGTTCTGTAGCCCCATCATAGAAGGCCACAAAATTGGTCAGGCAGGATTGCCCCTTGGTGAAGCCATGCTGGCTGTCACCAAGCACCTTGTTGTTTTTCATGTGCCTTAGCATGCCTTCCAGGAGAATCTGCTCCAAGATTTTGCCAGGCACATAGGTGAGACCTGCTGGTCTGTAATTCCCCGGGTCATCCATTTTCGCCTTCTTGAAAATGGGGGTTATATTTCCCTTTTTCCAATCATCAGGAACTTCACCTGACTGCCGTGATTTTTCAAATATGATGGCCAGCAGCTTAGCAACTTCATTTGCCAGCTCCTTCAGGACCCGCGGATGGATTTCATCAGGACCCATGGAGTTGTGCACGTTCAGATTTTTAAGATGGTCTCGAACCAATTCCTGCAAGAATTCCTGCAAGAATTCTCAGACCAGTTCCTGCAAGGTCCTGCAAGAATCTCTTCCACCCCTAAACTGTGCAACTCTAGTATGCTATAAAGAATCTAATCTATCAGACAATCCCCTCCTCTAAACTAAACTATCCTAGGCCTACACCCAGCAGTTCCTATCCAGAGTACTTAACCAGCTAACAACCATGTAAACTGCTGCAGCAGCTGCTGCAGGTACTCCAGGTCTGGCTGGAGCACTCCCCATGTTACAGTGGGACATCAGACCATGACAGTCAAAGCAGCACACCAGTAGCCACAGAGACAGGATGAGTGCATCTTCTACCCACCTGAACAACTACAGACTTTTCTCTTCTGGGCTTCAGAACACTGCAAACCAATCTCTGTCCCATTATTTAAGGAACACATAACCGTATTGGAAGTAACCACTCTATGGAGAGGATATTAAAAAATACACTGTATATAGAGGGAGGGGAGCGAATGAGTGATTTAGTCTGTGCAACTAAATTCAGCACCAAGGTGTTCTATTAGCCCATGACAAAAGGAAACCAGTGATGGCACTACTGGAGACTGGTCAGTCTCTGAAGCTCTCTCAAGGCCTCATGGCACAGCCCAACCCACCTGAGGGATCCAAACTGCTGACTGAATATGGCTACTGCCCCCAGGCCTGTCCCGCTCAGAGGCTGTGGGGCTGGGCCCACGGGCAGGGTCTTTGCTAGCCTGGTTATCACACTGGGCTCCCAGTCCCTCACAGAGCAGCCAGCACTCACTGCCCCCCAGCAAGTTCATCTGGGCTTCCATCCTCTTATCCAGATAACAGATGAGAAGGTATTATGGAGAAGGGAAATGATGTGTATCTTCCAAATCCTCACTCTTGTTTTCATAAAAACTGCTCCAGCTTCCTGCCACAGCCTAATCCTGATGGAATTTTTTAGAGTTTCCTATCACAGATCACTGTATGGATCCTCTGCTCTCAACAGAGTGAAGGACATTATCAGTGCTTTCGATGAAGATATCTACACCCTCAAATGGCAGTGTCACAACCTCTTTTAGTACTTTTGATGTTGACAGCTCCACATTTTATATGTGTCGCCAATGTTGGATACGTTAGTGGAATTTCTTTGGCTGGAAGTAGCAGCGTACCATGCAGTGGAATTCAGCTCAGTGTTTTATCCTGTTCTCCAAATTTTCTATGAATATAAACATCAGCAAACAAAAAGCAAGGCAAAGACCAGAACCTACACTTTTCCACACACCAATCTACAATTGCCTTCCTTTCAGCCTCCTTACTCCCACAAGTTCACACAGTAACTCAGCTTTACGAGAAGAACATTCTATTCCTAACCGAACATCCAAAAATTTGTGGCATTCTGGGTTGCAGATAATCAAGACTCTTCAAGCTCAGAGAGGGCTAAAATTACGTCTAATTCTCAGACAAATACTCGAATCACTGTTATTCTTATGCAAATTCACACAGAAGCAGCATTCAGTTTTGGATTAGGTTTCCCTGGTTAGTAACCTAAAGAAAACATGCAGGCAGTTTGCTGTCTGACCCTTGGCATACAATGAACCCTAGGCAGAAGACGACAGCAATTCAGTATTTCTGAGAAGACACAGATATCCAGGGACCTTTTAAGCCAAACACTGATACTCCTCATAAATTCAGATGCCTAAAGAAGTTGGCAGTGGTTGAAAGCAACTAACCTGGACTCATGTATGGAACATCCCAATTTAGGCAAGATTTAGGACTGTATTTTGCCCTTTCTCTTCTATGTGGCCTTGTTACATACACCCTTTCTGCTAAACGTTACTGAGTTTGCATTAAGGCTTTAGCACCTCTCAGCCTTCATTTTTGGGCTGCACTGGACAAAGGAGTTTTCCACACACTGGGTGGTCTGAATGGTGGGTATCAAATCAGCATAACAACACATTGCACAGCCTTTCTTCCAAGGATCATAGTATTTTCCAAACATTACTCATTATTTTTCCAACTGGTTATACATACACATGAAGCATGAGGTCTCCTAGCTCCTAAGACAGCTCCCTTCCCAGCTCCTTAGTGTCTTGTTAAAGTTACTTCTTAGTACCTTTTAAGTTGAACAACGAAATTGTTCTACAGCTCTTCCTCCTCCATCACTGGCTGAAGTAATTAAGTCCTGCTAATAATAATAAAAGCCATTGCCTTCAAGCACACGTTTGATCTTCCTGTCAAGTCTTCTCACAAAGGCAATGCCTTTATCTCAGTTCTTCACCTCTTCTAAGATTTCCTGAACATCTTCCCGAGATCCTCATCTCCTGAACAAAGTCTTTTACCGGTGTCACATTTCAGTCTACTCAGAAATGGGCTTGGAGGACCAAACAACAGAAAAGCACCAACTCCACACTAAGCAGCATTTAGTCCATCACACTTTAAGAACAACCGAAGAGTTTCTTCAGGCATTCCATAACTATTCCTACAGCAACAAAAAGTAACAAAAGCTACTTACTGCAGCAATGATTCCCTGAGCAGACATGACAGTTGTCAGTTACTATGCTCAACTGTAATAAAATCACTTATCAGCCCTAAAAACTGAACTTTTCCATACCCCTTTCTGATTAAAAGTTCAAAAGTGTGCAGGGAAGGGAGAGGCTTGGTTCCTTCCCCTCAAGTAAACAAACATCCATAATTGAGAAAGGGCATTTCAAATACCTGTCAGAAAGCTTCAATCAAGCTTTACCAAAGCTGAATAAGCAAATTAATTTTATGTCCACAGAAACTGCATCATTGACACTATCTTAACACATCATTACAATGCATAATTTTCACACAGCAGTTTTTCAGCTACACAGTAATTACTAGAATGGCTGACACCACACAGGACACGATATAACACAACCAACCAAGAAGGCACAGGAAGCCAAGATGGTGTAAACCACACTCCCAAAAAAAATGAAAAGTTGCCATGCACGTACCATGAGGCCAGGAAAGAGTACAAAATTACAAAGAAATAAAATAATTAGTAGTAGAAAGGCAATTTAAACAAGAGAAACTATGCGAAGCAAAAGATGGACCTGCAGGGAATTGCCAAGGTGCAACAGAGGCCTGCAGCTTTCTGGGGTCAGCAGGGCCTCCCCATGGAGGGTCCATCAGGGCAGGACCTGTCAGCCAGGTCCCATCCAACTTCCTCAGCCAGGAGCAGGGCAGCTCGGGGCATGGTGGCAGCCCCAGGCATTGAGCACTGCTCTGGCTGAGGTGTCCAGGCTCAGGTGTCTGGGTGAGCTGTCCAGGCTGAGGCTGGGCCAGGACATAGGCTCATGCATGGGCCAAGCTCAGCAGGGCCCATGGCTGGCCAGGGCAGGGCTGTGGGGAGCTGCAAACCAGCCCTGCTGTGGCATCGCTGGGACAGGGGTTGACAGCCCCAGGTGCTGGCTTGGAGTCCTGGGCCATGGGCAGCTGAGGGACCAGGCAGGGACAGTGAGGATCATTACTGCCCTCAGGGCCCAGACAAAACCAACACGAACAGCAACTATGATACCAATTAAATCATAGAAATAGCTTTACCCTGATGTCAAAAGTGAAAATGGGCCAATGGGTGAGATAAAAAGCTTCGGTTGCAGATAAAACGGTTATCATACTAAAAATACCAGCAGTAACTGGCACACAAAAATTCCTGTTTACAAACTTCACAGGAAGAAGCAGTTAGATCACGAAGGATGCCACTCTTCATAAAGCAGTAAACAGTAACCATCAGGAAATGTTCAGCCCAGAGAAGACAAACCAGGAAATACAAACATGTAGTTACCGAAGTTAATAAAAGTGCCATTACTGCCTTCCAAATCAGGGAAAGAAAAAAAATTAATGCTAATTTTAAAAGGTTAAATCTTGAAATCTTCATTCAGTATTTATGCTGATTAACTGATATAATTTAACTGATATCATATAATAATAAGATATAATTTAACAGATACTTATCTGCAGGATTATGGAATGCACTGTCAATATGCTGGACAGGATCAGGGATCACCTGTTATTAACAATGAGGAAGGCACTCCTGATGCCACCTTGTTCAAGTTTTAGAAGTATTTTAGAAGCTCAGTATGAGGCCACCAAACAGCTGAAAACCTTACTGAAGTTAAGATTTCAAATTTTGTAAGTGATGCTAGACTTCAAAATTACTTCTATTTAAAATAACCAAGATTTATAATTATAAAATAAAGCATAACAGGTAAGTCACACAGAAGCAGGAGAAACTAAAACTAAAGCAACACTACTTAAACATGTAAGAGTATATGTTAAGATTAACAATACACACACAGCCCTATTCATATTTTATTATTTACCAGAATGCTACTATTCTGAATGCCCAATGCCAATAAATAAACAGACACACGCTATAGAAGTTTGCTATGCCAGAAATGTTTCCCTTAGTGAGATAGAAGCCCTACCTACAATAATGCACATGCTCACAGACGGTTAGAATCAGGGAGGCAGCAAGATTACGCACGCTATTGCAAGAGCTAAGGATCTGAATAAACTCTTTACTGAGCAATAACATAGCTTTTAAGACAACAAACTGTTGCTCTTTTCCCCAAAGCTTCGTTTTACAGAGAAATTACCGTGTTCCATCACACGAAAGAGTCTCAAAGAAGAAATTATGTAGCCGCACAGGAAACCTAAATACATCAACAAGCAGATTACACAGCCAACTACCATCACCTCACTACAAATTCAGAAAGACCTTAAGGTATCAGAGAAAAACGCTGCTCACAAAAACTTAACACTAAAACACATCACCATTCTCCAGATTATTTGCAAGAAATAAATTAAGAAACTTGAGAAATTACCGATGCAGCTCTGATTAGTTTCAGTGGGAGTGGAATTGAAAAGTGCAACTTTAAACAAAACAAAAACCCTATAATACTGGGAAAGGTAATAAGAATATAATGCCAAATCAAATGACAAATCAAATTCCTCCACAACTGTTTGGACTCAGTATACTGAGTTTAAAAAAAATAAAAGGGGGCGGGGGGAGACAGGGGGTATGGGTGTGTGTATATATAATGTGCATGTGTACCTGGATATGTGTGTACATATATATAAGCAAATGGACGGAAAATTGACATACATTTCCAAAACCTGACCAAAACCACCTAGGATATACTATGTAACTCTTTTGTATCCTGAGAAACCTTTACAGAATAATTAAGTCATGAAATTTGACTGCCTTCCAGTACAAGGAGAAGAATGTTGTGGGTTTACAGAAATCATCAATGCATTCTGCATTTATTAAAGATTTGGAGAAGACAGTAAAAAAACAAATGTGATCTTGTCTGATCATACAGATGTTTTCAGATTGGGAGAACTCCAAAATTTTAAGACTTAAAACCCAACCTATTAAAACTGGAAAGATTATTAGACAATGAAATATAATAAAAAAAATATTGGGAATGAAAAGCAGAAGCTGAGCATCTCTGAACTACCAAGACCATCAGTGGAAAACTGCCTTCTAACAGCACAAAGATCAATAAACATTATGTAGCTGGTCTTCTAGAATTATCTAAAAGAACAAAAAATGAAATATGAAAAGGAATTCTTAAATACATATCAGACCTATAACATAAAACAGTAATGCAACAAAGGTACCACATACCATCACAGTCTTGTCTCACAAAGTAGGAGCGCTGAAGTGCAGGTACAGTCATTAAATGCTTTAGTACTATGGCACAGAGAGAACTTAGACATGTAAAGAGACTGCAGGAGCTGAGATTTTTGATCATGAAATACAGAACTAAGAGCATTTTAACTAAAATACTAAAAAAAGTTAGAACTCCCTTTCACTTATTTGCTACACCGACAAAAACAAATTGCAAGTAGACATCATTATCTCACATAGCATCTAGGCCATTTGTCAGCCTTAACATCTAGTCATTCAGATAAATACAGTGATGGCCTCTTTATTTACTCAGAAGGGGAAAAAGGCAAATAAATCAACTTAAAATTATTTATCAGCTGAGTCATTAGTTAAGCCAATACATGAAAACAAATCTTGGGGGCTTATGCTGCTAAAATACAGAAGACATCTTAGTGCACTGCATATTTAACTAACTTGGTTGCACCCAGAAGGGAGGGAGCATTTGACAGCAGAAGTCCAAGCACAGAACCATACTGACTCATCCTGAGCAGCAATGCTCACAGGCCCAGGTGAGAGTTGAGTGCTGAAACCAAGAGCAAAAAAGGGCAATCATTTCAAAGTGACCATGTCAGTGTCTGTCCCCTGGGGATTCTTCTTTCTCTCAGTACTTTCACTGAGAGGGATTAAATACTACACTTGAAAAACTCTCACAGTAGGACACCAGCATATGACCTGAGACTCGAGCCCCAGTCAGGCTTTATCCCGAGCCTAGGAACTCAGGTTCACAGCAGGTACCAGAACAAGGGCATGCAGACTGAGAAATCTCATTCCACACACGTACTTTTTTTTACATTTGATTATGGTAAGGAAAAGCTCAAAGGTTTCTCTATGGCTTCAATCACAGTTCAGGAAGTGAAACCCATGCTGCTTTCTAGGAACACAGCTAGTGCTCCATGGGTGCTCTCTGCTCCAGCAGCAGGCAGCCAGAAGTCTGGAATCGAGATCTCCTCCTTTTCCACCTAGAATAGGAAGAGCCCAGTCTGAGGAGAAATACAATTCACTTCTTTGACGACACGGCACAGGGTATGTGCAAGTGTGTGCCACAGGAAGCCACTCAAAGCAAGCCAACCTTCCACCTGCATTTTGTAGATTCAGGACAACAAGGAATCCCATCTACAGCTAAAATTTAACTTGAAAATGATAGAGGAAGGAAGAACAGGAAACCAAGGACAGAGTAACAGGAGTTACACTGGATATTTTAGAAGCTTTTTTAAAACAAAAAAAGCTTCCCTGCCCTGCTCTTGAGGTATTTTTTACTAGGAAAATAGAAGACGGCACGCAACCTTTCATGACTAAGTATGCTCAGAAGGCAAATGATAGAAGATCAGAGGTGGGTAGACTCAAAGTGTATTGGCTGGTGAAATACAAAGAAGAAATAAAAATCCAACAACCAGCACAACTTGTACAAAGATCCATCAACATTTCAGTCATACATCTAAATCTCTAACAGACCATTCAGTTTTGGTCACTGAAATGACTACAAAAATCTAGGCATCAAATTCAAAATACATTTCATGCTCAGAATAAAGATCATAGAATCACAGGTTAGGGTTGGAAAGGACCTTAAGATCATCCAGTTCCAACCCCCTGCCATGGGCAGGGACACCTCGCTCTAAACCATGTATCACCCAAGGTTTCATCCAACCTGGCCTTGAACACTGCCAGGGATGGAGCATTCACAACGCCCCTGGACAACCTATTCCAGTGCCTCACCACCCTTAAGAACTTCCTCATTATACTCAATCTAAACTTCCCTGTTTAAGTTTTAACCCATTACCCCTTGTCCTATCACTACGATCCCTAACGAAGAGTCCATCCCCAGCACCCCTATAGCCCTTCAGATATGGAAGGCTGCTATGAGGTCTCCACGCAGCCTTCTCTTCTCCAGGCTGAACAGCCCCAACTTTCTCAGCCTGTCTTCATACGAGAGGTGTTCCAGTCCTCTGATCATCCCTGTGGCCCTCCTCTGGACTTGTTCCAACAGTTTCATGTCCTTCTTACATTGAGGACACCAGAACTGCACACAATACTGCAAGTGAGGTCTCACGAGAACACAGTAAACGGGCAGGATCACCTCCTTCAACCTGCTGGTCACACTCCTTTTGATGCAGCCCAGGATACGGTTGGCTTTCTGGGCTGCAAGCACACAGTGAAGCCGGCTCATGTTCATTTTCTCATTGACCAGCACCCCCAAGTCCTTCTCAGCAGGGCTGCTCTGAATCTCTTCTCTGCCCAGCCTGTAGCTGTGTCTGGGATTGTTCTGACCCAGGTGTAGGACCTTGCACTTGTCATGGTTAAACTTCATGAGGTTGGCATCAGCCCACCTCACAAGCATGTCAAGGTCCCTCTGGATGGCATTCCTTCCCTCCAGCGTATCAACCGAACCACACAGCTTGGTGTGATAGGCAAATTTGCTGAGGGCGCACTCAATCCCACTGTCCATGTCAGCAGCAAAGATGGTGAACAAGACGGGTCCCAACACCGATCCCTGAGGGGCACCACTCGTTACTGGAGTGATGATCATCCTTCACTTTCTAAAATTACTTAATCAAATCCTTACATTTGGCATTAAATTGCAAATTACAGAGGAGACACACATGCTCTCCAAGTGTAAACTTAATTTGTTAAATTCTCTTGAGTATTATGCCGTTCCCAAAGCCAAAAACTGCTTCAGTATGACTATTAAAATATCAAGGCATGAACATGTATTGTTTTTAGGGTGCTGTTACCATCTTTATAAATTAGATTATAACTTAGATTATGACTGATGCTTGCAAACTACAGATTAGCTGCTCAGTGCTACTGTAAACCCACTATCAACAGTATGCTGGATGGCTGGATTCCGTGCAACACAAGATCTGAAGAAAATGTAAATCCATGAGAAAGCAATAACAAATGTACAATTTCAGTTGAAACATACTGCATACATGAATCAACTTGATTTCATTTAATACAATTCGCAACAGCAACAAGCAGAAAAACAGAGTTTATGCTTATATTCTTAGAGGTAGGCTATATCTGGCCTCATAAGGAGTATATGGACTTGATTAACAGGAGCTCTATTTTTAAAAAATGAAACACAAAAATGCAGAAGTATCCTGTTGAGCACAGTCAAATTGTAAGGTAATTTCATCAAGGGACCTAATCAACTTTGGCTTTCTTCCTGTAGCTCCTCTGTGTCTGTTCTTGAGATATTATCTCAAGATTTCCTGAGCCATATGTCGCTTTAGCTTTAGTGTGAACTGGGCATCAGAAAAACTTCTGCAAAGAAGAAAACCAAAAAGCCCTCCCAGAACCGTTGCAAATGTTTCTCAGCAATCGTTTTGTTAAAAATTGAATGAAGAGGGTAGAAGCCATAAGCCTGAGAAAAACATTTCCTTTACAATACAAGAAAATGTCAGTATGTTCGAGATAACGTCCTTTTCAAATTTTGATACCAGCTTTCTAAAATCATGATGAATTTTCCCCAGTAAGATTTCATATTTAGAATCTTTCAAAAACCAAGTTTTATATGCAGAACTGATCTGTAATACATGGTATTATGTTTTCCAGGATCAGGTTATGATCTGGACAATGTACAGTCACTGTGAGAATTTCCAAAGCACAAACAGCAGTGAAATACCTAATTTCTATTGAAAGTGATCGGGGCTAGCAATCAAACTGCTCTGTGTGTTTCTGCAAATATCTTACTCTAAACCAGGACTATATCTTAGCAACATTGCCTTATTCCCAGAAATTATGTACGACTACACAGCAGTGGCTTCTCCAGACAAATGCTGGAGTCATTTCCCAAATTCTAGGATGTAATGCAAACCCTTTATCTCTAGATTAAAAATTTATCTAAAGGCAAAGTAATTTAAGGCATTAAATATTTATAAATGTCAATAACTAAGTTCCTGACTCCTACCAAAATTAACAGAAGTTTTGTTTGAGTAAAAACCACAGCATCTTTTGAAAAAGCTCTTTTGCTAGCATTGCTCAGGATGCTTTATTACCATGATTAGTGTAAATCATCTGTCAGAATGACCACACAGGCTTTCTAATGCTGTTTCTATCCTGCCTCGTCACATGAGGAACACCCAGACTGTAACCTGACCAGGCAGAAGAAAAGTCTGCAAGCAGGATGACAGGATACCCATTTCAGTATCCAGCAAAAGACTTTGGGGGGCTTCTTTGTTCGCCTATGCCCTCATCAGCCCATTGACTGAAACATGCCTCTGAAAGATATATAAAGAGCCAGACTTTTACCCATGTTATGAACTAAAACATATGCATATCTCTAATGCCAGTATACAAGAGCTCTACTAATTTTAGATCCAAGTGGTGCAAAGTGTCATAGCTGTCAGATAGTCAGATACCTGAATCTCAGGCCAAACTAATTTAGTTTTACAGCACAGTTAGGATACGAACCCCACTTAATTTCTGATCTGTAGTTATATGCATTGGAGAACATGCTGTTAAGTACTGTAATTTCACATATTAACTATGAAACTGAACAATGAAAATATATTTAAGAGAAAACCAAGTTCAAAAGGGCCATGTGGCTATAATCAAGAGCAGATTTTGGCCTATGCTACTG
This sequence comes from Neopsephotus bourkii, assembly GCF_033783945.1. Classification (NCBI taxonomy): domain Eukaryota; kingdom Metazoa; phylum Chordata; class Aves; order Psittaciformes; family Psittacidae; genus Neopsephotus; species Neopsephotus bourkii. The sequence goes on along the minus strand of NW_026900838.1, from coordinate 2,040,582 downwards.
AAAAGCCCATCAGAGGCCTTAATCCTCCTTGTCTTACAGAAATAGTTACACTAATTGTGTAATTGCAATGTGCAGAATTTAACCCTGGATGTATTTGCCTAGAATCTTCGTCCTTTCACAGATTTATCTGCTTTAAAATGTACAAATCCAGAAAGTTCATTGGTTAAACTCCACACCAAAATTAAGTATTCACCAGGTATAACGAAATTGGGTCCAGAAACACACTAACTTGCTTTTAATGCAGCTAAGACCAGATCAGAATACCCTAAAGGATGACTGATTTCAGCAGGACTACGCCTTATTAAAGGCTGAGCTATTACTCAGGCCCCAGTCTTGGGAAGAGGCTTGGGTGGGTGAATTTCTGGAGCCGTGTATTCCCACAAAAGCACAGGAGACTGCCTACACAGATCAACTTGTAAGATCTGGCTATTAACATGCCCTTCAGGATTTGACCCACAGACTGAAGTGTCTTTGTAAGCATTGTTTCACCTGTTTGAAAGCTGGGCTGACTGAAAGCATTCAGTGCATGAATATTTGCACCCACTACAAAAAATCAAGGCTTTGTTAAATTGAACTGCTTTAATGATGTTTTACGGGAAACATTTCAGGCATGCAGCAATAAGCTGCATTCATATTTGACATTTACAGAACTTTATTCTTTTAAGCCTGAACTGATAAATACTTGCACTTAACTTCAAGCATGTGAATAAGCCTATTTTTATTTTACAGAATGCTTAAGTCCAAATACATGCTGAAGTTCCCCAGATCAGGCACGTTTTGAGCAGTGCAGAGGAAAAAAAATAAATAAATACAATAAAAAGAATTTATAACCTGGTTTCAAGCAAAATATCACAAGAGATCAGCGAACCATATCACAGCAAACAATTAGAAACACCTCAACTGAAAAGATAAACTAAGCCAAAACAAGCCTTTTAAACACATTGATGACTGAAGTTTATTCCTCCCACCTCCCATACTTCATAACCTTGTGGTTTTGACTATAAAAAAGGAATTATGGAATATTCCTGTGAGCTCTATTTAAAAGATGTTGCTGATTCAATGGGAATTGGGAAGTACCAGAAAAGCAGTGAAACAGACCTCTGATGTCTGCCCTAATTCACATACCAAAGATACTGGAATCAATGGCCAAATTCTGCCCGCCTTAGTCATGCAAACAGGTACCTTTTAAAGCCATGGAGACAGAACTGCAGTTAATGTATACCACCAAACTCAGCTTCAAAAACTGCTGTCCAAATCTTGAGGCCTTTACCCAGACAAAACCTTGCTGAACTGGCTAATATTCAGGTTCTCATTATTTTATTCCAACAAAATTAAGACCTCTTCAACTTAGCTCAAGTGAAGTGCTCACACAAGTCAAATCAGCATGATCTGGTTCATATTTAGGATGAAATGCACCCCCAAAAAAAATAATAATCCCATCTACAAGTAACTAGAAAGTGAGAACTTACTGCTTAAGGGAGAAGGGAACATTGAAACAGAGTAAAACTGCAGGTTTTACATTTTTACGTGGCTCAAGGAGTCCATTAATTTTGTCTGACTTCATGCAGCACAAATGCCATTATGTTTCCATCCCTAATTGAAGGTACTTCTTGTTGGCTAAAATCCTCTGCTCCCAGAGGGCTAACCTGCTGTAGGAAACGTGCTAGGAACAGGGGAAATGACAGCACCATCGTGCTGCAGACTTGCCCTGTGGCAAAGAAAGGATTAGGTGACATTGCAGATGGATAATTCACAGGTACCCTTCACCAGTCAGAGAGAAAAAAACAACAACTGAACTACATGAACAAGCAAGCGATCAATTCTAAGGCTAGAAACTACCGATGCCTGAAAAGATGTTGTAAGTTCAGGCTCCTCAGTTCAGAGCATAAATAAGGAAATGGACAAATTCACAAATTCCAGAGCCAGAAGTGTCTGCCATGCCCCTTCCTGCCTTTTCTCTATGAAGGCATCTCTGAAGAAGAGTATCCCTGGACTAAGTCTGATACCAACCACATTCAGGAGCCTCCAAATTCCTAAAATGCAGCAGCAGCTTCATTTTCAGATGTACAAAAACCTTTCTGAGCAAATGGCTCCTTCCTGAAGTCAGCTCCAAAGAGCTGGATGATAGGCATCTGGTTTTTATCTTAATTCCAAAACTGTACCCAAACAATGTCAGAACAGGTTTTCATGATACTACCCTCAATCAATCATTAAAACAAATTACAGTACCTCTGAACCCTACCAAAATACATCAGATGACCTGCTAGCTCTTGTCCATCTGCAGCATCTTTGTTCTCAGAATACAGAAACAGAACTGTTTGCCATGCTCCAGCTGAATGTGCAGTACTACAGGTGTTTTTAAAGCAAGAGACAGATGCCAGTAGTGAAACAGAACGTACGAAAATTTAAATAACCCAATCAGAGTTTCATTATCCCCAATCCCAGACCTGCTCCTCCTTCTCACATAGACACAGGCTATAATCATGCATCAATCCAGAGAAAACATTTATGTGATAGCTTTCCTATCATTGACAGCAATTTAGTCAAGTTCCTGAACTGCAAGGCTGTATTTTTTGTGGACAGTCATCTCAAACTGAATTTTCTAATATATCTGTTTCCTACAGAGCCAAAATCAACATCACTAAAGGGTCTTGCGTGGCCTAGCTAACCCTATGTATTTTAAACTTTTATAGCTTGCATGATTGTAAGAATGTTCTTGAATAACTGTGATTTATTCAATACTTAACTCTGAGAATTAGCTCTTTTCCAGAAACAGCCATCCTGCAGCTATTAGCAGACATGTCCATTGCAATAATGATGCCAAAGGGAGGCAGCTTTATTATGTAATTGCTCAAAATCTTGCAGGAAAAAAAGGTTGTTGCAATTGATATTATATAAAGGTTTCTCACCTGAACTGAAAATACAAATGGGTTTTACCCAGAATGAGCCATAAAATTTCAGAAGGCTCATATATGCAACTCATGAATCTTGGTGCATTACTTCAGATTTATACCTGAGTAAACATTATGAATGCACTGTAGCTAATGCTGAAAACTGTGAGCTTCAAATGTTTAATACTCAAATAACATCTGTATGGAACAATGCATACTTATGCCACCTGAGAGGTGGAAATTAATATGTCAAAAATTAAATGTGTATTAAATACCACTGGACATTTCCTTACTTATCAAGAAGACTGCTGCTAACAACAACTGTATTCATTTTTTGTCCTTGGGCATTGGTGAGATAAGTAACAAAGTAGCAAGACTAATGTTTATAGATCTTTCTAACCTCCTAGAGAAATCAAGTAGAATTTTTTGAACTGTTAACCTTATTAACAAACACTTGCACAGTTTCTCATCTTCCTATTCAGTCACAAACAAGATGTGAAACACGTCAAACATTTCAGATAAAATATAGGAGACATTTTACCACCACTATCACAATAAAGGCTTTGCCTTTGAATTCTTCAAGGTGCTATGAACAAAGAACCATTTTCTTCCCCTGTGAATAAGTAGCTTGATTCAACATAATTTCTCAACCATCCGAGATAACGTGACTTTTTCTTCCTCCACCAAACTGCTTTAGAAGTACTGCCAACAAATTACTGTATGAATCAAGAAAAAACACCATGACAGCCAGCAACTGAGCTGACCAGGAATCAGAAAACACCACTCTCCTCCCATAGCAAACAGCTCTTTTGTGCCATCTCAGATTTAGCAAACAGTTGCCTAATTACGTACTGTCACAGCCACAGACACAGTCAGCAGACAGAATTTGGAGACATACAAATACCCTGGTTTCAGCTGTTAAAGCGGCAAGGCACTTGGAATTGCAGGGTCTTCAAGATCCACAGCCTACTTTGGCTGCGGAAATGGGCAAGAAATACGTTTTCATTTTTCCACCTTTCAAAAGGGCTGATTTTTTTCTCTTCTTAAATCAATCTGCCAAAACGCCTTACTGGTGCGGTATCACACGACCCCCAGCCTTTCAAGACAGGCAGTGAATTCTGTACAGCTGACTCTGCTAGTTACAGTACTTAACAGCTGGGGTATAGATAATTTGGCACCCTCATAATGCCCTAAATGAATACAAGAGCATTCTACAAATTGTAAAAAGGGGAAGGGGGGGGATATTGAATTAAAATTATGGATTGGAGCTTATCTTAAAAATGTATAAAATCAGTGTGGTTTGCATTTGATTTAAAGCAGTGTTTACAAAACAGGCAAATCCAGAGAAATGGCACTCCCTCTTCAAAGCCTATATTGTAGCAATTCTTTTCTGATTAGATCAGCTCCCATAGCAAGTCATCAGAACAACAATTGCTGTAGTGAAGTCATTCTACTGGGACTGGGATGGGAAATCATGACCGTCTTGGAAACACATTTTTAAAAATGTGTTTTCCAGGTTTCCAATATATCTTAATTAAAACAACTCCAAATCTTTACCTTTGCTCCCAATGTCTGAATATGGTATACATCGAGCAGCAAAGCAATGCATACTAAAGATGACACTAAGACCTATGACAACAGAAACTGGATCCTTCCAAATCATTTCAGGATTTGGCTGTCACTGAAAACAGCATGTGAATGGACCAATGTTACCACCGCAATATCATATACTCATACATTTCCAGAATGTGTTTTATTTCTAACAGAGATGTGAATTGGGTTTAAGAGCTTATTTTAATTAAAATTGCTTTGCCTCCCAATATTTAACCCAAATCTTTCAGTCCTTCTCCTAATAAAACTCTCACTGAAATAGGGGAAATTAGGCCTAATCTCTTTCCCAGGTTTTTAAGCTAGTCGACAAACTGGTATGAGAGTGAACCTCATTAAAGCCGACTCCAGCAGCAAATCAAAGGTAATATAAAGCAGAATAGTTCTAGATTAGAACCAGAACAGAAAAACAAGTTTTCTCAGTGTTTTATTTACAAAGCAAACAGTCTACTTGCTTCAAAATTCTGCAAAAATCAGTTCAGCTACATATAAATTGATGACTTAACAGGAGAGAATGGAATAAAGATGTGCTTCTGAAACAGATCTATTACAAACCATAATTATTTCTCAACTGAAATGAACTAATGCATTTCAGTCCAAAAATAGTGCACATGCTCCATAGCTGCATTGACACAATGGGCAGCAGACACAAAGGAGTCATTAGTCAACACTATTAATGACACATGAAATCACAAGTGACATAGGTAGAGACTTGGACCTAACAAGTTCTCGTGTTAAAATAACCATCTGTAGAAGGTTTAATTTTCAAAATAGTACCACTAACAACCTGGATTAAATACAATCAGCTATTGGTACCTTCAGATCAAGCTGTCTTCAACTATGCCACTCCCATTCCCATCAGGGGAAACCATTTAACCAAATTCTTTAGAACTGACTGGAAACAAACAGCTGAAAAATTCCAGATATAAAAATCTAACCCCTTTCCCAAACATTACAAAAGGGCTCGGCACTGCAAATATCAGCATATGCTGTGACATGCTGTAAAAACTATTTCTGGGATGAAGACTCCAACGGAATAGTTAACTCCATCCCTTTCACACTTGAATTAAAATCAGACCCACAACACTTCTGATGAGCATTTTCAAATTTAATATTAGCAAATGTACTGCGAACAGTAACGAATCACATCTCCCGAACCATCTCTTGGTACATTTCTAGCCATGTCATTTACATTTCCAGCAAGATAAATTTAGCTGTATGCATCTTTGCTGTGACAAACGCCTTTTTCCTCATTTTCTGACGAAAAGCCACACGATCTATGCTCATGCTCTGCCCGCCCACAAAGAAAAACCAAAATAAAAAGGTCAAAATACGGGGAGGCTTTAAACGCAAATGCACACCGAGACTTATATCACCGTGTCCGCATTTCACTGGGGATAAAAAGACTTCTAAGCACAGGACTGCACGTCTCGCCCTCCGGAGCCGCAGGGACGGTGTTTTCGTTTATGGCATAAGCCACCGCCCGCTGCCGTCCGTTCCCCCCCGCCGGGACGTGGGGCCATCCCCATCCCCGTCCCCTCACGGCGGGGACACCGCACCTGCCCCCTCCGCGTTGCAGCCTGCGGGGCGACCGGCAGCCTGGCCGGGTGCGGCGGCCCCGCTGTGGGGAGGGCTGCCCTACCTTTGTATCTCTCCAAGACATCTTCGTAGGCTTGCAGGTACTCCTGCTCCTCGGCGTAGAAATACGCGCCGGGTGAGAGATAGCCAGCCATGGCCAGGGGCTCACCCTACCCGTTTCCCAACGCGGCTCCGGACAAGCCGGAGCCTGGGGGACAGCACAAGCGAACACTCAGGGCTAGCGGTAGGCGGGAGGCGGGCGGTGGGAGGGCACTGCCAGCCCGGCCGCGGAAACGCCCCCGCCAGACGCTCGGGTTTCGGTAGCCGCCCCTCGGAGCGCGCAGGGGGGCGGCCCCAGCCCGGCGGCGGCCACCGCCTCCCCGCTGCAGCGGACCGGCCCCGGCCCCATCGCCGATGCACCGCCTGCGGGGCCGCCGAGCTCTGCCTCCGAGGCACCGCCCAGCCCCGTGTTTCTGCCCCGGCCTCCCACGCGATAAGAAGGGTGGCGGCCGCGGGGGCGAGGACGCCACTACCGCGGCACAGACGGGGCCGGAGGGGGGGGCACCGGAGCCCTTCGTCACGGAGGGGTTGCAGGCAGGGACCCTGTGGGGAGGGACCCTGTGGGCAGTCCCAGCACTGCCCGGTGCGGGAGCGGCCACTATCCCTGCGGCGGGGCGGGTGTGCGACCGGGGCATCCCGGGTGCGGGTCCCGGCCCTGCCGCAGGTGCCACCGCCGCGCACCAGCCCCCGGCCGCATCACCCATCGCGCCTGCGCCCCACCGCCGCCTCCCGGCCCTGACCCCGCCGCCGGGCCCGCCCCGAGCGGTCCCTCCAGCCCTGGCCTGGTCCCCCGCCTTCGCTCTGCCTCTGAAGGGCGGCGGCGAGCTCCGTGGTGGCCGTGCTGGGCCGAGCCGGCTCCGCATCCTCCGTCCTGCGACTGCGTTCTGCGGCTGGCGAGAACTCGGCTGCGCAGAGCGCCCTCCGCAACCGGGTCCCCCATTGCCCCTAGTAGCGCCCTTACGATGCGCTACGCTGGGAATCAGAGTCCCGTGAAGGGACCCACGGAGGCACACACAAAAGAGGGGAAAAGGGAGGAGTAGCGGTGCCCGGGAGCACGGAGGACCGCCGCGTCTTCCTGAGATTCATTAACAGGCGGTTTCCAGCTCTCGCCGGGGAAAAGCAGACCTCCGCCCTATTTTCGACATCATTTGTCGCCATGCCGCTGTCCCGACACGCCGGGTGGCTCCGTCCCGGTGCCCGTGCTCCTCTCCCCACCCGAGCGCTGCCACGGCTCCGCACGGACAAAGACCAGCGCCTGGCCCCTGGGGGCGGCAGCGACCGCTCTCCGCACTGCTGGCGGTCCGGCCAGGCGCCAGGGGGCCGGCCGGGGCCGCGGGGAGCTCCCTCGGTTATCCCAGCCGAAGTGCCGGCAGCGGACGAGACGCCAAGGCCGCCGCGGCATCCCCGCGCCGCCGATGCGTTTTCGCCCTGAAGTTCAACTGGAGCACCTGCACTCTCCCACACGCACCAGTTCCCCCCGCCGGAAAAAGCGGCCCAGGGAAGAGCTTAGTCACCGCTCGGAGGGGCCGCGGTCAGCCAGGATAGGGACTGGGGGTCACTCTGCTTTCCCGCCACCCCACCAGCCCCGGCCGCGCCTTACCAGCGATGCGCAGCACGGCCCGCTCGGCGGGGTCCAGCACGGAGCCGCCCTGGATCTTCCGCTTGGACCGCTCATGTTTGGGCAGGTTCCAAGGCAGCGTGTCTCCTGGCGCTGGCGACACCGTCCCCGACCTTTGGCTGTAGTCCTCCTCGTCGGAGAAATCGGCGGAGGACGACATGGAGCATCGGTAGGACGCGTTGCCGGAGCTCTGCACGGGGAGACAGACAGACAGACGTGGTGCGTGGGGAGCGGCTCGGGACAAGGGGCCTCCGGGTAGCACCGGCGAGTACCCGCCCCGCGTGGCGTGGAAGAGCATCTCACGGGAAAAGGAGGGTAGGAGAGGGGGACGCCGCTCACCATCGCCGTGAATTTGTTGGGGGGAGAAGCGGTGCGTGTGCGGAACGCTGAAGCGGTCCTCCAAAGAACAGCCGGTCTTTAGTGGGAATGCATTTGGAGGGATGTGCGAGCACAGCCGTGGCCCGCGGCTGGGCCACCAGCTCGCGAATGAACCTCCCAGTGCGCCCCAACAATAAACCCAGTAGCGGCGGCAGCAACCCAGGAAAAAAAAAAAAAACAACCTTCCGGGCTGCAAATCCATAGTGTTTGGCTCCCCCGCCAGGACACGGGGAAGATCGGCCGTCACCGAGCTGCTGATGAAAGGGGTCCTGTAAACCCGGCTCTGGGAAAGACCCAGGCCCGCGGGACCCCGTGCCGGTCGGCGGGAGCTGTGCTACCGCCCTGGCAGCCGCCGCGGGCCCCCCCGCGCTCCCGGGCACAGCCAGGGAGGGATTGCTCAGGGCAGCCCCTTTGGGTATCGGGGCACACCGGGCGGCTTTCGGTCACACTTTGCCAAGGCAGCTTCAGCAAACGAACGCCCGATCCCGTCTTATAGACTGTATCCATCTCCAGGCTTCCCAGTAATTCCCCTCCCCCCCCCCCCCCCCCCCCCCCCAGAAAGGAGTGCTTCCAGGAACGTAAACAAGCACTGATGCAGTGCAGGGATTAGACTACAGCCATTTCTAGCTTCCCTGTTTAGAGTGAAGTGGGAAACGGAGACGTCAGAACAGTAACACTTCAACACCATGTTGAGGATTTAGGATACGGTGCTATACACGGGCTGACAGGGCGCGATGGAGGGCAAGGGGCCGTTTCCCTGCATTTTCTAGAGCGAGTCCAGAGGGGGGCCATGAAGATGCTCAGAGAACTGGAGCATCTCTGGAGACAGGCTGAGAGACTTGGGGTTGTTCAGCCTGGAAAAGAGAAGGCTCAGAGGAGATCTTACAGCAGCTTCCAGTGCCTAAAGGGGGCCTACAAGAAAGCTTTTTACAAGGGACTTTTCACAACGGCTTGTAGTGACAGGACAAAGGGGAATGGATTTAAACTGAAAGAGGGGAGATCTAGATTATCTGTAAGGAAGAAATTTCTTACTCTGTGGGTGGTGAGGCAGGTTGCTCAGAGAAGTTGTGGATACCCCACCCCTGGAAATGTTCAAGGCTAGGATGGATGGGGCTTTGAGCAGCCTAGTCCAGTGGCAGGTTGGAACTAGATGATATGTAAAGCCCCTTCCAACCCAAACCATTCTATGATTCTGAGTAGAGAGACTTGTGGTTTCTCCAGGGAACCTGTCTAGGAAATGATGGGTTTGATTTGTGACTTCATGTGGGACCTATTGTGACAGCCTTTTAAGTGTGTAACCTGGTGCTGGTCTAGGTATGATGTTAATTTTTAGGGGTATCCAATTCTCAGCCTAGAGAGGTGTATGCTTTGTTAGGCAGAGACAGCCTTCATTCAGCCCATCTAGATTCCAGACTTTTTTATACTAAAACAGCTATTATCTTAGGCTTTTCTTATAGCCCTTTTGTTTGTTTGTTTTTGAGGGGTTTAAAATGTACCTCTACTTACAGAAGAAATTTATACTGTGACTGAGATCTGCTAAAACTTAAAATTTATTGTTGCTGTATGAACCTTTTTACTGTCTCATGAGGTGGACAAGTGAATCATTATCACTACATTGGGGGTATTTTACCCATTTTAAAACTCAAAACCTGCATACCTGAGTGTAACAACATGATGTACTCTTTGCTATGTGTAAAGCTCCTAATAACATATAGTTAAATAACCCACTAAATTAGAGGGGATCTCTTATTAAAGGTTGTTCCTCCTGACCTCCTTTGCTTCTATCCCAATCCTCTTTTCTCCTTCTACAGTACTTCATGCTGAAGTTCAAAAGGGGAGAGGGGGAGGGAGTGAATACATCAAACCAATTAAATGAATTCTCGTTTGCTGAATTGTGATGTGGAGAGAGCAAGAGCTAAGTGTAGAAAAACAGAAACATGAGATGTCTGATCCCAGCTCTGATTGCCTTCATAATTTGTTCTAGTGCCGGGAATATTTTGCTGCCAGTTTATATAAGATAAAACTCTCTGTAAGCTCTCAAAAAAGCAGCATGGTCACATATAGGTGTCTTCCCAATGGAAGCTGGAAGTGCACAGCTTGCTGCAGGGCACAGAGGGCACTTCGCTCTACCAGGTAGGGCTAGCAAGTCCCCTGATGTGCTTAGTAAGGGATTAGGTTTCTTGTGGCCTATCCTTAGCTCCAGATTTTTGCCATGAAAGAGAAAGTGTTCCCTTTAATCCCAGCTCTGAACAACCTCTTCTAGGCCTGTATCTTCTACTGCCTGCTCAGCAACCCTCAATATCTTCAGATCACACCCATGGAGACAGATTTTACCTTTTAATTTCTTCACCGACTTCATTTCTAGTCTATAATATGAAAATTAGAAAGAGCCCAGACATGATGTTGTGAGGATGCTATGGCATTAAGTTAGTATTTATGTAGCAGCTTGGAATATGGATGCACAAAGCACGAGAGCAATTATTGAGGCTTTGAAGAAAGATCTCTCAGCTCTCAGATTTGTCTTTGCAAGTACACTACATTTTTTAACCAGCAGGATTTCCTTTTCTCAAAAGAGGCCATAATAGCCCATTCTTATTTTTTATAGTAACAACTTGTGTAGCTCCTCCTGCACTTAGAAACTGAAAGTATTCTTGAGTGATGGTTCCATCTGAACATATCCTCCATACTCTCTACTGGGATGTCAATTTTAGGGAAAAGGAGACTGTCCTGTTTAGCTGTGCTACAGTACTGAAGTTAAGCTATGTGGGGAGACCCCACTACCATATTTTTGAGTAATCAGACTGAACAGGCAATGGTAGAGCATCCTTTGGCATCTGTGTGTATTACAACTCACCATTGTCTTTTAAGTTGATCTTCTGCCTTACTTAATGCATGCAATAATAAACGAATGAACAAACCCCACATTAGCTCACTAACTGGTCAGGAATCACATTATCTCATTTTCAGAACAGGGTAGGAAGTTCAGAAAGGAATTTTTCATAACATCAAATTCTAGCAAACTCATCTAAGAAATGTCAACTTTTAACTTAATTGCAGTCTACTTTTTTATTCAGCGTGGAGATGCTTCTGAGTAATGTGTATGCAGACCTATGAGAAAAGTATTTTTAAGAATCTCAACTTTGCTATTCCAGAGACATTTGCAACATACTGAACAACCACTTCTCTTGAGTAAATTAACAGCTTTGAAAACAAGTCTGTAATTTTTCTCCTTTGGGGCAGCCACTCTTCACAACATGCTTACCACTCATCCCACTGGATGGTTTGTTCCTAACTATAAGTCCCAAAAAAGCATTCCATGATTACAGGAGCACATTAACGGGTTTGAAAAATACAAAATAATGCAGAACATGTGTACTATCCTAAAAAAGGCTCCTGTCCGATTAGGACACCATGTGAAAAAAAAGAAATTATTATATTCTGTTAAAATCAGAACATGTAAGTAATTTCTGTTCTTGTTCTATAAAGCACACTGCTGTATGCAAGTGAAAAACATAACTGTTAATAATACCAACACTTTTTTGGGTTACATGAGTGAAGTGCCTTTTATATCCACTAAAATATTGATCAGATAACATCCTTACTTAGCGTGCTCTGGGACTCGGAAAGGGTGAGGGCTTGACCCTTTTTAGCTTGAAGGCCCATAAGGTCACAGCCCAGATGCTGTAGCTGCTTATTCTATACCTCTGATTATACATTCCTTCTGCTCATTAGCCTAAAGACTTATGTGTAACCCTATTGTTGGCCAGTGGGAAGTGTTGTATTTGCAAAGCAGTTATGCATATAGCAGCTTGGGCACTGAAGCCTGTTGGTCGTACATGAGCGAATCTAAGCAGAGTTTACTCTGCATTCAAATTACAGGATTAAATTTCATGCATCATTTCACTGGCAGTACCACAGGGGGGTGCAAACTGCACACGGAGTCCTCACTGCTGTGTCCAGGGAGGCAAAGTGCTCAGGAGAAGCATTTAGGAGAGTAAAATTAATTTCTGCCAGTATTTACAGTTTTCTTTGTAATCAGGTGATTTGCAGGAGCCACCTGAGAGTTGGACTTGCTACTGTGCTGTAAAAGCGAGCTGGTTTCCAGTAATGGGGATGATTTCAAAGAAGTATGTACTATACTTCTTGTAAGAGATGAATTTGGCCAAGTACCAAGGCATAATTTCCTTTGAGGAGGGCAAGAAGGACTGTTTATCACTGGTGCAGCACCACAGAAGATCAGGTGGAAACTAGGTAGAAGATGGTGTAGCTGGAAAAAGATGTAAGGTAACACACAACACCATGTATCAGATAAGCCACTGCTGTGTAGGATCTGATACCCTCAAGAACAGCAGTGGGTTTTGCACTGTCATTCCTTGAGGCAGAAGCATTAGCAGAGGTCAGGTTTTAAACTTGGTCAAGCAGTCCAGCTTGCAAAAGCTGCTGAGAGGCTGATACTGAATTATCATCGTATTGCAAAACTTCCCCAACTCTATGGCACATCAGAGATTGGGCATGTCTAATGATACATATAATGAAGTATCTTGCACTTTTATATCTGAGAAGATTTTCCACTGCAGTTAGTCCTTTCACACTGGGGGGGGGGGGGGTTTGGAAGCTGTTGAGATGTACAAGTCAACATTGCCTGAAACTTAATTTTCATTTAGTTATGAGTTATTTATATTTCACTTGAACTAAACTATCTCCGAATTCCTGAAATACATTTTCTTTTCATTATGTTTATTGTTGGCAATGGATAAATATGAACATAAATGAAGTGTTTGAATTATGGGCTGAGTGTGTTTCAACAAGATTCTTCCTAATTTAGAATATTTTAGAATACCAGTTGAATGTAGCAGCCTATTTTTGTCCTTTAACATCCCAGATTGACTGGTATTTAAGTGGATCAACTTTTAAAGTATAATAACTTAATAAATTTCAGATAAAATCTAGGGCAACTGAATGTTCACATTAGTAAATCTTTACTACTTTACCCTGATTAGATGGTAATGCAATGCAGAATACAAAACATACAACATATGTAATCAGGCTATGCAAGTCCCTTGGGACTGCATGTTGTCAGAAACAGTCAAAATCTGAAACAGACACAGAAATGAAAGTATAAATGAAGGCAATGTAAAACCAACAATGCTAAGTTTAAAAAATAAAAAAATACCACCAAAAATCTACCCATGGAGACACAGCCATATTAAATAAATATTTTTTATGCTTCTGTGCCAATCATTTATAAAGCAACAAGGAGAAAGCTGGAAGGCAAATACACAAAATCCAGAAGTCCTGAGCATCCATGGTCTGAGCCTATGTTAAACTACCTTTGTGAACTGGTAGGCTTCTCAAACATCAAGACAAATTATTGCTCTGTAGAGAGATTTTCCATTCTTTCTTTTTAAGGGTATAAGAAGATGGAAATAAGCATTCAGTGTTTATTCTGTCACATGCATTTTGAGCCTATGATTGTATTCATACAAGGAAATGCTGATCCTTTCATAGGTTTTCAAAAGGAGATGGGATCTTTTCTGGATGCTAGGTAGGTCAACCTGTATCATTCCCCCACTTCTAAAATAACCAACTTTCATGAAAGAAATAGGTTATTTGAGGACATGAAATTAAAATGGATAGAGGGTAGATCCACATATGTACTTGCTCATTGCGATACAGTTTTATAACATCAAAATTGTGTTTACTGGATAACCATCTACTTGCAAGTCTAAAACTGATATGATGTAAAACTGACGTTTTGGTAAGAACTAAGTAGTCAAAAAAACCCTGTTCATCCAGGATGATGCAGCATCTCATTCTTCAGAGACATAGGGTACTCCTCAAACCTTCTCCTGAAATTGGCCCTCAGTCATCCTTTCATAACAGTTGAAAGCACTAGTTTCTCTTGAATCCTAAAACAAGTGAAGCAGCTGTTTACCTTGTCCTTATTGTCTTAAGAAGCTTGAAACCTACGCACAAAGCCTCATCTCCCATTAGCCAGCGTACAGACTATTCTGCCAACAATCTCCTAATTGTGGAAGTGGTACAGGTTTAGAAAAAAAAAGAGTTCAAGATTTCTTGGTATGGAATGAGGAAGAGGGAACACAGCGATCTGCATCAGAGCACTCAAGGCTCTCTCTAGGGAGAACCATGTGCCTCATTCTGATCCCTGCTCCAATGACTGCTTATAAGTTCTGCTTTAAGTAGTAATTGGGTAAAATATTGAAGCAGCCCCTGGATGAGACATGTGCAATGGAGGCAACAGAAACCATGTGGCTCATGTATCAATTTCAAGTCAAATTTCATCAAATTTCAAGTTCTTATTCGCCTGAAGTGATACCATCTTCTAGTAGCTATAAAAAAAAAATAGTGAATATTATGTTACAAGTAGAGTTTCTGTTTAATTATGTTCATCTATGGTGATCTTTTTCAAGAGCAGAAAGTTAAGAGATGCTGCACATTTGTAACTAACTGTGAGATGAGCTGATGGATCAGATACTGTCAAGATAATCTACACGGATCTCAGCAGCTTCCACCAAGGAAGATAGCCATTGTAACAGCAAAATAAGGTATTGAAGGTATGTTGCTCTGCAAGGAAAAGCTGCTCGTTGTTTTTTGTTTTTCAAATGAATACACTGAAAATCAAGGCATACTTCATTCAGTGTAACCAAGAACTGTATGTAAGTGGGGCCAAGTAACATTCAGCTTAAACTAGCTGTGTTGTGCCCAAGACATCAGTGCACTTGAAAAGCTACTCTTGAGTATCTGGGAAGAAGTTACAGCATGGGTAATAGGTATTTGAGTTTAATGCTAAAACCATCAGCAACATATAAGTGTTACTTCCATTATAATTTTCTTTGTTTCAAAATTAATGCTTCATAAATATTAATACCTAAAATGTCAGGATTTCATGATCTCAAAATTGCGAATAATTTCTGTAAAAGAAATGTATCTACCTTAGATAACTGCTGTATATAACAAAAAAAACCAAAACAACAAAAAAAAAACCAACCCAAACTTCTTCCCATTACCTAAAAATAAGTTTTGTATTAATTTTTAATTGCAGCTATCTTGCATCCATTCAGATCCCCCCAGTCTGCCAGACACAAAGGAGAATAACGTGACAGAACAATTAAGATATGAGGAAGGCACAGAGGTATCTGATTACTATGCCTTCAAGGCCAACCATGTAACAGGGGAAGAGTCTGGAATAAGAAATCATATATCTTCAAATACTTCCCTCAGCCTTCTAAACCTCTTATTGTAGACTGCATTATGTTATGTATGTTTTAATAGCAAACCAAATTATTCCTGCCATAAAAGGTGTATCAGAGTATGAAAATACTCTGGACAGCAAGGAACAAACTGAAGTTCTAAGTAGCTTTTGAATCTCAGATAGGCACAGATTGTTTTCAAGAAAAAAAATAAAAGGAGGACTAAGAGCACTTTTTTAAATGACATAATGAAAATCTAAACCAGTAGTATTGATATTCTGCTTTTAGGAACAACTGACTGATAAGTTTCCCCCCTTATAAAATGAAACGTTAATTTGTTCTTTTCAAACTGTTTCAATCCTGTGTTCTAAAACAAAGTTTCAAGACTTGATCCATCAATCAATCAACATATAACTATTTGAAAGCACAGTTCTTCTAATTACACAACACTGTAATAGTATTAATTATTTGATTCTTTTCTCTTACAAAATCCATTTTAAGTTGCCTTTTATCAAGTTTGGTTGAAAATATTCCCTGCAATTTGTACCAGTATCAGTAAGGTTTAATTTTCTTGAAAAATATTAGTCAAAGGCTGACTGAGAAGCCTGAGAGCATGATGATGAAAACATCCAGTAGTTATTTGTCAACACTAAAAAAATACCCCAGTGATTTTTTTTTGAGAAGACTCTAGCTTTTGGGATGGACACGTCAAATATGAATCTCCTTTAAGCTAGACATAGGCTTTTTGCCATCTGCATTAAAATCTGTCTACATTTGTCAAAGTGACAAGTCTTTGAGATATAAATATGGCATCAGGAAGTACAAAGTAAACCTTTTAAAATCTGGGTTTCATCTCACTGCTCTGCCAAGAAAGCTGCTCCAGAACCTACTACTCTCTTGGTTACAAGTATTCCTCCTCTGGTTGCCACCTGAAACTTATTGCTGGTCTTTTGTTTTCTTGCAACCACCATTATTCATTTCCCTGAATGACTTTTTTGCTTCCCTGATGTGTTCATAGCCTGCACAGTACCACCTCTCAGCCTTTTTGGTTTTGCAGAGCAAATCAGCTTCTTTTCATTTCTCTTCATCTGCTAGCAATCCTTCTTTGCAAAGGTAAACAGTTTGATCTAACTATTCCTAGGGCCCAGGTGACTAACAACACGATTTTACCAGATTATTATTATTTTTTTTAAACAAGTTTGAATTTATCAATTAAAATGTCTTCAGTGTCAATCTCTGTGGATTGGCACTGACTACAGAAAGCCTCTCAAGACTCTCTGCAGTCTTACAGCTGCTGCACCAATACTCAGCCATCACAGACTGACCAAACGAATTCCACCCTCGCAGCTCTTACCTTTGCTCTCTGGACACCTACCATCCCCACGGAGGAGCTGAGCCGGATGCTTCCAGCTTGGAGATATGGAGACAAAACTACTTTTTCTGTCTGCTGATTGCCTGCTGTGGTTGCAGGCTAATAGCAGTGCAGACGAGAAGCATGGAGAGCAGGGAAGGGCAGGCACCAGACCTGACAGGCAGGAGACTTTCTTTTATGCTCTCCGTGACTCACTCAACCCTGCTTAAGGCAGCAAGAGGAAGAAGCCTGAATGTAGAGAGGACAAACACCGGAACCAGTGCACTGGAGGAAAGGGCTGGAGAAAGACACCGGGATCGACAGCCTGAGGGACAAACACAGAGTCCGGCAGAGTATGGGAGCTGCAGCTGAAAAGTATTCAAGGGAGCAGCAGACTCTGTGGATAAAGACTAGAGGAGAAATGGACTGCAAGGTAACTGCTGGGGCTAGCAACCACCAATGCTGGGAGAGCTAAAGATGTGACATGCTGGCATGAAATTGGTATTGCCTCAGCAAAAGGCTTTGAACAAAGTACTCTGATGAATGAGGAGAGTAGGAACTGTTTGAGGAAAATGTCTCTGAGAAGAGAGACATGAGCCGAGGAAGGTAAGTAAGGCAGTATGCAACCAGAAGCCACAGGGGGACACAGAATTCAAAGAGACTGGTTGAACAAGTGCCTCAGAGCAACAAGATGACCAGGTGAGGCTGGGACAGGTCATGCAAGGCTGTGGCATGGAGGATATAAGGACTGACAAAGTGAGAGGAGAAAGGCTAAGGCCATCAGAGGAGTGAGGAATGGGAAGAATAGTGGAGCCAGCAGTGGGGCAGAGGCAGGTCAGGAGCAGGCTGGAGGAGACAGCACAGACAGAGCCACGCTTGGGACGAATGAGCACACAAAAGCACATCCCCCTCAGGAGCCTGGTAGGAAACGGAAATTTCACTCCAACTCCGGCCATTAGCAAATAGCTGAGAGTTCCTCTAGAAAAGAATACCTCTTCCCCTGTGGTACCGAGTCATATGGAGGAATACAGATAGCATCAGTCTTTCACTGAAATGTAATAGCAGAATTTTCTGTCATGTAGTTCTAGTGTCAAAACCTGCTGATGAGCCACTCAATGGAGCTTTGTTTTAAAGTTTACTTTTTTTTTTAAACAATATTAGGAAATTAAACACAAAGTTCTTGTTAAAATATTTCCTTAAGGTTGCAAAGTCATGCACTAAAACATTACCAAATCCAAGATTCAAGGTTCACTGTGCAACCTTAGTTCAGCCTGTTGGTACATCATGATGCAGCCATAATGATAATACTGTATACTATTACATCCCCAGTGTTTTGCTCTCATTTAGTGCAAATGCTAAGTGATATTCACTCCATAAACAGTTGTTCAGCATTTTGTTTTGTCATCCTTTGTCATCACTTTGTGTTCAGTGGGCAGCCCCAGAACTTAATTTACTTCATGCTATTTAAATGCTGGTGTGAAGAACAAATTACCGTTTCACAGGCTGGTTTGAGATGCTTATTACTACAGTAGTATCTGACTGCTTCACAAATACTAATGATCTTTCCCATTACACAAGGCGCAAACTGAAACCAGGCAGTCAATTTTGTAACCTAGGTCAAATTGAGATATCAGGGATCCAATGTTATGAGTTACTGGAATTGCATATCAGTACTACTCAGACCACAGCACACATGGAGCTCAGTGGTGAGTAGCAGCTTGAGAACTTTTATAAACCCAACTACATGCTTTGAGTCAGGAACTTAGAAACAGGAATACAAAAATGTTTTAAGCCTGTTGTTCAGCACATCCACAGTGGCCTTGTGCCCATCCTTCAATCTGCAAGGCAGCACTCACTGCTTTTTAAAGAAATAAGAGATCCTCTCTCTTCCTGCAATGTCGTTTTATTCATTTACACGCTTTACAACTTCTGCAGCAAAACTCCTACACATAAGAGTCATCCTAAGAGCACTTCCATCCTACGATGAATACAGAGAACATCCTGTGAAAAACCCGCACCCCACCATACAGTTAAATTCTGTATGACAGCGCATTTGCATAGTTGACTGAATTAAAACCGCACGTGTAACCTCAATTCCAGAGCTTCCTTACATTCGAATACTTGCCTTTGCCAAACTATTCTTTGAACATAACACCCGTGTGTAGCGTTATCTATAAATACAAATGGATAAGGGAGTCCCTTGCTATATAAAGATGTACTGTTTATGTGCCACAGTAGGATGTGACACAATACAAATCTAAAGAGTGACTCCTGTGGCAGTGAAGGAAAAGGAAACGTCTGCATTTAGATTCTATAATTACTATGCATCTGTGAGACAATTACTGGTCATTTTAAGTTCAGCAAACAACACCACTGTAACAAAATCAGAGCTGATTAATATTTGTTTTTACTCTGCCTTCAACTACCATACAGAATTTACTATTTATGATCACTTGCATAAAATATGTTTTCATGCTAGCACAGTTTGGCTGCTTAGTTTTATGTTATTACTTCCTAAGAAGGGTCATTGGGATTTAAAAAGGAAAAATTCTGAACAGCTAAAAATAATTTCCCAGTGACACTGCACTGCATACATGTAATATTTTACAGTGAACACAAAACCACAGTTAATGCAAATCATGTCAAAATAACAGTGGGGAAAAAAAAAAGCTATTAGACATTTTTCAAGCCAGGGCTTCACAACTCTATTTCTGTGATATAACAGTTGAGGAATATTTAATTCTAATTTAGTAGCAACTTAGCTTCAGCTCCAAGGGCCAAGGGTGCACTTTGACTCTCTTTCAACACTTTAGATCAAACACAGCCAGGCTGGTTTAAGCTCTCATCCCATTTTCAGTAAATAAGCACTTCCCATGGGAATAAAAATTGATACAGATAAAAATTGTATGGAATCAGCTTACCTATCAAGATAAAACCTATGTTAGAGAGCTTTGCCTGCAAGTGTAGGATGCTTTGAAAATGTGTATAGAAAATGCTATTTTCAACCACACAAGTGTAAATCTAAGTAAATATACTCAAAACAAGCATAATCTGCCACAACAGGGCACAATTAATTCAGATTACCTTAATTCTCCAAATAAGGGCTAGCAGTGAAGTCAGTTAAGGTGCTCTCAATGGGGAGTTGCCCTGTTACTGCTATGCTTATTTCTATGTATTTTTACATAGATGTGTCATCAGTAATTATTTGCACTATTGCAAATAACTATTTCTTTTGCACTATGCTAAATAGCTGTAGTAACTCATCCATAGGAAAAAAAATCACAAAAAAGACAATTTTAAATTCTATATCTAATTCTTTAAATGTTACCATTATGTTTTAACAAACAGCGGGTTTAAAGTTGTAAATACATCTGTAGTGCAACTCATGGCAATACAACTTTAAGAAATCCCTTCAAAAGTCTATAAACTGCCTGGGAGGAGCTGGGCAGGAGGAGTGGAAGAAACTGGCAATTGCTGCAGTGCAATAGATGAGCTGCAGGGTGGAGAGGGAAAAGCAGCCCTGAGGAAATCAGGAGCAGGCAGCAAGGGAGGAGGTCACCGAACCTCACAGAGCAGTGGGAAAATGAAGTCTTTGTGCAAAACTGTTTATGAAGAATTTATCAGGGAGGAGTTATTTGCTGTAAGAAAAGTAATTAAACACAACAGTCCAAGAAAGAGATGTAAACAGTCTCTTGGTAGGTGTTTGTATGCTTAGAAAGAGAAAAGGTACCTTTGAAGTCAACCTAATGACCACCGAAGGCTTTCTCTTTATTTCAGAGATAACTAGATTTAGCATTTATAGTCATATCTGCAAAGAACCTACACACCTAAAATAGGTTCTGTAAGGTACTTTAAATATTTAACATGGCTAGATGTTTAAATCTTGTTAAAAACTTTACAAATCAATCACCTAATAAACTCTCTTGAGCTTCTCAAAATGCTTATTAAATATCCTTTAGGTCTTTGTCCTGGTTTCAGCTGGGATAGAGTTAATTTTCTTCGTAGTAGCTGGTGCAGTTCTGTGTTTGCATTTAAGATGAGAATAGTGTTGATAACACACTGATGTTTTAGTTGTTGCTGAGCAGGGCTTACACTTAGTCAAGGACTTTCCAGTTTCTCATGCTGCCCTGCCAATGAGGAGGCTGGGGGTGTACAAGAAGCTGGGAGGGCATATAGCCGGACAGCTGATCCCAGCTGACCCAGGGAATATTCCCAACCATATGATGTTATACTGAACAGTAAAACTGGGGGGGAGTTGGCTGGGGGGCCTGCTGCTCAGGGACAGGCTGGGCATCAGTCAGCGGGTGGTGAGCAATTGCATTGTGCATCACTTGTTTTGTATGTTCTTTTATTATTATTTTCTTTTTCTGTCCTGTTAAACTGTCTTTATCTCAACCCATGAGTCTTACCCTTTTTCTAATTCTCTAACCCACCCCACTGCATGTGTGTGGGGGAGCAAGTTTGGCATTTAGCTGCCTGCCAGGTTAAACCATAACAGTCTTGAAGCAAAAACTGCAGTCCTTGTTTCCCTTTATTTTATTAATTCATTTGTTCCCTGCATTTCTTCATCATGGCTATGACCATACTACTCTGACAGAGGATGCACACACACCTGTGTGTATGCACATATGCATAGAGTCTGGTAGCTCACAGCTTCATCACACATTTTGAAAGCATTAATATTAATAACATTGTTGAAGGCAAAAAATTATATGATAATATTCCGCCATGCTTGCTTCTAAATGTGATTCATGGGAGACTAATCAACACAAGCAGGTGTCTCAAAAGAAAGAAACTGTGAACGCAACCTATGGATTAAGTAGCTAATAGTTAGAATTAACCAAGTCTTGTGCAGGTTGATAACTAATTTTTTGTATTGCACCTGTACTGGGTCCTTCAAATACCATGTAAAGTACATCATGGCATTGGAAAACTAGTAAATAACATCAGACTAAGAAGAAATGGAAATTAACAAAATGAAATTGCAATTATTTAAGGAGACATACTAAAAACTCCAGAAAAGCCCCCTAGAACAACTTCATCTGTATGAACAATTTTATCTCTAGTAAGCTAAGTGTCAGCCAATATCCAGACTTCTATGAATGATTTGTTATCAGGTGTTTAAAGAAAACCTAAGTGGTTTTTCTTGCGCTATTGTTTTTCTCATTAGTTTTAAGGCTTAAATGCATAAAAGCAAAAAACTAGGATAGCTGAACAAGACCATGGGTAGAACAACTCAGGTTTCACATGCATTAGAAACTGATAAACTCTGCTTTCAAGCGTGCACTGCAAGCTTCACTTCACACATGGCAGTGGTCTCAGTGGAACCAACAAAGCAGCAGTAGATTTTTTACGTGTCCTCCCAGACACCTGACCTCCCTTTCTATTCCCTTGTAGTGACTTGTAGCAATGCTGCACCTGCCCTGAAGGAGCTAAATTGCTTCAGCAAAGGGCAGTCTTTAAATAATTATGAACAGGTTCATTAGGAGACATGGAGAGATACCTACAGAAACAGTGCTTCTGAAATCACTCTTCGTCAGTTTATTCTTTGTAGATTACTTCAGAGATGCATATTTTGTTTTTTATGCTACTCAGTACATAATCATCTCAAAATATGCTGTCACTACAGTGCTGAGGCAAAACAGACCACTAAGTTTGGATGTGTGAAGTACAAGGCTTTTGAGAAGAAACAGGGATTCCACATTGCAACGTGAAGGAACCAGGTATATTTACGCCCCAATCTCTGTAGTCTCCTCTGCTGCATGTCTTACAATGATCCTGTTAAGACAAACCCAAGTGCAAATTGTGGTACTGCAACTCATGACTTGAAATAATTCTTGGTGGCTGCATAATTCAGGCAATTTAGGAGCCCTTCAAACTGGTTAACAGTTGAGATGTCAAAAGGCACTTCTCTGACAGCATCTCTTTTCATCTCTGTATTTAGTCATACAGGTGAAATTAGAGTGTGGTAGAACTGTAATTCTGACCCCACAGCTCAGGAGACAGATATGTTTACATAAACTCAAGGCCATCTCTTGGTTCCAGGCCAGCACAGGAAAGAAACCTGTTAATAACACACAGAGTTTTATAGTTTTGCTTCAGAGCAAACCACTATTTAAAATACAGATAATATCTGCAAAGTGCTTGTAAACAAAACCACCAGTTTAAAATTTGCCCTGGAGAAGTACTGCTAGACAGCAGCAAGCTCACACTAGGAGACTTTTGCACATACTTTCACACCTTTGGGAAATTTAACTACCCATACAGAATCAGCTACCTGATTGTTGAAAGGGGTGGTCCATAACGCTCCTTTGACTTGCATGAAGTCATGCTAAGTTAAAGAACACAGTTCTGTTTCTCCTCAAGAGCTCTCTACTGTGTTCAAAAATTCAAAGCACGCTTCTATACTCTCCTCGGAGTGAAGCTGATGTAAAGCTGTCACCTTTAGAGAATGTCAGCACAAATAATACAGCCACCAATAACAGGGTGACCTAAAGGGTACAAGATATAACAATATGCCATAAAAGGGGTAAGCTACACACCATTATGTTGATGTTGCACTGCAGTATGGTAAATAAAATAAGGTGAAAATAGCTATGAACTCTGTCTGGTAAGGATCAGTATTAGGACAAAATGTATTTAATGTCTTCATTTATGACCTGGAAGGTCTAAGGCAATAATGAGATTTTCAGAGAAAACTGGTGTACTATTTCCTCAAACATCTGTTCATGTAGATTTTCAAGTAGAGCAATCATTGTGTTCAGCAGGATTACTCCAATACACACAATTGCGCTTAATTTAGATCTGACAAGATCAGGGACAATACTGGAAAGATCTCAGGTTGCTATGCAGGAAGTGAGAAATCCAAGTAAATTCAGATAATTATAACCATGGCTAGGAAACTGCAAAACAAGATTTAGACACAACAAAACCAGCCAAATACAAATAAACTAAATTAGCAGGACTAAGAAAGCCCAGACATCCATTAAAACTTTTAATGAGATATCTGAAAAGTCTCTGAGTATGTAGCTTGTACAGCAACAAAACAGGCTAACGTTTTCAGAGTGATTTCTCAAAAATTTCCTGGAGCAAAGAAAACCCTTTCCATAAGGCTGGTTTATAGTTACTTTGGAAATACCGTTCTCTCTTGTCAGAAAATAGGGACAAAGAAACACAAGTAGGAAAAAAGCAACAAGAATGATCAGAGGAGGACTGTTTTATGAGGAGAAATTAAGTCTGCTGGTTAGCAGACGTGATACATATTTTTTCATGTGATGACTAAGCAGGACATGGCCATAGCTGCCTACAGATATTTCCATAGTGTAAACATCAAGACAACAGACAATATATTTGAAGTGGTTCAAGTGGGCAGAGTTAGGAATAACAGGAAAAAATAACGGAAAGAAATTATGCAGCTTAAGGAACATTTCTGGCACTGAATCATGTAAAACTGAACAAAGATAGAGGCCAAAAGCCTCTCATCTTCGAGACATTGTGACTACATGGAATGAAGTTGCAACAAGCTGCAGGACTGTGTGGAACTTCACAAAGCTGCAGTCATTTGTCATGGCATGACTCTTATTCACCCTGTCACCATGGCATTAATAATATATTCAGAATAACTTACAATGTCCATGAGAAATGAATTGGTGACTTATGTTTTCTGTAATCTAAGAGAGATAATGATTTATTCTATGATTCGTTTTTGTGGAAATGTGAGTTCATTGAGTCTGTAGAATAAAAAGCTATCAAAAGAACTGTATCTGGTTGCATAAAAGATATACTGCCAAAAGATAGTGACATAATGGCAACAGCACTGAGACAAGTTTTCTCTGAATCAGGGATTTATTGTTGTTTCAGTGATAGGTCTTGTCAGACACAGCATAGGCCCATGAAATGATAGGGAAGTGAAGTTATGTAGTAACACTGCACATGTTCTGTTCTTATACTTTTTTTTCTTTGCTGGTCCTGAAGTCCCTGACATGTTACTGACTCTGGGGAAAAGCAGGGCTTTCTGAGCTTCACTAATCCATTCTTCAAAGTCTGTTTTGCTGTTTACACCATTTCCACAGGTTTAGCTTTTCAGCTCAGCACCACTGATGCTCTTTTGCCCATGTTGGTAAACAGTGGCAGCTGGTAATAGCCTCAGCAATTACAGGCAGGCTTACCTTCAGTATAGGCCTACTATGCAAAAAAGTTAAGAACGATCAAACAAAAAAGGGAATCCAAAAAACAGGAATGGGATAGAAAGGCATAGAGGAAATGATGGAAGAGATGAAGGAAGGAAAACAAAGGGGGAAAAGAACCAGAAGCAAGTGATGAATAGTGGAGAGCCTGGTGAAAGGAGACCTAGTAAGAATAACAGAGTTAGGCAAAGTAGTCTAAGAGAGCAAGATAGGATGGGAGTGAGAGATGGCTGATAAGAAAGGAAGAACAGATCCTTTAAAAATAGCAGAAAACAAATCCACCAGAGCAAATTAAACCATAAACATAAACAGCATAAATATAAGCAGAGTAAAATAAAAACTAAGTAGAAGCATGAGAGAACAGAGGAAACTGCAGCGTGGTGAAGTGAAAGCAGAGAAACAAAATGTATCTGCTAAAAGGTAAAAATTCTGGCAGTTGTTGGCAGCTCTGCCTTTCTTTCAGGTACGTATTTCCATTAGGGAATGCTCTTTCTCAAACCAGCTCCAGCACTCACTGATAATTCTTGGTGTTTAACTGATACAAATCTAGGAAGGTTCAGCCAGGTTGGAGCAACCTCAAGGTAGTCTTTTTTAGAGTATGCTTGGTCATTATGTTTTTATTAATACTGTCTTAATAGAAGTAGTTCAAGACCCTTAACATTGGCACAGGTAAGTTAGTCAGCAAATGTATCAAAGCAATGAGCTTTCTAAAAGGAGAAATGCAGTGTATCTGCAGGAAGGATCCTTACACACATTTACGTTATAAACTGTTTCAATGAATTGTCATATTTCCTCACTAAAAGTAGGTTATCAATATTAAAAGAACTATGTGTAGATCAAGCTGAGGAGCAAAGAATGATGAGACTTGATACAAGCTTTGTTAAGCACAAAGATCATAAATACTGTATGAAGTAGAAGAGACCTCAAAATTGTATCTAGTAATGAGTTTTAATATCAATTTGGTTCAGTACATAGAATCTCTGATAAATCTGAGTGAGGAATTTCAGTAACATGCACATGTACTATAAAAACCTGTTAAGTCACATCCCTATAAGACTATCAGATTAAGTATCTTACAGGAATATTGAATAAAGACTGAATATTAGACAAAAACCAAAATTCAAAAACCCTTCTTCAGAACTAGATTATTTTTAGAGTTATGCGTCAGCATTAAATACAGTCTAACAAATTTATATATAGATTCACTGAACATGAAAACCGAAAAGATTTTTAAATTGAGGAAGAGAAGATGGATGGACAAAAAGTTAGAATTATATTACATGCCTCTATTATACATTTTCAGTGCCATTTATCCCTCAGGGGTAGAATACTTACAGGTTTTCGAGTCGGGGTAACCTGAACAGAATGATAAAATTCTGGTTGAACTCGGCTGCTTTTCTTGATTTTTCTTTTTCTTACAGAAGTTTCCTGCTCACTTAGGTGGTGAGCTTCCACTATGGGTTGTGTTTCTTCAAGGCGAGGTGCTACACGTCTTCTAGCATGACGAGGACTTGACCTAAAGCCCTGTAACATAAAAAGCAATCATTGTGTTTAACATCTCCCAGAACGAAGCCGTGTAACAGCAGAAAAATCACACAGGATGGTAACAACAACTTAACAACAACTTAAGGTACAAGCATGCTCATCCTAAATTAATATAGTATCCATACAAACTGCATGTAACAATAAAGAGATGTTGCCAAGCGCCATTAATATCATATTTGTGTTCTATTTCTCAATTATATGTGTTACTGACACAGCTAGTAGGAGTAACTCCTTTGCTTTTCTTCATGAACTCATGCTTCTACTTATTTATTACTAAACAGTTCTAATTAAAAGTTTATAATTAAAATTTTCCAGGTTATTTTTTGGCCTCAAGAGAAATTGTTTTAGGGAGCATGAGCTGAAAAAGGTGCATTTTTTCCTGAGAATGAAAGTGGAGAAAAATTGGTAGCTGGCAACCCTTAATGATGACTAATGGTTCTTGTTAAGAGTTCTAATGTTGCTAGATATGAAGGGAGACTTTACCATTTGGAATAAATAATTAAGACAGAATGCTGCCTTTCTCTGCCATATGAGATATATATGTATATTTGGCCAAATTAATAAACTCAGGAAAAGCTGCCCTTCACAAATGCTTTTTAGAGGCTTGCAGTGAAAATCTCATCATCCAGAACGTCTTACAGAATTTAATTCCTTTAATGGCAACATGTTTAATGCTAGCCCGCTATTGCTACCTGCAGAGCATTTACAAGGAGCATTCTCTCATTTCACTGAGTCCCGCTCACGAGCATGCATCAGCCTGCCATGCGTCATTTGTACTGGATAAAATGTTGGTTGATATCAAATTTGGCCAGTTTGTAAATAAGAACTCCATTTGCTTAGTCACATCAGCTTTCAGAATAAGTGAGCCAAATCTATGTCCTTCATGACAGCCTGCAGTTTAAGGACTTTACTCCCTTTTAAAAGCAAGAATAGATGCAACAATTCCTAATTTTCTACCTTCTTTTATTTTTCTAGTAAAATCATAGAATCATAGAACAGTTAGGGTTGGAAAGGACCTTAAGATCATCTAGTTCCAACCCCCCTGCCATGAGCAGGGACATCACACATTAAACCCTCTCACCCAAGTCTCTATCCAGCCCGGCCTCGAACACTGCCGTATGTCTGCTGAAGTCCTTATGCCACAAACCCAGCACCCAGAAATGGCTCGTCCATATAAAGAAGCAGGCTTCTACAAGGGGAGATTTTAACTAAAACTGCAGAAATGTATGCTATGAATCTAAATACCCTGAGTTCCTGCCAGCTCAAAACTAGTGGGAGCAATACATTTCCATATAAACCTGCTGTTCTTTATTCACCCTACTCTTAGCTTTTGTTTTTTGTGTTTTGTTTTGCCTTTTTTTCCCTGTTTTGTTTTAATTAGGAAATCAGCACAGAAAGGTTATGCTAAAATGTTGTTACACTGGTAAATTGAAGCAATCAAAATTCAGATATATGGCTCTGACTAAACTAGATTTACTCCCGTAATGTTCATGAAACTTCAAGGGAAGAGAGTGCAGTCTGTTCTGGACACTCTGAGAGACATGCAGCTATTTTCATTATTTAAAGGTGTGCTCCATTAAGTAGATACACTCTTAAATAGCCAAAACACACAAACATGTATTTACATACACATGCTAATAATTACTACAGATAGACATTTGCATGCAACAGATGATGTGAAAAGGTTGAAGTGTCAAGGTGAAGTAACTTTCAGGTGACAACCTTCTACTCCTGAACACTGGATAGGAGGGACAGGAGTAGAGCCCAGCTCTGCTTAGTCCACCTGGGGAGTTCATGTGTGTGGTGCATCATGGCTACAAAATACATAGGATGGAAAGATACAACCAAAAGCTCCTGAACCCTTTTTTTCTGATGCCTCCTATTCTACTAAGCAATAGTCATTCAGACTACAGGTATGGCCAGACTTCAACTCCCTGTATCTTAATTGAAGCAGGACCTTGTCCATATGAGCTGACACAAACAGCATAATGGAAGCCACTGAAGCCAGCAGACCTGCGTGGGTTTAGGAAGACCTCTAAACTCAGAGATGTAACTCTGTGAGACAGATACTCTGCCACACTACTGCAATGAGAAAACTTATTGCCGCATTTTCTTTCTACACTGTGAAATCCTAACACATACTTAAAAGGTATCATTCAACATGATACTAGGCCTATTCAGGATGACAGGGGAAAAATACAACACGGACAGCCTGCTATTACAGAGCTTACTTCTTGTGGAAATTTTCTTTCACAAAAAATATTAGTGGGCATCTGGGATTATTCCATAGTAAAAGAAGATATTCCATAGGAGACCAAAATACCCAGCAAATCTATTCTGAGTTCGGAATTCAGAAGTGATTTCTACACATTAAATGCATTATGATTCACTTACAGATGATGGCTACTGGCTGAAGCCTGGATATATACCCTGTGCTGCAGCTGCTCCCTCACCATACTCCCATCCCCATTAGCAGGATAAAACTCTTTGGGAAAGCATGTTTATGTAACAGAAGAATTTGGTAGAAGCTAAGCAGCTCTGAAAGTGCTTAGAAATGCATGCCAAACAGGGATTCAAGTATGTGGGTCTGTCTCACTGAGTAACTGCACCTCAAAATACTTGAAGGTTTACCGATTATTACGTCTCAATATGAAAAAGTCACAACTTCCAGAAAAGTCTCTTTATAGGCAGTGCTTCTCCTTTGTAGTTTATATATTTTTTCACTTTTGCTGTTTATTGGTAGCAAGAAAATGGGATCTTTATCTCTTTAAGAGCTCATCTGCTTCTGTTTGCTGAAGCTTATTCTTCACTTGAAGTCATAATCTGCCCACAGTATCACAAATGGTTGCTCTCGGGAGGATTATAATGCAATAAAGGGAGAGGATCATGATTTCAGGTGGAAAATTAATTCCATATCAACAAAGATGTTACAAGGGCAGAGTCCTCAGACCAAAACCCAAAATGCTTACTCATCCCTGCAGTAAGACTTTGCCAGAGCAAAAACCCAAATCTGGAAAATGTCACAATTTGGTAATCAAACATTTGGTAGTCAAAAGCTGCTGCTCCTGCCCTCAATGCAAAACTAGAATAACCAGCAGTGCCTTCTCAACAATGGAATCAATAGACACTTCTTGTGTCAGCTGTGTTATTTATCCTGCATTCAAACCCAAAATTGAAAACTTACCAGATTAATACAATAATCAAAACTTTTTAAAAGGCAAAAATTGCACAAATATCTGCTTTAGAGGTTAAATCAATGCACAGAGAAGAGCAGAAAACTATTACAAAATACTCAGGGAGGCACAGTACACCACCCGAGACCAAATCACTGAGAAAACACTAGAGATTTTTGAATCACACAAGCAACTCAATGAGGTTGCTCTAACACTGTTAAGCAATCTGTAGTTTCCAGCATCATGTGAATGCTGTGTCACTGGACAGTGACAAACCTTTTCTTGCTCTTGGCACCAAGAGGGAGTTGCTCATTCCTAGACGGTACTTTCTGACTCATTTTTATGCCTGTAAAATTCCAAAACAAGGCAAACCAAACAAGACTTCAGATACATATTTTTAGACAATCTGTCTTGGAAATACTAAAATAACTACATAAATATTTACACTACAAAGTATTCTTCCTTAAAGAAACAACTCGGATGACCACCAGAAGCAGTTTTAGATATCACAGAGGAAGACGAGGCAAACTGAAACTGGGATTATCTTCTCTCCCAAAGCATTCATGTGCATCCTTCCAGTTTAGAGTCTGTTTGAATCCACAAATACTGATCTTCCTAGTTATACTCTACAGTCAGCAGGAATAGAGAGGTGTCTCTGGAGGCTAGATCAGGGCCAAAGCCTAGTTGATCTCTCTCAGGGGAGGTTTTCTGTCTGTGGAAGGAGGATGGGGAGATCACCCTCCTTCAGATTAAATTTATCCTTTTAAGTCTTCTCTGAAAGGTTTTCTTGTTTTTTTTTCTCAGGAATTGTGGTAATAATGAAAGGACCTGTTGTGTTTACCCTTACAGACAAACCAACAGTGAATTTTGCAAGGCCTGGATGCTGCGTGCCAGAGCACACAACCAAGTGGTTGTGTAAAATGACTTCCACAGTAAGGGGTCTTGTAAAAAAAAAAAATACCTTCTTATCCAGCCAAGTTTGAACTTCACACCTCTGATTCAGAGACTGATTTCTTGTGTCTAGAAACACAGCGTGGGGTTGCTCTGACTGAAGCTCAGCAGACCTCCACTCTTTGGGTTCCCTTTCAAGCCACTTAAATCAGATGAATCATTCCCTAATGGCATCTATTACACTCCACTGGCCATAAAGGGGACCCAAGCCGATAACTTCACTTGTAGACATCTATACTGTAAGTATCCAATATACAATAGGATGTATCAGACCCATGACAACTAGGTTTTGATCTGCCTTCAATACGTCATCATTCCATGTATATTTTATCATCAGATTTCCTCTTATTTTCCTCCTACATGAAATAATTCCAGTCTTTTCCAGTATCTTTTTTTTTTGTCCTTATTCAGACATCACTCTTATTGGACCCCCATAATTCACCACAGTACTCTTATAAATGTGTGCTGCTCATTTATATAATAGCATAACATGGTTTTTCTTTCTGTTCAAATATTGTCCATCCCAGGTTTTCACTAAATTGTTAAAAGTAATTCAAAAGGCCTTTTCTGGAGATGACATACTTAAATATTAATAAAGTGGAGAAACAACTTTTCTCTGTAACATACCCAGCCTTGCACTTATGAACATCATGTGTGTTCATCTGCCCCATTCTTCAGAATTTCTTTAGTATGGTCTGGTATTTGATAAGCAAGTATGTCATGATCTGCAGTCCTTGTTGTATTTTTGCCTATTCCCTTTCCTAGCCCATTCATTAATACAATAACCAGAATTCTGAAGCTTCTTACAAACTTGTCTGTCATTTACAGACAAGGAAATTTTGGATAATCTGTTGAACCTTTTTCTTTCACAGTCTTAGTTTTTATGTATTTCTTCCTAATTTTTTGTCTGATACGTTAGTAGCACCATATGAATACATCTTTGCTATCCCATGTGTGCATTATTGCTTTAGTGACATGAGTCTTTGACTCCTCTGTTCTTTCAGCGTATGATTGTATTACTTCACCAGATCCTTTCCTTTTCCATTCTAGTTTCTACTACCCCTACTGCCCTCATCATACATTATTATTTTTATGCTTGGTAAGAAATCATATTCATTCTTCTTTTTTTCCAGTGTATTATTTTATGTAGACTATATTGTCAGAATTCTAATCTTGGAACTCAAGCCTTTCCAGCCAGTATGTGTTTTCAGAACCACTAAACACTAACTTCAAGAGAAGTATGGCTCTGACTAAAATGCATTATCTGATGTCCAGCTGAAGTCAACAGAAATCTTTGCATTAACTTTAGTGGACTGCACTGCAGCCCAGTTTCCACTCTGGCAGAACTTCAGCAAACCACAGAAGTGCTAGCTAGCAGTAAGACACAATTCAGCACAACTGGAGGAAAGACAGCAGAACTCAACTGTGTTTGCAGAGTCTTTAAAGATACTTGAGTGAGTCCCATAGATTAAATGCACTTTTGCAGGTGCAGTAATGAGTACTGAAGCCAAAGGGAGCTCAGATAGAATATCCACCTTTGTGTGCTTGGTTTTAAGGGTTTTGGCAGTGGTTGTGTATGCATGAAAGTATATGCAACCTACAACACCTTAGGGCCTGGAAGCATAAGTATGTGTAGTATCAAAACCATTTTCAGGATGCTGGATTCTTGGCTGTTTTGCAGACAGGCTGAAATAGTATTAAACCCTATAGGTGAGGTAGCTACTTGAACTAAAAAGGCAGGTTCAATTGAGCAACTTTAGTGTATCAAATTCCCCCGGCGTGCTGAAGGAGAGAAATTTAAGAGCCTTCCTTCTGCACATATAAACATATATATATGCATTTGTATTGTACAAACAGTTCTAAATTGAAAAGTGACCAAGACTCAATTATTTCCCTTCTTCTCCCATAGTGACTTCCATCCCAAATATCTTCAGCTTACAAAGAGGCAAATAAAACCCCAGAACATTTATTTAATTGCCAGTTCTGCAAGTTCAACCCAAAATCCAGGATTCAACTTAAGTCTTCCAACGACTTATACATCCTCTTTAATAGTAAAGGTTGCTAATTAAAGCTAGGTCTTAGCAGGAAGATTACCTATACTCATATAGCATATTACTTCACAAATGTACAAGGAGGATACAACAACAGTTGCTCTGTCCTGATTCTATCAAGTCTCAAAACACAGACTGCAACTTTTCCTTTTTTTTTTCTTCTGTTTGTTTGTATGGTTCTCTTGGCTTTTTGGTTTTGTTTTATTTTTTAATCTTACCTAAGGGTTACTCCTATAAAGATCTGAATCAAGATTTAAAACATCATATGTAAGATTTTTACATGCAATTTCTCATTCCACTCCCTCATTAACAAGCTTTCCCTGATGCTGCTTTGCATGCTGTATGTTTATTTTAGGAGATATTATTCTTATCTTCTAAAACCTAAACTCTAAGCAGTGCTGGAACCATTTCTCAGATATTGAAGTCTGTGACTTGGCACATGTCATATTCCAAGATAAGTCCACATGTTCAAAGGGATTAACAGCAATTGTCTTTTATATAACCCACACAAGATTACTTTTCCAACTGAGTTCAGGAAATACATCATCAATAACCTGCTTTCCACTTCCTAAGTGGGCCCCCAAGTGTATACATATGAGCCCTCATGTGAACCTAGGGTTTAGATGTGAATTTTGAATACAGTTTTTAATAACCCATGCTGCATTACACTACTGGTTTACACAATGTGTTTGGGTTTTCCTATCAAGGCAGGTAGGCTGTAACACTGGAAAAAATCTGAGGGTGTGTAAGCAAATAGCATGTCCAGTCATGCTTCAAAATACCCTTTAAATACTCTTTCCTGTCTAAATCTATAAATCACAGAAGCTGGCCTGTTCTCCAAGCAGTTCTATCATTCTCTGACAAGAAGGCTTTCAGCCTTCCACAGCTGCCTTGCCTTTGCAATGGCTTGTCCCAGTTCCTTCACCATTACCTCAGGGCACTGCAAGTCTTCTGTAGAAACTGAACAATTATTTAAGAACAAAAATAAATCTGAGTACTGCTTAATCAGTGGTCTGCAAGGGAAAGTTTAATTTAGAATGCACTAGCACACTCTCCAAGTATGTCCCTGTTAAACCCCTGCTTCCTCTGTTCTCCATCTCATCACTTTTCCTCAGCTAGGGCAGTGTACAGTATACATCAAAAATCTGCCATAAGGAATTAACTTTCAATATTAAAAATACAATGAGGAGGAGAATAAGAAATATATGCACAGATTGCTAAACCATGCAAGTGCTGCCTGATACCTGGTACAAATAAATTACTCTCCTCTGCCCAGGGTGTTTGTTTGAAGCACAAACTGGTAATACAATTTATGCCACCACAGCACGTGAAGATCGGTCTGCATTTTGCCAAGCATAAAACAAACTGATGAGAGACTTAACAGGCATATATTAAAAAAAAAAAAAAAAGATACTTAGGGTGGAATTCAGATAAATAGATACCTAAGATGCCTAGATTCAGATACCAGCAATAGATCTGAATGGGTCTCTCGTTCAGAAGCAACTATTCTGAGCTCCTGTTGTAGCCAATGACAGATTTAGTGGACGTATCCTGTGAGGCCTGAAGACTCATTTCAGCTCATCCTGAAGCAGACACCTACACCAGGTCAGCTGAGTAGCTCTACAGACTAAAACTGTAAATACCTACAGAGAGTTTATAATGCTGTATAAGGGGATGCTGTTTCTGCAAAGTCACTTTCCAGCTCCTGCTGTACTTTACATGCAGGAAGGTAGCGGCGCCAGATAGGTGCCTCGACCTAGTTGTATCATTTTGTTCTCTCTAGAACAAAGGAGGAAAATAAATACAATACCTCAGTCTGCTGTGATTATGTATTTCAGTATAGTTAGGTAGCTATCAACTTAGACGATCATAAATTAAGCCTTGTAAGAACTGTGTTTCACTTCCAGTCTGCACTGTTCACACCGCCATCCTGAAGACAAGTGCTAGATTTAAGCAGCCGAGTGCACAGGGGCTATAAGGACATTGGCACAACTTGCAAGAAACGTGTCTTTGCCCAAATGTCAACCACAGTTAGTTTCCATAGCTGATGTAGTGTTTTCACACTTGAGCTGTAACTCATGTTTCATTTCCACTGATGAGTCAGGAACAGGAAACCTCTGACTCTCCTTGATGCAAGACAGTAGGGCACAAGGGAGCACAGCAGGGGCTCAGACACTTTTGATGGCAGAAGTACCCAGATAACAGGTACCCAGACTTGCAGGGGAGCTAGAAGCACAAGCCATCAGACCAAAACCAAGCCAGCTTTGCTAGCACTAGGTCAAGATCAGCCATATCAGCTGTGGGCCTGATGACCTGCTCAAGCGTCTCTGCCACACAGTCCTGAATCATTGCCTAGAGGACCTGGAGGGGCCCAAGCACACCCTCCTTATAGCCCAAGACCTCCCCAGGCTGCTGAGTACAGGGGGCAGCTGGAGAGGTCACAGCTTTGGATGGCAGCTGCTCACATTTTACATGGCCAAGCCCAATGGGCCCAGCTCAGCTGAATAGGATCCTGCATAGAAACAGCAAGGTGACTTCCCTTTGGGCTATGTGTGGTTCTCCCATAGCACATCAAAACATGCCTCTCCTTAAAAAAGCCTGGGAGTGTAAGAGAGTGTAGTGTTTCCATGTCCTAGGCAAATGAATGTAACAGCCCGGGAGCAAAAACAGCCCCTAGGGTCATACTACCCTCTTGTTTCATTTAATACCCTCAGCCTAAAGAGCTGAGCAGTTTCTGACAGGGCATCCACAACCTGATCTGTCACCCTAATCTAACCACAGCAACTGAGGAATCAGTGTAGATGGTGAAGTTTTCCTGAGTTGTGTGTGATTTATGGACCCCTGCATGATCCTGTCTGTATAAAAACAGTTTCTTCAGCAGATATGGTAATACATGTGCTCACCGCAAGTATGACCTCAGCTGTTTTAATTCACAGTTTCAACCTGAGGTTAGTTTCTAAAACCAGTAGCTAGACATTCTCATTCTGTACATGTGTACAATGTGGCTGCTAACGGATGGCAACAAGCCACACTCCACCTGCATCCCCCTGAAATCAGAGCTCTGCTTGCTGGCAAGCAGCTGCTGGCATGCACAAGGAACGTGCACTATAACCAGCATGCAACCACCAAAGCTGAAACCTCATCTAAAACACACATTTCCAGAGATAACAGTACATACTGAGAATCCTGCATGTGTAAATCCTTAGATGATAGGAGGTTGTTGACATAACTGCATTAACGGGAAACTAAATAGGAAGAATGACTTTTATTATGTACTGGATCTATATGCAGTGAATGTCCCTATCCTGCTAGAGAACTCTGAGGATATGTTCACTTATAATGCAGGTCTCAACATGCAGTGTATCAAGACCTTACTACTGACGTGGACCATGACACGATGCCAGTACTTTCTCAGGTGACTGATGGAGCCAAGAAGATCCCCTCAGCATTTCAATGCTCTGCAGACTGTGGGAAGCTAGAATACAGATGCAGGCAACCAGCTGGCTATAGAAATATATCAGGCATTTCTACACTACACCATAGTAGAGAGTAAAGGTACCCGAATTAACTCCTCTGGAGTTAGCTCAAATGGTCTTGCTGCAGCAACTGGGTAATTGCCATATATTTTGTGATACAACTGCCAAACAGGCTGTTTCTCAGTATAGAGTGATGCTTGCTAAGCTATCTAAAGGCAGCACTGCAGTGAATAAAGCTGACTGACAGTGATGGAGAGACAACAAAGAGTAAGCAGAATCTCAGTACCTAGTCTGCCATCTAACAGCTCAGTGTGGTGAACTGTCTAGGCCACATTATTGGACATGTTGAGAAAAATAGATAGGAGTTGTCCTTCTACAGTGTATTTATAGCTCTGCATTAATTTGTAATTGTTTTCATACATTTAAGAAAACAATTTCTTTTTGTCTCTTACTTATTCTCCCTTGAACCTGTTCCTTAACTCTTAGACAGTTAATGGAAAAACAGTTTAAACATCCTGGGGGAAAAGCATGTTGAACACAAAGGTAAAATATTTTCAGGCTGATTCAGCTCCACAAAGACAATGAGACAGCCTTTCAATAGGTGAATTAATGTATTTTTCTGGCTAGTCCTGTACATTTCTGTGGCTCCTTGAATGCACTCCGTCCAATCAAACAAGAGACTAGAATTCAGCTTGGAGGGTTTGCAGATTTCTCTTTTCACTGGATCTCTACATATCTGGAGCAGTTTATAAATAACTGCAATGCTCAGGATGAATTATGGTGCAACTCTTCAAAGATTTTTCATTATTGTTTTGTAAGATGTCTAGAACTATTTTTAGGCAACTGTCTCACAATCAGCCTCAGAAGGAAGACGATTATGGTAAAGGTATGCTTAGGGATAAATTTATGAACACTTTTTCTGGGCATCAATTGTTGGCAAAGTCGACATATACATTTACCAGATATTACTGTACGATAGCTTTGCATCCATTGTACCGTAATGGATGATTTAGCAAATTCGTTTGCTCTTGAAAATTGTCATCAGTCTTGGCTGACCTATTTCACTACCAGCCTTGTCAAAACAATAGACTGAATATATATATAACCTTGTAGTGACTGTTCAGTATACTTAGAGTAAAATATGGGATCTGCAAAACTGAAATGACCAAATGTTATTCCTTTGCTACAGCTGTGGTTAATACAAGCTGCCAGCCCTCCCAGAGAGTCTTTCCATAAAGTGTCAACTCCCGTTTGCCTTACTGGTGTGCCTAGTCCCACCGGACATGCACCTGGGTTACGTGAAGTCGGGATTTACAGCTGACTGTAACATTTCTACGGATTTGCTTCCTAGTAGGTTTATACCTGTAGGTCTCAGTGGAAACATTCACAGGAAACTTGCCCAAAATATATGAGTCAAAATTAAATAAACACAAAAAGATACCATACAAGTCATGACGATTCACTGACACCAATACCTTCAGTTCCTGAGATCACAGTACTTCTAATTTAGAAGGTAAGATAAAGGAAGACTGAAGTGCTCAGAGGAAAGAATCAGACTAAAGATGTATAAATCCAGTGATTTTTACCAATAGTATGAAAACCATCAAGTATCCCTTCACAATCTCATAAAACCATTTCAAGATCCTAAATGAGAAACTTCCCTTTCACAAGTTCTTACCTCAAATCCAAAGATTTTGAGAATTATACTATTTGGTTTAATTCCTTCCAGCCTAAGGGCTAAAAGCTTACTTTCTTTTTAATTGAAAGTTAAAAAAAAAAAAATCTCACGTAATCTGAAGGTTTAACAATAAGGAAAGACGAGGCTTTGACAATAGGGAAAACTAATTCAGAAAGAAGTGGCAACACAAACACACTAAGCAATGCCTTTCAGTTGTAAGGTACAGAAGACATTGACCTCTTTGTAAAGTGTAAGATGCTAAACACTGAAATACATCAAACCCCAAAGTACTCAGAAAATTCCTGTACTTCATGAAAAAAAAAAAAAACAACTCTGCAGAGAGCATGAGAAGTCAGTGAATCACTGATAGCATTCACATTTTTGAATATACAAGGAAAAATAATTAACCATAATAATAATACCACCAACAATGGATCATAGTCCCTATTTTGATAAAACTCTCATGAATTTATATTGTTACTTTGGCACTGTTTTCATCAAGCCCAGACATTTCATTCAACAACTGACTCTCAAAATAAAGAGAGACTAGTGCAAACAGCTACATCAAAGTCTGATTTGTCATGTAAGCAATGAATATTGCCGTTGGAAATTTACTTGTTTTCTTTTTGCAGCCGTGACATATCTAGGTCTCCCTTGGATTAGAAACATTAACTATTCTGGGTGTGACTCCTATGTGACTTCTCATGGAGTACCTATAGTACCAGGAGGATGGAGAAATCTTAAGAGCAGTTACAGTCCTAATGAACTTAAATGACTGCAATAAAAAAGAATGTATTAAAGAATAGGCCTAACAAACTTCAGATGGTAGTAAATAAATATTAGCGGGGAGGTGAAGAAGCTGCTGCACTATTGCAGTGAACTCTCACATCTTCTTGCTGGTACAGTTTTCTGTTATGAAGCACCTCTAACAAAGATAGAATTTAACCTACTTTATATTCCTAATGATTCATGCAAACTTACCTCTTTTTGAGGCAGGGGGTCAAGTATTTAAGTTCAATCTATAATAAGGAATATCTGCATAGACTTCTGCTGTATAATAACGAGGCATGTTTTAGAATCATAGAATAGTTAGGGTTGGAAAGAACCTTAAGATCATCCAGTTCCAACCCCCCTGCCATGGGCAGGGACACCTCACACTAAACCATGTCACCCAAGGCTCTGTCCAGCCTGGCCTTGAACACTGCCAGGGATGGAGCATTCAAAACTTCCTTGGGCAACCTATTCCAGTGCCTCACCACCCTCACAGCAGAGAACTTCCTCCTTATATCCAATCTAAACTTCCCCTGTTTATGTTTTAACCCATTACCCCTTGTCCTATCACTACAGTCCCTAATGAAGAGTCCATCCCCAGAATCCCTATAGGCCCCCTTCAGATACTGGAAGGCTGCTATGCAGCCTTCTCTTCTCCAGGCTGAACAGCCCCAACTTTCTCAGCCTATCTTTATACAGGAGGTGCTCCAGTCCCCTGATCATCCTCATGGCCCTCCTCTGGAGTTGTTCCAACAGTTCCATGTCCTTTTTATGTTGAGAACACCAGAACTGTACACAGTACTCCAAGTGAGATCTCTATACTCCAAGTGAGGTCTCTTTTGCACATTCAAAATCAAGACCCTCAAGAAGGGACTATTTGTGGATTCAATTCACTGGTGGGATATAAATTTCACAACAGAAGAGCTGAAAAGGATCATAAATACATCTTCAAATCTATTTAGTATTTACCCTCCCATAGTATGGGGTCTAATTTTTTTAATGTGGGATTCAGTTCTAAAGGAAAGGAATTAAATAGTCCTCACTCTATATAGACAAAGACAATGTAGGCACACAGCACGAGAGCTGCTGCTCTGGCAAAGAATCTCAACATAAATTTGCTACACATCTATTTTTCCAAATATAAGGCATTCCTGGCAGGCAGCCAATCATGCAGGAATTGCCAACCGCTCTGTAGATAGGGCAATTATAATTCTCTGTGCACTGCCTCTAGACCACCTGCATGTTCACGTGTGATCTAAGTCAGATTTGAACACAGCTCTCAGGAGATGAATGCCAACCCACTCCTATTTACTATCAACCTATTTTCATTATATTCTATTAGCACTAAGAAACGCCACTTATCACTGCACCTGACAAACAACTGAGCATAGTAGAAGCTAGCAGATGGACCTTGTGCTATAAAACTTGAAGTTGAGATGCTATGTTGTTTGGGAGGGTGGGGAGGGGAGAGAGATGGGGATTATGCAAAGCCTATATGCTTTGCTTTCATGAACACGTTATTGGAATTGGAAGCGCGTAATGTTTTATGCTGATATAGAATGAGAATGTCTAACTCTGTTTCAGATAACGCTGCCAATATTTTCATGGGCGTATGCCTGCAATTTGTTATTGATCAATTCAGTTAGAGTGATTAAAATAAGGTTTTGCTTGAAAAAGAACTGGAAATTGAGTCATTGTTTTCTCTTAAAAATTGAAAGTCTATTATCAGATAGTGAAGAGGAAATCAGCTCCACATCACTTACTTAAAAGGGCAGTTTAGACTAGTAGCACTGGTGTTAACCTGTCTAAACAAAATGTAGAAACCTATGAGAGAATATAACAGTTTTTACAGGTTTATTCCAGCACATTGCAGTAAATGGAAACTTCTATGAAATATTTTAAATTAGTCTATTTCTAGCTGGGTGATATGCAAATAACCACATGCTGAAGTAATAAAAATAAACTAGTGAATTTGCAAATTTCCCTTTTAAGATTCACCATGCAGGACAACATAGATTTTAAAAGGGCATTACAAATTAAACTTCACCTCTGTTTAGTCTCAAGAGTAACAGAACTTTATGTGAAAACCAAGTGTTTCATATTGGAGGAACTATATAATGAAGAAAAACTTTTGACTTACAAAGGGACATGTTTGTTTCTTGGTTTTAGTGCAGCCCTGTTCAGTCAGTAACAAAATCAGACTTTGCATGGGTTAAAGATAGGATGCTCCCTAGATTGTCCTCTTTTGGTGACAGTGCATACAAATTTCAAAATAGTAAGGAGTTTAAAGCAAATTGCCAATGTGAACCACGTTGCAAAGATGTATTACATGCACACTACTTCTGAAAACATTGCTCATAATTGGGTAATTTTCTCACCCACAAGCGGGTAAAGAAGAATGCTAATCATCTAACCCAAAAGATCATTTTTGTGCACAACTCTCTCTCAAGGTTTCCAGAATAACAGGCAATACCATGAAGATACATCTTAAATCAACAGCAGGAAGCCAGGAAAGAGAAATATCTAGACAGGAGCTCTCTCTACAAGGCAACATGGAAACAAAGTAGATACCAGATCAAGTATTATTTTCCATATCTTTCCAGCAATTATCTTCTAATTCAGAATCCCTAGAAAGTGACTAGGTTTCACGTTATACTTTTAGCACTGGCATCTAAGAGTTCTGATTCCCCTGAGCTATGAATACAGAGTCATGAAATGAAGCGCCTGCTGAGCAGGCTTGTAATCTGGATCCTTCCTGGATCTCCCGCGGCAGCGTCCAAGCCAGGCAGGCAACTTCCCTGACAAAGAGCGAGGCCCAGGTGAGGGATGGCGGCAAAGCGAGCAAGGGGAAGCTCTGCAGGCAAAACACAGTAGCGCTGTATGTATTGACAATGCAGGCTGTAACTGGGCTCGGGAATGCTTTTTGGACAGAGGGGTGTCTGGCACGTACAGCAGGAACAGCTCTTCCTGAAGGACCCAATTGCTTTGGAAATGACAGGAATCAGCAGGCCGGCTAAGGTAATGTGAAGGAAGAGCTCACACTTTGTGTGGGGAAAAATAAACAAGAAATGAAGGAGGACATTATAGATTTCATGCAAAATGAAAAGTTCGCTACGTGATTTCATTAACAAAAGAACATGACAACGTGCTCAGGTAAAGAGAACAACTTCTGACCTTGAAATTGCGTGCTAAATAAATTACCTCAGAGCGAAAGTGATGAGTTCTCATGACAGCATCTGGAAGAGAAGCAGAAAGACACACAGGCTCCACCAGCTCCACCTCGGATTTCGCTCTGGCTAATGCTTCTGTCTACTCGCTCGCCCTTTGGCGCATATCCTTGGACGGGGTCTGGCTCTCCCGAAGCAGCCGGCAGCTCCGCCCGGCATTTATATTTAATTCATCGGGAAGAAGTTGAGCATAAAGTTCTGCTGCACTTGAGAGCCCAGGGAGGCCTGGGGAGCTTCCCAGCCCCTCGCTTCTCTCTCCGGCCCAGGTTTCGCCAAGGGATGGGTGGAGACAAGGCTGCCGCAGTCCTGAGCTCGGCATGGATATTCTTTATAGCCTCTGCCCGGCTAACCTGAGGCAGAGAGGCCCTCCGCCGGCAGAAACCGCGGGATGGGATGGGGTAAGATGGGCCGGAGGCACAGACACAGCACCACCCTCCCCCCCACTCTCGGGTACCAGCGGCGTCTCTTACCTCGGCTCCTTGAGCGACCCGAAAAGACAGACTTCATGGGATGCCTCCCTTTCTGCAGCCTGCGATGCCAGCAGCAGAAGAATAAAATCGTGGCGATGGTCCCCAGCAGCAGCAGGAGCAAGAAGAGGGCGCACTGGATGCTGTAGGGTCTCAGCAGGACCAGGAAAGCCGCGGCAATCATGGCTCAAGCGCCCGGCTGCCCCTGTGAGTGCGTGGGTCTGCGACGAACGGCTAGGGGCCGGGCAGCGCCGGGCAGCCTCTCCCCCCGGCAGCGGGGCGGGCATCGCCGCCGGCACCGAGCTGCTGGAGCCGGCAGCCGGGCGGGGGGCGGCGGCGCGGGGGATGAGGAGGAGATGAAGAAAGGTGAGGTGAAGGAGCGGGATGAAACCCAGGCCGTGACTCAGCAGCAGCAGCCGCCGCCGCCGCTGTGACTATTGCGGTGAGGGTTCCCCTTCGCGCCCACTCGCCAGCAAGGAGAGCGGCGGGATGAGCGCCCGCGGCACCGGGCGGGCGGGCGGAGCGGGGCGGGGGCCGCATGGCGGCGGGGCGGGGCAGCGGGAGGAGGAGGAGCGGGGGGGGGGTGCCATCGCCGGCTGGAGGGAGGAAGGATCGCGGCGCAGCGCAACCCGCTGCCGCGGGGACTGGGCCGGGGCCGCCGCTGACATCACGCACCGGAGCTGTTGCAGAGGGAGGCGGAAAATGGCTGCTGCCAGGTACCGGGGCAGATTCCCGCGCGGCCGGGCTCAGGGAAAGGGCCGGGGGAGCGGCAGGGGTCTCCCGTGCCGGCCTGTGCCTGTTGGCAGTGGGGGTCTGCGTCGGCGCCCCGGGCAGGCGGAGCCGCGGCGAGGGTCGCGATGTGGGGTTCGCGCAGTGGCAGCAGCTGGGGAGTGCTGGCAGGACACGTCCGAGAGACCCCGCGCGTTGCGCCGACCTGAGGTCCTGGGGCTGGGATTTGGGCAGAGCCCCTCGCCGGCTGCTCCGGGTGCGAGGTGCAGGGCAGACACAGGTCTCTCTGTGCGGTGTGCGCGCTCGCCAACGGGAGTCCTGCACGGAAGCCGTGTGGAAGTTGCGTGGTGCAGGGGGTGCTGCAGCGGAGGCTGTGGCGGGGCCGTACCCTGTGTGTACCCTCGTACTGCAGTAAACTGCAGCGAGCTGCGGCCCGAGCTAAGGCGTCAAGTGTGGCGCAGACCTCCTGGCGCGTGTGGGTTGCTAATGCGGATGGTAACAGGGTTCACCCATGTCCCTGTCGCTGCCTCTGGAGCTGTTACTTTGATGGTGCCCCATACTTCAGACCGTTTCAGAGGTCTTTGAAGTTGCAGTTCTAATCTCCCTCCCTCGTACCACTGAAAGCCAAAAAAACTCAGGTGCCGAAAATCCGTCCAGGTACCGTTTTGTGGTAGTGTGCTTGCCTGTGCTACTGAGGGAAAAGTTAGGTTAATTCGAGACAAAATCCGTGCTCTTTTCATGCATCTTTGATGTGAGCAAATAAATCTGAGAAACATCTCCGAAATTTCAAGGTCAGGTTGGACAGGGCTCTGAGCAGCCTCATGTAGTTGAAGATGTC
The DNA here is from genome assembly GCF_033783945.1 of Neopsephotus bourkii. Lineage (NCBI taxonomy): Eukaryota > Metazoa > Chordata > Aves > Psittaciformes > Psittacidae > Neopsephotus > Neopsephotus bourkii. The sequence goes on along the minus strand of NW_026900838.1, from coordinate 1,996,795 downwards.
CCTGCTCATTGCAGGGGGATTGGACTAGATGCCAGTTAAATGTCCCTTCCAACCCAAACCATTGTATGACTCTGTGACTCTATAACTTCATAAAAATATTGAAAATCTCTATATGTAAGCATTGGAATAACGTTGAAATGCTACTGCTTTATGACTGCTATAAAACTATATAGAAAAGCATATGTGCAGATTTGAATTAACTACAAAATCTACAAGCTGGAAGGGGAGAGTGAGGAGCGAATCCATGGTAGCTGAAGTAGATGAGGGGAAAATGGCCTCTGGAATACTAATAACATTGTAACACTTCACTGTATCCTTAATGTGAGGGAAATCCGTTTTCATTGAAAGATTCTCTTGATACCAGGTTGGGGGACTAAGTACAGAAAGCAAAAAAGAGAGTTGGCTTTTAGGTCTACAATATTTTATTCCAGGAATTTTGTATCATTTCACACTGTAAACCAGCATAGTGAGCCAGAAGAGCCTGTCATGTTGCTCTGTAACATGGAAAATTGCTACGTTGCAGCCTATGATTTAAAGCTTTCCCTCGCTGCCTGGGAACCGACAAATGCTATAAGGTTGTCTTGCATCACGTGGTGGGGTATTGAAATCTTTCCTAATACCGCAGTACACTGCAGTAAAATGGTTTTAATGCAGATTACCTGGAGGTTATTCAAATGGTTCGTGTTCCCTCAGTGTAACATGAAGCAAATCAGAGTGATCCTCCTGGCAGCGTGCTGCCCTGCTGCAGTGCTGCTTCGCTGCAGGGCGTCGCAGGAACAGAAACTTTTCGCCACCTTTGGCTCTGCACTGATTTATTGTTTCAGAAGGGGATGGTAGAGGAAAGGTACCACGGCAGTGACTGCATGGTAAATTGCAGAGAAGTGAGAGGGAACTGTTATTTTCACATTGCTCTCGGGTAACAGTGTGTAGAAAACGTCTGACAGAGAAATCTCTAATGTCAGCTTGTTGGTTTAAGGTTTATAGCTTTTCCCTTCTAAAACTGAGGGCTCACTGGTGTCTTGAGGATAATATCTTGCCAAAAGGATATAATAAATTTCATGACAATTGCTTAGTATTTTTTTTCAAATGCAAAAGAGAGTACCGTTTAGTACAAGAAATGCTGATGTGTGTGATTTTTTTTTTCAGAGAGCTACTGCTCCAGGCTTCTGAGTCAACTGTCTCACATGTACACCAAACTGCTGCTATGGCTTTCTTTATATTCATTGCTGCTCTGTTTGTTAAATACTGCAGGGTGTGGTAGTGTGGTTAAAATATTACTTCCATGGCAAATAAAGTTAAAGTTTGGTGAAGTTATTTCACATTAATATAAGCAAACTACTTGTGGGTAGATGTTGGGTTGTTGGTTTGTTTTTTTTTTCTCAAATAGTAATAAACAGAAATTAAAAGAGGCTCTACATGGACAGCGTTTTTAATCTAAGCTTCTTTACAGCATGTTTTCTAGGGAACTTTTCATAAATCTTAAGGATGATAAACAGAAAAGAGAAAAGGAATGAAGAGAGACGGTTAAAATAAAACCTCTCAGCTGAGATTTGACTTCGGAGAATCCCAGAGGTGAAGCTATTTCAGAGAAGAGGAAGTAAAAGAAGGTAACAGAGGGTTGCGACTGACTGTGACAAGGGGGTGTGGAATGGCAAGGGAGGTCAGAAGACAGATCTAATTTACTGAGAGGCTGAATTAAGTCCAAGAGGGTTTTGTAATCTTAGAAGGCAGCCATCAACCCTGAAATAAATAAGGGGTACTGTTGCCATTTCAGAGTATGCATGATGTGGAGGTGCGAGAAGGTGGGAGGTAGCATCCTGCAGATGTTTGTTCTGATGAGGATCAGAGGGGAAAAGGGCAGCAACAGAGTCACAGGCATAACTGACATTTTTGGCATGGAAGCAGCCTTTTACATGAGCAATGCTGAGGGAGGAGGTGGTGATAACTACTTTGGCAGAGGGATGAAAAAAGAAAGTTCTGCTTCAGAGACTCCACAGGAAAGAGGCAAGCAGCAAATGTTTGCAGTGGAAAGGGACAGGACAGGAGGGTGTTTCTCTGGTTGTAGTCACCCTAGAATGCAGTTATTTACTAGTTTTCCCAAGTTGTGTGACGAAGAGAACAGCACAGAAATTATGTCAAACTTCTGCAGTTTAATGGAAGAGTTGAGCTGGAAATGTGTTGTAGCAGCAGCAGCCTTCCTGCAGGGACACAAGGCAGAGCTGACCTGAAATATTCTTTCAGCTAGCCTTTCATGATAACCTGTTCTGACTCAGCAGTCTTGCCCAGCAAGGCAGAGGTACTTCCTTCCATTACCATTGCCACGTATGCAGAAGTACAGTACAATCTACGGAATAGTTTATTCCATGTCAATTTGTGTGAGGTTCAGCAATGCTTTTTAAAAGAAACTGTGAGTACTGTGCGTTAGGCTGGAAGGAGGAAAAAACAATCATAAAAAGAAAATATGATCGTATTTTGAGTGGAGAAACCATGTCTGCAGACATCTTCTGACCTCCAGTCAGTGTGAGCCATGGGATTCAAGGACACTCCACAATTCCATGCAAGCAAATCTCTGCTCCTGCAGATTCAGGCTCTGTGGACCTCATTCTGCAATTATAAGGGTCCCTGTACCAGTGAGCCAAAAAAAAGAGGTCACATGCTAGATCTGGTGATGTGGACGTGAGAATAGGAGATGATACATGATATGATTTCAAAAGAGTTGCTGAGGAAGTGAAAGGATAAGATAATTTCCTTTCATTGCTATGTAGCTATGCTTTAAGGACTGTGTTTCTACTACTTAATTATAAGTAAGTAAAATACTCTGCTTAAGTGACTCCTTAACTGGTTAGAAGGGTTCTTTAATCATCTAAGACTTCTTAACAAAATATTTGCTTTTTTTTTCTAACCAAACAGGAACCTAATCCACTTTTTGATTTACTAATAAAAAAGTAAATGCAGTAGAAACCAAAGAAGCAAGCAAACTAAATACAGAAAATATCATAATATATGAGTACTATGAAGTTTATGCTATGAAATAATTGACCGTCCCCCTCAATATTCTACTTCACAGGTTACATGCTGTCCTAGCACTTTAAGCATGATGTATGAGAAGATATGGGAGTTTGTGGTAGATGATTAAACCTTATAAAATATGTTCTCCAGCTGAGAAAAAAAAAATTCTAGCTTGATACAAGCATCATATTTCAAAAATATCTGTTAGGTGAAATGATAGGTTCTAAATTCCCTAGGATTATTGTACATCTTCGTTCTGCCAAGCATGTAAAATTGTTAGTGCCATACAGCGCTTTGTATGTTTGGAAGGCATGCTAGCATTAGCTAATCCTTAAAATATCACTTAAATTAGGAAAATATGTATCATTATTTCAGATCCTTTGAAAAAGAAGCTAATTGCAAAGGTTGTATGATTTACCCAAGACCAAACTGTGTGATTCAGTGCTGCAGACTAGGCCCCTCCACAACTGGAACATCTTGCTGTCTGTAAGTGTCTTAGGTGATCATGTAAAACCAAATTCCTGCCTGCTTAGTATATGTAGAGGTAATTGTCCTTATTCTGCAGGTTCATCAACTCACACAACTTGCATGTTCTGATTCCCTCTGTTTATTAGACTGAATGTAAATCGAAGGGACTGTGAGCCATGCAGCTGTACATTCATGGCTTACACTATTGCTGGAAAAATGCTGGCAGGGATTCTGTGGGCATAAATTGACTTTGCAGACAAGAGAAGCTGATCTTGAGCCCAGATGGAAATATACTGCTAAAATTCCTATGGCTTTTTCTTTTTTTTTTTTTTTTTTTACAGCAGTGGTATGCCCTTTTGTCCTTGGTTAAAATTTGTTCTGATTCATTTTTGGCAGTGTTTAGTGTAGCAGTTGTCAATCTGAACGTGGCCTTGCATCCCAGAGGAAATTGCACTTCATTAGTATTTTATGTGTATAATTGGAAGTTGTTTAAGGATTGTTTCAGACTGATACACAACACTGGTTGTTCAGCTCTTATATTAATTTATAAAGTTAGGTTGAACTGCATACACTAAAAAGACAATTTTACGGGAGGGGAAAAAATAGTTCTAATCAGGTTTGAGGTTGTTGTCCTTGCAGCGAAATGCCTTTCTGCCAATTCTTTAAGCACACACAGAGCTCCTCTTAGTTGTAATAATAGTTGCTGAAGTAAGGTAACAATGTATATGTATCTTGTTCTAGCTCATGACCTTTAATAGTAATTCAGATCTTTTTTCTTTAATCAGAGATCCTGCCATTCATTCTCTCCTACCAACATACTGCAAAAACAGAGCAATTGAGGAGGAGCTTTGAAGTAAAAAAGCAGGCATGGCTTCTAATCTATCTTCACTCACCTATGACAGCCAGTTCAGACATATGAGTAAAGACAGTTAAAATGCCACTAGATTATTAAATATCGACTAGACCTCAAGCCTGGGATTTCCTACCTGCTATTTCACTTCTGTGCTCTTAGAGCTGAAGGGAGGATATCACCAATAGCAATGCTTTGGAGCAGCACAGTTTATTGAAATATAGCAGATAACTTATGCCATCTTATAAAAAGAGTAAGATTCATCCTCTTGTACACTTTTACATCAAGTTATCAGTGGGTTTCTTTGAACTAGTCGAATTAGAAAGCGCATTAGTTGCATGTGGAAAGTATGTCTAATTATTTTTCAGCCTTTAGATGTTTGACTACAGGAGCAAGTGCACAGGTTTTGCACCTCAGCACAGATTTGCATGTGGTCAAGCTTTTCCTAATGATGTTGCCTTTCCATAAGCATCTTTAGACAAAGTAAGTGAATGCATCACCGGTCTTTAACCTTTATAATTTGGGAGCTGTTAAGAGGTATTATGTTGAATTACCCAAGACAGGTCAGAATGAATATAGCCAAGTGTTGGACTCTGCAGAGCAATGCTGACTTGTTTCTCCTCCCAGGCTACTTACTGCTTCTAAGGGTTTGGATATATTAACCTGCATGGAAAGAGGTTTCATGTGACTATTCAAATTCCTATAGCTTGGTGTCTCACCCAGCTCAATAAATAAACTGATTTTGGTTGGTTTGTATGTTAGTACATTTTGTTGAGCATGTCATTTGTGAACAAGCCAATCAAAATGGTATTAGTTTTCCATCTGTTGGCTCTGAAATAGCTATGTAATAAAGATACTAATCAGTGCTGTGGAATTAGGATAACTTCACGTGTCTTGTAATCTGGCATCTTCATGGGGATCTTTCACTGAGTATGGGATTAAGATAAAGATAAATAAATGTATGTGGTTTATAAGCATGTGAGGTATCTAAGCTATTTAAACTCAGTTTAATCACGGGGGCCAAAGAACAATTCACTTTCATGAACTGGTGTGTTTAGTGCCATTTGAGGTGTCTGGAGTTAATAACCACCTTCATGAGCCTGGGAGAGGGTTTAGGCCCTGTGTGGGACATGTGCCCATCAGAAGAAACAGTTGGAGGTCAGGTATAATGATTTATGGTATCTAACATTGCACCACGCATTTATTTTTTAGGCAACTGAATTGAGCCCTAGAGCATTTGAAATAAGCAGAATTGTTCTCCAGGGAGTTTTAATTGTGTTCATTAAGGGCTTGACTCTTATGACTGCTGAGTTGCTGAAGGCTGAGGCATCTCCAAAGGGATGGCAGTTGAGATAAAAGACCTGTGGGAAATTTGGATTTCTGGACTAGCAGCTGAAGGCCAAGCAGAATACCAGAGGACGCTGGCACTAGATACTTGCATATAGGAAGCCAAACTGATCCCTAGCTCTCCAGTGACTGCAGTGGTAAATTAGACACCTGGTGCAACAGTGACACCTAAATGTAGGCATCTTAATCTAGAACTAAATCCTGCACTGAAAGCCCAGTAACAGTGCTAGGTTGCAGTCTTGTAATTTACTAAAATGAACACTGTTTCACTGCTGGTTTAATGAATTGTTAGTTAGAACAAAAGTTTAGTACTTCTAGGCTTACTACATACATCTGCTTAATAAATTAATTATTCATCCTTTCCTATCACTCAGTATTACAAATAAAACTATTGTTTTGATACAAAAATCAGAGCTTTTCCCACAAACATCAAGATCTTTGATTTACGCCACAGTCCCGGAAAAGGCTTTGGCATATTTAGATACTAATGTTATTTTATAGAACTTCTAGGTTGCTAAAACTCATGGAGGGCACTACTGTGAAAAATAATAATGGCTTCATGAATACCTTGGGTCACTCAAATAGATTCTGGTTTGTGGGACAAGGTATGGGCCAGATTCTGTGTATAATCCTGCGGATTGTAAATGCTGCTGAGGCTTTGAAGTCAGCAAGACTATCTGTATAAATAAGGCCAGAAGATGTCCTTTACCATGAATAGGATCGCTGTTTAGATAAGTATCTCAGATTATTTCATAGCTAGTCACACCAGGAGAGTGCTTTATCATCAAGAAATGACGTGTTGGATAGCACTTGCAAAAATCATGTCATTTTATCCTTCCTGTGGAAGACAAGTGGGATCATTTCTGTGTATTTATACTCTTGAAAGTTGCAGTAATGTTCTCATAGATGCTCCCCCAGGTTTCCAGATGAATTTGGAACACAGCGATACTGATAATTCTGGAAAATCTGTACTCTGTATTTCTCAGCTGAGAGGAGCAGATTTGTGCTTTTAAGTCATGTTTCCCCATAAAATGACTAAGATACCACATTGTAAATCTTTTGAGTGGTAACAACACTTCTGCTTTCTTCCAACAGTGCCTAATTCTGCTGAAATCGTCAGTCAATCTTACACTGGGTATCAGGGGAAGAAGATTAGAATCCACAAGAAAGTATATAACATTCTTCAATATGGTTATGTTTTCCATCATATACTTGCCACAGAGTGCTGGGGATTTTGAGACTTCAGCTCAGCTCAAGAGTTTTACATCAACATTGTATTTAGTGTCCTGACAAATTCACTGTAAAATGCCACAGTCTAAGTAACACAAACCAAATCTGTGACTACAATTTATTATGCTGAATTGGAAATAGTTTTGAGTGAGGTAGATTAATGGGTTTTTTTTCCTCAAAGAAAACTGGGATTATCAAGGGTTGGACTTAAAGGGTAGATAATATAAAATGTTAGTACCTTATTAGGGATCTGTGTTACATAGTTGTGGTACAGTTTCTTGTTTTGCTGAAATCAGTGGCATGGCCCTATTTTAAGATTGCAGGATCAGACCCATTGAGTGGGTGTACAATCTCATGTTGTACGTTTGGAATACTTTACACTGCGTTTACTGAAAGGAAAGAGAATTAATGATCTCAGCAAGCCATCTGCCAACTCTGGCTGAATAAAACGGACTATGTCAGTCAAAGGGTGAGATATGTCTTTAAAGGACTTTTGTGGTTTTGGTGAGGGTTTTTTTGTTCTGGCTTTTGGGGTTGCTTAGTAACAATATTCTGTGTGCAAATGTGTAGCATCTGTGCAGAATGTGAGGTGTTAACATGTTTGTAAAAATCAAGAGTCCAATTAATGTTTTCTCTGCAGAGCTTTAAAATTAAATGGCTCCTTCTTTTCTTTTTTTCACCCCTTCTACAAATAACATGCTTTAAGAAAAAGTAAAGACAGATTTCTGTCTTAGAAGAGTGAAAAATCATAGATTTGCATTTCAGTACTTCTCAAATAAGTAGCAAGTGTTTTCAAATGGAGAATAGAGCAGAATTAAGTAACTCACAAAGCATTAAGTGGCTTTCAAAGGTCATTTAATTCTCTCTGTGGTTAATAGCTGCATGCAGGGTAATGTTTGTGAGCCATTATATATCTTCCAATTAAACTACTGAACAAAGCACTCAGTGTCAGAAATCTCATGTGATGGCTTGCAGAACTGCATTAGAAAGATTTAAAATGGAACCAGATACACATTAAAAGACCTCATCCTTTTGGCTTCCTATAGCACAAGGTCTTCTGGAATCTATCCTACTATTCAAAATCAGAAAAACCTAATATAGGATGAGTTGGACCGTGGCAGCTTCTGTAAGGAGACATACCTACCTCTGGATAGTCAGAGGAGAAAAGCAGGCTCTCCAGAGAGTAAGTCATCTGCTGTCTTTTAGATACACATCTTGGGGTGAGATGAATCACCTCTCTTTCTGTGGTGACTGAGGCAAACGTGGCTAGACAACCTCTCACTATTAAGGCAGTAAAAGTTTGGTAAGGTCAATACCAGTCCCCAAGGTTTGTTTGGTTTTGGGTTTTTTTTTTTTCCTAATGGTACAGTATATTTTGCCTTTGGTCTGTTTTGGCAAATGAAGCATTTTAGAGGGAGGCGTCTCCAGCCGTCCTGACTCAGACAAGGTTCACATTGACTCCAGAGGGAGAACAGGGTGAGAAAACACAGCAGGACACTTCCAGTAAGTGAAGTGTTTTACTGTTCCTTTTCCTCATTAGAGACATTTTGTTCTACCTTTCCATTCCCTTTAATCACTGGCTAGAGATGATGCCAGCAGTTAAGTATTATCCCCAGGGCCCATGGATTGTCACAATAAATTCTGTGAAAAGACATAGCTTGATTAATGTCTGCTGCAGAAGCTGAAGAAATAGCTCCATGACAGAAAAATACTATCAACTATTGCACTCTGTTCCTTTCATTTTGCAATGTAATAATTTTGTCATTTCATCTGTAATGCAAACAGTTTTTGCTGGTGCCCAGCAGAGCTGCAGCAGAGAAGAGAGGGTATGTAGCCAGTTACTGTTGCTGCCTCACAACTGCTTTCCTGCCTTGGTCCCTTCAAAAGCAGCAGGAGCAACAGGACTGAGCACAAGCCTCAGGAAGCTGCTGAGTGGCTTTCAGATTCATACCAGGAGCTAAAGGAGTGCTTCAACCCCATCCCTCCTCCTTGACTATCTGTGAAATACATTCCTCATTTCTCTCAGCATCCTGTGTATCTTGTACTTGGCAGCTGTTGAGGCTCTTGGTGAAGTCAGTTTAACTGTTTACTAGTATGTCCTCCCACCGCAGGCAAGAATCTTGACAGCTTAGAAGAGTTTTACAGATAACTTAGACAAACTGCTGAGCTCCAAATCCTGACATGACCATGGTGAAAACTGTCCCTGGCTTTGAGTGATGGGGTGGATTTTTGTGGATCCAGGTGCTTGTCTGGTGTAAAGACTATAGGGAATTTTGGTTGCCGTGTGCTTCACAGCACCTACCAGTAGCACTATGCTGTTGTCATGGGCTCCAAACATCCAGAAGTCCACATGTGCATCTATTTCATTAAGCTGTATTGCATGTACGCAAGTCTGATACCTTCCAAAAGCTGTTGAACTTACTATCAATGTGCACAGTGTGGGCGCAGTGTGTATGCAAATATCCCGGTGCCGTGGGGAGTCATCACTTGCCCTCCATAATGTGAACAGCCTGGAAATCTGGGGCCTGCTTGCTAACCCTGTGAGTGCAGACCAAGAAATGTCCATAGCTCAGAGAAGATTTGTCTCAATACAAAATGAGAGACAACATACAAACTGCTAGAGGACTACAGGGAAACATAAAAAGAATACAGAAGTCAGTCCATCAGCTGTTAGCTGTAGCACACTGGCAGCTCAAACTTTGCTGCAATTCTGTTCATGTTATATGGGCTTTTAGAAGGGTAATGAAGTAGCTCACAAGTGCAAAGGATAGGAAAGCTCAAAGTACCTCATTTGAGAACTGAAGAACTGTGTAATAGGGATTGCTGTGCTGGGTTGATCAGAGGTAGAAGTTAACATCTTCATGTTAACTGACTGGGGTACATACTCAAAAGCATTTTGAAAAAAAACAAAGAATACTGATGCCCACTGTGACTGCATACACCAAATGTTTTAAGTCCTGTATACAGTTGCTAGGGCAAATATGCTGTTTCATTTTGGCTATTGCCTATCCCTACTGAGGTCAATGCTGAAACTTTTCTTCCTTTGAGTTCTGCTTTGTCTGTACGTTTGTTCATTTGATGATCCCTGTCTGAGGTATGAGGATCCGCTTGGTGCGGGTCAGCGGCAGAATGAGGCCTATGGTGATTCATGCTAGGCATAGATATTCAGACTGCTTTCTCTCCATAGATACTCAGGCTCCATCCCTCTCTATTTACATGGGAGGGATGTTCCCAATCTTTCTAACTGTCTTTAAAGAAGATTAGCATGGATTCTTGCAAACATAGTCTTCTTTCTTTAGCAGGGCAGTACTTAGAAATCCCACTCCTAGCACACTCAACACATTCTGTATAAAAGCATGATTTAATACCTCTTTAATGGTGGATTTCTTATGCCACTTGCCTCATTGTATCAGTAAACATGTTGACAAGAACGCAGCTGTCTTTAGCAAATTAACAAGTTCACCCCTGTGTGAAAAGCCAGCTTTGTTGAGGCGTAGCACAGACGTGGTGAATAGTGGTGAGCTGGGCTTCCAAATGAATTGATGTTGCCTCTTGAAGCGCTGCAGCCAGATTTTCTCACTTCGACATAATAGCCCTGCGTAATTCTCCCTTCCTAGCTCTGAGTTTCCTTTTTGGCAGCTGCTGCATGAGGCACTAGATTTGCTTCTGACTGATTGAGGCCAAGTAAATCACAAGTCATGCTATCACATCTGGGAATTTATGAGTTTTCAGCCCCTTAGAAGTATTTTACCTCTATGAACTGACAGGCTAAACCATGTTTGCTGGAAAAAATATCTAGGTTTGACAAAATCAGATTTTCTATTTATTGGTTTATCTGATTTAATAATTTTAAAGTATAAAATATCTTCAAGTATAACAGAAACACTTAAATAAACTGGTTACATTTCCAATAGAGTTTAATAGTGTGTGTTACATTTCACACTTTTGTATAAGGCATATCAGCTTAATTAGAAAAATAAAGCACAAAGTACAACTTGTTCCTTTCTCCAAGTGCAGAACTTCAGTGCTTTAAAAGCTCAGAAATGACCCTTTCCTTTAAAAGTATTGTTCTTTTTAAGCAAAGGATTTAGTTTATCCCAAAGGATATTTGGGGATGGTTCTCCTTGTTGCTATTACTCTTCATGAAGCAGCTCAGCTCTCTTGCAGTCCTGTCATTTTTTTGTATGTCAAATTTTCCACTGCCAGAATGTGTCATACCTCTTCCAGTCAGTTGTCCTGCGTTATTCTGGGTTGGGTGTCTGTGGCTGCGATTGAACATCTTGCTGCCTGTGACATGATTAATACAGCTCTGGAAGTCATACGTCCCTCTTAATAGCATGTATAGCTAGTGTCTGCCGTCATTCTAGGGATTTTTATCACACCTGTATCTTTCAGTCAGAGGCTGGACTGAAAACTTTTGTTAGAGCAAATGTCACAGTAACAGATCCCAGACAGGAGATAGATTAGGTGTCATAGTAATACGGAAGCAAGGGCTCTGTGAGTGCAGGCTATTCTCTGTACATAGTCTTGGAGGCAACTGCCTAATGTACATGTCATAAGGAACCCATCTCCCATCTTTCAGGGGAGATATAACATGCTGCTTGGCTAGTTTTCATTTCCTTGTCCAGTATATTTTCATATAAGATAATTACCAATATCCAGGAATAGGAAGGTTGTTTGGGACTTTTCCTGTGACATGACAGGATAACAGCTATTTTTCCAATGACATCCTGCAGGCAGTGTCTGTGTGACAAGAAAACCACTTAACAATGAAAAAATTCACGCTGTTTGATTTTGTAAATGATAATTCACTGCAAATTGGAGAGACTTCATGGATACAGGACCTTCCCAGTGACGACGACAATCTAGAAAGACTTCTGAAACCAAATGAGCACGTGCTAGTAAACTGGCCTGTGGGAGAAAGAAAAACAGAAAGGCACCCAGTGAAAGTTGTGTACATGAGTGGTGAGTGCAGTTCCAAAACATTTACCTGATAGGAAATTTTAATCTGGTTGTATTGATCCCTGATTTTCTGTGCTTTGACCTTTTCTTTTTTTTTCTTATCCAATCACTTCAGATGACCCCCAAGAGCTAGTGGAAATGATGCAAAAGATATTACGAGCAGATGAAATTACAGAAATACAAGTCCTTGGAAAAAGCAAGAGGAAGAGGATTGAAATGATATTTTCGGAAAGTGAGGACAGTGACCTGGATAAAGAAGAGGTGAGTTTCTGTCTTTCTGTGCCTAATATTGTCTGTAATGGAATGAAATAGACTGTAATTATTGGTTTTTCACAATATAATACAAAAATACGTATCATAAATGTAGGCATCTTCATGTAGTACCTCAGCACAATAACCTGTCACATTAATTAGGCCAGCAGATTGTGTCCTTTGCTATTTAAAGAGAAAAGTCTTGTTCAAGATGTGGCTGCTCTGTAGCTCTGTTACATTTCCTCCCATAAGACAGAAATCTGACCATTGCCTAAGAAAGGAAAGGGATCAGGTTTTCTGAGCTTTGCAGTGTGCTGAGATCAGCACTGACAAAATAGAGGAAAGGAAAACATCAGTTACAAACATATTTTTCAGAAATGCTAAGTGAGAATGTCAAGTGCATGGTGAATAAAAGTTAATGGTATACTAGGAGATACTGTAGTGAAAGGCTCTATAGGAATGCAAAGGCACTGTTATGCTCCTGCTTACAGGGAAAGATCATGAAGCATATAAAGAGAAAGAAATCATTGCAGGCATCTGCTCCTGCCAACATCCTGAGTCAACTTGAAACATCTTTAATTAACAAGCAGGTAAACATCTCATCTTCAGCAATTTCAAAGTATTAAGCAAAAAGCAAACTGGAATGTATTTATTTAGGGGGGTGTAAGCCTTCTGTTTTAGTGAAGTTGACAGTTCTAAAAGACACTACCTTGGAAAATTAGTGAATGGAGAACAGAGACCTAACAGTTATGTATTACACTGACATTTCATTTTTACTGTTAAGAGGAATGGTGATAACTATGTTCAGAAACAGCTATTACTAAAATGCATTCAGTTTGTTTATACATTCTGTGTACAAAGAGAATATTCTCTTTAGCCGTATATTTTAATGTTAGTTTTAATGCATTAATTTCATGTGTTGTTGCTCTAGATAGCAATTTGCATGGGTTTGTTTTTCAGAGAGAGCCTTATTCAGGAAGCAACTTTTTGTACAGTGAAAGTAGCAGTGAGGATGAAGAGCCTTTATTTCAACTGTCCAAGGTAGAACTATGTGCCAAAATAAAAGGTCTCAAGCGGAAACTGACAGACACCATGAGAGAAAACTGCCGCCTGAGGCAATCACTGGTGATGCTTCAAGGTAAAGTCAGGGGAAGTATTTTGATGAAGAGGAAAGCCTGAAGGTCATGGAAAAGCTTGATTTATAAGAGGCTATTTGGATGGGAATTATGATGCTCAAGCACCTGACATGATCAAGCCCTACTGTTAGCATCATAGTGCTTGATACATGGCAACATTTAATTCCAGCAGCACTCAGAAAAAATGTCTTACACAGGGGCCATGCAATCGTAGAGTTACAAATGGAAAAATCTGTCTAAATCCTGTCAGCTGTTCCCAAGAGAACCTTTCTGTATGCTGTAAGCTCAAACACTCCACTGACCAGTCCCAGTGACTATTTATTAGCAGTCTTTCTTCATCTACTGAAATTTTATTTATTCTGGAATGATTTAATTTCTAATTACTTTGGTAATTCCTCATTATCGGTAATCTTGATTCCAGGTGCAACAAGTGTAGTTCTTTCCCAGAGGTTCTTTTATAAATGAATCCTTCATCAGTTAGTGATCATCTCTGAAGCTCTTCTTACTTGTCTCTCTCCCTTATGCTGTTGCAGCCACGACTGAATCCAAAATTGCAAAACATTAGTGAGTGAATAAGGTTTAAAGAGTTTTTGTGCCTTCCCTTGCCAGCTACATCATACCATCCCTAGACAGCCTAGTATCTCCTTTTTTATTCTCGTCTGATTTTTCAAGTGCCTCTCAGTTTCACTGCCCACCTGATCCCATTCCATATGTTATTCATCTTGGTTTGAATCATTCATCTCCACCTTTTTAATTATTTTTAAACATTCTGTTAGCATCTGACATCTTCTCTGACACATTTAGGTCCATTGCCTTGCAATGTAAGCACTTGTATTAGTCTTTAACAGTATTTTCTTGTACTTTAGTGATCGTGTATCTTGCTGATTCTTTATCCCTTGCATCTTTTTTGCTCTGAATTGATTTTTCTTAATGGACTCAGTAAAAGTTTGCGTTTGAAATTAAGTATTACTTGAAGAAAAGGGTATTTAAAATATATTCTTTATAGATTAAAAAATAAAAAATTCTATGCAGTCTATGTAACTTCTTTGAAGAAAAAAAAATCAGGCATAATATTATTTACCCCATATTTGATACCTTTACAGACTTGTAGACATTTTGACATAGCGAAAAGGGAAATATCATGCTTAGTGCCATGATGCGTATAAACTACTGGTTCCTCTTGGCCTTGCAGAGAACTGACCTATACTATTCTAGAAACAGAGGGTGGCTTTTCATGGGTGGGGAGAACAGAATAGCAGGTAAACATTTGACAGAACAGGAAAAAAGTATATTAAAGCCTCTTTGCTAACTAGTTTGACTCTCTTGCATTGTAACAGGAATCTAACTGCATAAATACACATGCTTATTTAATTAGAGTCTGAAAACTTCAATTATTATTTTACTCTTCATTTTCCATTTGATTTCAGTGTTGCCACAAGCAGTAACCCATTTTGAGGAACTGGTAGGGATGGCTGAAGCACTGCTCAAAGGCGGAGTGACATCATCTGCATCCACTCTGCATTCACATGCTGTCTGGAAAGCATCTAACAATCCATTACCAGGTTCATATGCAGCTATGCACAGTAACTCCAGCTCACCAATAACTTTGAACGTGGAAGATGAGGAGCAACAGACAGAAAAACAGGTCAGTTAAAGGTAATTTCAGGCATAAAAAATAACCTCATACAGTACAAACTTTACTGCTGTAGTATAGCCAATATAAAAAATAAGCATCAGTAAAAATCACTTTATCATTGTTCTGTTGATGACATGACTAATGAGCTCCTTGTGCAGAAGGCTCTTTCCATGGGAAATACCAGACTTAATTCAGTGTGGTGCTCCACTTTAAAACTGGTTTTGATCACAGTGGCTTTGCACATCTGTGACTGTGGATGCATTAAGAAAATACCGAGCTCCAAGTATAACTTCCAGGCTAATGTTTTAGATGCCAAAGGGGAACAATAGTGTTTCAGAGATAATCTAAGAAAAATACCAGCAGTTTCTTTAAATGGTTAATAAGTAAATGGAGAATGGTATGTTCCTGTTTAAGTGTTAGACACCAGTAGAAATACATGTATGCATGGATACTGAGTGAAGAAAATCCCCTGTTCTCTGTAATTATAACAGAGCATCACTGAGAAATCAGAGACACAAAGGCTGTACATGAAAAACAGACACAACAGAAAGAATAATTCTAGCTTCTGCATTCAGAATTTACATTCTTATGCACTAAGTCACACCAGTTGGTAGAAATCATTCTTGTATGTTGTTGTGGGGCTCTAAACCCCAAATAAACTATTAAAAATTATCAAGGTGTGATTTTGACTGATTATGGCAATACACCAAATTTGACCTACCATCTCCAAAGAAATTAAAAGTCCTAATTTTCTAAGCAACCTAACCTGACTTAAAGGTATGTCAAAACTGCCCGTTAGAAGAGTTCAAATGCTTAGGCTATACAAGTTCTGCACGTAGAAGTCACTGTCAAAGCCTAGGACCAGATGTCACAGTTCTTAGGGCATGTCTGCTCAGAGGCAGGAATATTAGCTTGGGCATAGTGCCATGCTCCCAAGGCTGTACAGAATCTGTGCCAGAACTGGAGCACAGCCAGCCCGCATGGAGTGCAAGCAGAAGGAGTTAGATATACATGAACATGTCCTGCCTCCACTAGTGAGTAATAAGGATTGCTTGGGGAAGTGTTTGCTAGGATGAATGGGGTCCTTACCCTCTCCAACACTTGATTCTGATAAAAAAAAATCAACCTGCATGTATAGTTCCAAACAGAGAGTGCTGTGAAAGTTGAGTGTTGATGTCAAGCATACAGTTTACAGAGATTCCATTCAAAATAGTGATTTAAAAAAAGAAAGTTAAAAAGATATTTCAGAGGTATACTATATAATATTTCTTGAGAACTGCAATAGTTATGCCTATGACCAATTTTGTCTTCCAGTTCAAGATTGAAAAATGGCAGATTGCGCTTTGTAACAAGAGCAAACCTCAAAAGTTTATAAATGACTTGATGCAAGCACTTTATACACATGAATACATGGCTACACACAGCCTGACAGGTGCAAAGTCCTCCTCTTCAAAGGATAAAGCGGCAAAACCAGCTATGAATCAGAATGAAGTTCAGGAGATCATAGGTGATGGCTTGTTAACGTTACTCAGTGTGGCACTGACTTGACAGAGGGCTTTCTCTGAGGGAGGGGCTGTAATGCTTAACAGTTGGCCTGCTCAGGTGATGTGCTGTTTCATATTTCCTTCTGCAGCTACATACATTTAAACCATCCGTTACAAACTCTGGCAGTGAAATGCTAAGCAGCAATATATCTATTGTGTGAATTTTGTGGGGTTTATTTAAGTGGCTACTCAGGCACGGTGGTATTGTAAATTTTTTTTAGCCTTTGAAAAGTTAATCTACAACAGTCAGCTCAGATCATGATGCTAACAGATATGGAAGGCAAAGAGAGGACACACTGGGGTCGAATTTAAAATGATGTCTGCTATATTCTGAAGTTAGTGAATGTTATGAATTCTGACATTTTAAATAGCGCTGGAGGCAAAACTAGAGAGTAAGTACAGAAGACAGGAATAGTGATCAGAGAAGCAAACAAAATTTGTTTTGTGCTGAGGTTTAAGGCAGAAGTTTGGTGCATAGGAAAGATGCAGATGGAAGTAATAGCTTTAAAGAAAACAGTATTTTGTGAGCCTATGAAGTCTGGTTTTTATTTGGTTTACACCTACAGCTTTATACTTGAGCAACATAGCCTAAATTCTGTGCTAGAATCCTTCTCCCATTGCCTTTCCAGGACTGCCTGTTCCCCTCCCAGCTTATCTCCAGCTCCTCTACCCTGGTCCAATTTTATTGAAGTTGGCCAGCAAATTCAAAAGTTACCAGTTATGGAAACATCTTGTCCTGAAGAACCTAGCTACAGAACAGAGACCAAAGTCCAAAGAGAAAAGGAAGGGGTGCTTAAGACAGTGAAAATATCTTTAGAGGCAGTAAGATGAGACAATTTTAGCATGATGTATAAGAAACCTTTAAAAGATTTCAAGCGATGAGAAGAACTGTTGGACTCAATGATCTTAATAGTCTTTTCCAACCTAAATGATTCTATGATTCTAAGAGCTACAAATGACCTCTAAAGGTGGATTCTGGGGAAGGGTCTAGGCAAAGCTGAAAAAGGAAGCAGAGAAGATAATCAGGATACTGAATACAGCATGCTGCAGAGAATTCAGTGACAGAGGGGAGCCTTTAGAGAATTCAAAGAAGTCTGTTAAGAGAAATGAGAGCACTCTTGAATTCAAATAGAGAAGTGTCAGCATTATACAGGAGAAAAAGAAAAATAAGAAGGAAGCCTGGGAGTTTTAGACTGGAGAAAGTGAGTTAGTAGATCAGATTATTTAAAGAAGATAGAAACTGTAAGACTTAAAAATGAAAGGAAAGGTGATAAAAAAAATCAAGGGAAAGGGAAGATGATGAAGAAGAGGGGTGCAAGAATTGCATTCCTGATGTTGAGTCCTGTTAGTACTGCATTCAAAGGAAGTTAGCCAGGCAAAACAGAAGGGAATTTTTAAGGGAAAAGGACATCACCTGCAAATGAAAATTAATTTAAAAGCTCTGTAAGATTCAGAGGCATGAGGACTAATAAGGATAGGAAAAGGACTCTCTGATCAAGAACAGAACAAAGGGAGGGAGGATGAGCAAACACAAGTCATTCACTACAGGAAGCCCTTGTGGCCCTGGAGTTCCCTTTGAGTCTGCCAAGAGCAGGCACAGCAGTATGGAAAGCACAGAGCTGGCACAGGCAAAACCTATGAAGTAGTAGCAAAGTAACTGGAGCTAAAGCTGAAGTAGCTGGAAATATCAAAGATGCAAGAAATGCATTTTAGGTCACATATCGATTGTTTCCCTTATTTGCATTCCTCATATATATTGTCTGTCTATTTTGCAGGAATCACAAAACAGTTGTTTCCAAACACAGATGATGCTTTAATTAGACGAATGATGGGGCAAAAACTGAACAATTGCACCAAGAAGCCGATTTTAAGCAAAGATCTTAACTCAGGTGCTTTTCAGAAACATAGCTTTTGGTAAGTCTGAAAAAACCCCAAAACAATGTAGTTTGCAATGTGTAATTTGTTTTGTTATCCTGTGTTAACAAAATCTAAAAGCAGTCTTAAAATTAATTACCACGAAGATATGTGTTCATACAGGCATAGCCAAGTAGGTAAATACTTTTTGTACAAGGTTATGAAAATGTGTAATACAAAAGCAGTCCAGCTTTTGTGTACCATAATGTGTACCACATTATGCTACAGAAAAAGTTGTACATTCTAGACAAAGCGGCATAAGGCCATTAAATTATAGGAATGGAATACAAAAGTAAACACATGGAGTTACTTTGATCAATATGTCTAGTTTAGCTTTGGCATTATTTACTTACTATTCTCTGCAGGATCTTCAGAGACCAGTCAGTTCCATTTTCATGTCACCTCTTACACCTCAATTAACCCACAAGTAAAGATAAGTAAAATCCTTTATACCTACTGATAAAAGTACTGCTGGAAAGCTACATTAGCAACCTTTTACAGCCAGATGAATCTAAATTATTGGGACAGAGGAATTATTAAATAACCTTTTCCTTATTATGGGTATTCTTATCTTTCAGTCTGAAATTGCTGAACCCATCCCTATCGTCAGTAAAGTCAGCTATTTGCATAGTACTGCTCCCCCATACACCAAATGTATGCATCACAGAATAGTTGTGGTTGAGAGGGACCTCTATAGATTGGCTAGTCCAACTCTTGCTGCTCAAAACAGGGTCATCTAGACCAGGTTGCTCAGAGCTGTGTACAATTCAGCTGATATCTCCACCCCAACACCTCTGTGAGCAACCCATGCCAGTGCCTGATCACCCTCACTGTGAAAAGATGCTTTGTGATGTCAGATGTCATTTCCTGTGTTTCAGTTTGTGCCTATTGCTTCTGGTCCTGCCACTTGGCATCACTGAGAAAAAGCACCATCTTCTTTACACCTTCCCATTAGATATTAATACACACAGATAGATCTGCTTGACCCTTTTTGAGGTGAAAAAGTGTCAGTGCTCTCAGCTTCTCCTCAGGAATAGGATAAGAGATTAAAATCAGTGAGACAGGGAGAACAGATTTTTCTTTACCTACACTTTCCATATTGCAGTAGTATTTTACTTCTTCCCCGTTATCTTGTGCATGCTTTAAAATCTGTATTTGCAACTGTAAGGCACTTCATAACAACAATAAACCAAAAACCAACCAACCAATCAAAAAACCCACCCCAAGGTATTTGACTATGTTACAACACAATTGTTTGAAAAATAGCACTGCTTTGCTACTAAAATTCCTCTCTAATGCACCTGGTAATACTCTATGGACCACAAGTGGTCTATGAATTACTACTTGAGAAATACTCAGATACTGGAAGAATCCATGTACACAGGCTTTCCCATCTGGAAACAATAAACAGATGCACCAACCTGGCTAAAATACAGTTTACTATGTTAGTGCTTTTCACCTAGAGATGAGAAAGCTTCGCAAACAAAGATCTTCTGTATTTGCAACATGCAGTGTGCATTGACTCACTGTTGTATTTTATCTTGTCCTTGACACACATGGGAAAATAACAGCACAGAAACCCAGGCTGTATTCTTTGAAAGCACTAAATCTTAAATATTTTACATTTTAGATCTTTGTCTTCATCAGATAAATCCATAAATTTTGCTAATTCCTAATCTTCTCATGTACAGACACAGTATTGCTGAAGCCTTACAGGAGGATCTTGAGCTAGCAATATAACAGTTCTGGTTGTTGTTTTTTTTTTTTTAATACTGCCCATAGACCTTTTAATTTAAACTTGATATTTTAAACATGTCTTTATGTCTGTTATTGCTAAGTACTTATGTAATATCTAGTCCAGCATCCACTGAAACCAGTGCAGATATTGCCTGCATAGTCTCTCTTGAATAAGATGCTTATTTGCCTTTATAATGGATTAATTTTACGTCTGTTCGTAATTTCCTCATTGTAAAAGATTTAAGCACCCTGTAAGTAATTAAGATAACAGTGGTGATTCCTTTAACTCAGATGACACAAATTTTCTCTGTAAGAAAATGGGAATTTAAAAGTGCTCATAATCTCGCTGTTAACACCTTCAGTTCACCTTCCAGCAATGAAGTACAGAGGGGTCAAGAGAAAATCCTGTTATGCAGTACCTTTTGTAACAGTTTACACACAAGCTACTAACTGGTGATACTGCAGTTTTGACCTTCTTCTTTGCTGCTTCTCCTTCCTTGCCCACCTCCTCTGCCTTTCTCCAGAATACAATTGCAATTCAAGAGAAGTGATTTGGAGTCAAATCTAAAGAGACAGACAAGTCACCATCTCAGAATCATAAGGCTGAGGTGAAAAAAAGGAAAAGGGGAATGTGTCAATGCAGTTAGTTAACTGGTTACTTACTCTGCTGCTCAGAAACTAAGAACAATAGTAATTGCACATTTAACGTTAGCATTTCAAGATTAGTTATAAATTGTCTCAACAGTGGTTCAACAGCTGCTCCTCAGGGCATCACCTCTTCCAATGTTCCTCCCCGTACACAAGACCAGCAGGATGATGATTCACCAGCTACTAATGCACAAGTGCAGCAAAGTGACAGCCACCTGACTTCTCCACCTCCCACCCCACAAGGTCGGGAGGAGTGTTGCAAGCCCATTTCTAATGTGGAGTCCTATCCCGCCAGCAGCTCACCAGCGCCCTCTCCCAACCAAGGTTGCGGACAGGATCTCAGGAATTCAGACAAGGAATAACAGAAGATACTTCATACCAGTTCAAATTCTCAGCGGAAATTATGGAGTAGTATAAAATAAAAAGGAAATAAAATCTAAACGGGCCTAGCAACGGTGGACAGAGATACTTGTAAGCAGAAGAGAAGCCTGAGAACTTATTTTCTCAAACAAATGAAAATCCCACAACTTAGAAAATAAAGGCATATTAATATCTTTGGCTTTAAAATATTATTAAATAAATGCATGTTATGCAGTAATTCAGAAAACATAAACTTGCTCTGAAGAATATAAGTAGAATTCCCCTTAGTTAGAAAAAACCATTATTTAAAACAATGCCAAAAGTTCATATAAGAGGAACCATAATCCCCTTGCCCTCATCTTGACAGCTGATGGAAAACTGCTTTTCCGACCAGAGAAAGCTCTTGCGTATTAATATTAAAAAGATACAGATGTATAAAAAGAGAGTAGAAAAATTTCCAAGTGAAATGAACCCTATGTACGGGTAGCATAGGGTTAGCAGGCACAGGGCCACATGAGCAGAGAAATAAAATAGATATTTAAGGATGCTGTTAAACATTCTTAGGGCAATGAAACTGCAGCTCTCAAAATGCTTGCAGGAAAGAAGCAGCTCATTTTTAACCTCTGAAAGCTGTAAAGGCAATGAAAGAAGTCATGTTCCCTCTTAATCTCAGGGAAGAGTCCTCCAGGATAGCCTGTTTTGTTGTGGAGGCTGTGGCTTCTCTCACAGGCCTGCTGCTGCTGGAACTCTGCTGGTTTGGCAGCTCTCACTCTCCCTTCTTTCCTGAACATCAGGTCCATAGGATAAGGTTGCCTGATTCTCCTGATCAGGAAATGGAGGACAGTTTCTTGAAGGTGACTAGTAAAGGGCTGAGTTACCAGCTTCTACTCCCTGTCTTTCAATGTTGGTATGCTACCTCTTGCTTAGAGAGACAGTGGAGCATTCCCACTTGGACTGGGACCAGAAAAATCCCAGGAACTGCCCAGTTCCTCTTGAGATCTGACACCACTTGTCCCAGGGAGCAGCTGGCAGTCACACACCCTGTAATTGCTGAGGAAGAGGAGGGGGGAAGGTACATTTTTTTTTGTCTCTGACTCATTTCAGGTTTACAGTGGTTGGTAGAGTGGGAAGGAGAGAACACTTGGATTATAGCTTTTATGCTTGAGTGTACTTCCCCCAGAACAAAGAGTACTAATAGTTGAATTGATTTTAAACATGGGAACGAGGCAACTAAGCAATCTAGATGAAAAACATTCAAAACAAAAACCGACAAACACCCCCACAATACAAAGCTGAAGAAATCTATCTTGATATGAGGAAGATCTCTGTAACTCTGGAGATCTGAGTTACAGAAATAAATTAGGAATAGTATTAGGGTGAATGCCAGAAAAAAAAATGGGTAAGGTTAGCAGCCAAATCTCTAAAGGGAAGTGCTGCAAACCTAACTGTACTAGAGCAATGCACTCATGAAATGCACTGTGGAGAAGACTGTAGTGGGGGCTGGGGTATGAATGAAGCAATCTGCTAGCCTTTTTCATGTCTCATCTCTTATCAGTTTCTTCTAGATAGGATCAGGATGAAAGCAGCTATGAAATACATCTCATGTTATTAACTACCATCTATAAAATGTAACAGAAGGGTGTTTGCTATTATGTACATTTTGTATATGTAGTTGTATGTACAGCATATAAGAATGTATATAGTTGATCATATTTTTGAAGCAACTTTCTATCAAATAAACTGAAACATTACTATGTCTTAGTTCTATTTTATTGTCCTTACTGTCTTCTGGCTCTTTTCTCACATCAGCCTCTTGTTGTATGCTCTGAAACATAGGCTTGGAGTTTTTGTTTCATTTGCTTTTTATTTCCTCTTTAATAACTGTTCTGTAAAGCTGGTAAGTTTTAGCTATGGAAGAGATTGACCCATCTTACAAGGACTCGCTAACCTTAAAATTGTCACAGCTGATATAGCACAGTTGCAGCTGTTCTGTTGCTTGGGAGGTGCAGAAGTACTTGGGCAGGCATACAGAGCCACACGAGTGGCTGTTCTCCCTGTTGCTAGTGCAGTACTGCAGGTTGTGATGTTCTGTGTTTTTCTGTTCTGCTGAACGGGTAAGTTGTCGGAGGAAAACCAGTGAGGCTGGCAGCTCACCACAAAGAGTAAAGGAGGATTTTCATGGTAGAGTGAAGGGGAAGGGAAGCCAATGAGTGTTCTGGATAAAAGGAACAACAAAGAGAAGGAGACATTTTAATGTTTTACCAAAGAGTAAAGAGGGAGCAAGCTATAAAGAGCAGTTCCTTCCTCTTTCCTAAAGTATGACTGATGTTATTCCAATTGATAGAATAGCTTTTACACAACTATACGGTTAATAGAAAAGCCATTCTCCTTGCGGTATGACAAAAAGGAAGAAAATACAAGTTGTTTTCCAAAATGACCCTGACAAGTTCTGAGGACACAAAATTGAAGCCTAGATAATCACAGATGACACTTCAGAAATTACAGAAAGGGGGAGAAGAACAGAACAGTCTAATGCTGCTTCTCTCAAAATTTGCACCAAAATCTGTTGTTCATATGTAAATGCGTGATGCCACAAAGGATAAAATGTTTCTTACATGAGTGACAGAGAACACATTTCTATTACTCAGATTTGAAGAAGGCTGACAGCTACTGCAGAAAACCTAACAGCTATATGACTGTACAGCTGAAAAGGTAAGTAATGCTAAACTAATTATTTGAACTATTTGTTTCTACTATTGCATTTTAGATTAAACTTGAAGATTACCATGGAAAAGAATGTGGTTGTTTATTATGAACTGCTCAGTAAGAACGTTCGCTTTCTTAGAAGGGAAAAAAATTGAGATATGTGAAGAACATGATAAAAAACTTACTGAAAGGGTACCCTGTTGAACAAATCAGGGGTTTAATGCATGTCCCCTCTTATTACGGTATATAGATAGGAGTAAAAAAACCCCCAACAAAATACCAGACATCCAAATTTCCTAGACCAAGAGCAGCATGCACTGTTGACACAAGAAGGAAATAAATGTTTAGAAAGGCAATGTTTCAATCACTTTTATGAGCAAGGAGAGAAACAAGGTGGTGAAATACCTTTAAGTTCTATTAAAAAAATAATCGAGGGCATATAATGAATATATGGAATTAGTTGCTACAGAGTGTTAGAGAGTTCATACAGACAGTTTGCTCAGAAAGAACTTCCCCATCATAGGTGATACCCATACCTTGTTTGAAGGTTCGGACTTGGAGATCCTGGCTCTTGAAGAGCAAACTGTAAGCACGCCATGCTCTCCTAGGTTTGTCTGCCCCTGCCTTTGGCAAGCTACTGCCTGTGTTGAAAATGCTTACTGTCTTACCAAATTAGTGAATGTGCTGTGCAGCCCAGAAGTCCATCAGGGTACATTTTCTCTCCTCTCTATGAAATAAACTCTGTATAAGAACTTTCCTAAGCTAACCCAAACTGGGAAGCCCATGCTTTCCCAGGAATTAGCTGAAATACGCAAATTCAGAGACTTGGAGTTTTGTTAGCATATTGGAAATGCTGACATGATTGCATGGCAATTCCCTGACTACTTTTTTTTTTCCTTAACTGTACTCTTTAAATAAAAGGAGGGTGTTTGGATGGGACATTACAAGAGTAAGCATTTACATTATTTACTGCTGAAACATTAATATTGAAATGAGTGTCATTTTCATTTGGTATCAGAGTTTGGAAAAATAATGCCACTTTGCTGTGCTAGTAACCTGTTACTACTGCACCTCATATTATCTGTCCTCAAGAATCAAAAGTAATTAAGTGCAAATGCAAGATGCAAACAGAATGGCTGCTATCAATGTACTGTTAGCAAATTTAAATTATAAAGCAAAATATGAAAGTTTAGGAAGCAACAATGATTTTAGTTTTCCAAGTGGTAGTCAGGTTTTTATTGTTTTAATAATGCCATAAATGCCACTGCTCAAATCAGTGTTTTTTTACAGTCCAACAGTAATGATTAAGTTTTGTTTGTTAATGAGTATATAACTAGTATGTAAAGCTAGCACCTCAGTGTGTCTGCCTTCTACCATAAAGCTATTTTTTCATTCACCTATGGAAGAAGGCTTAAAACTAACATTAGTAATAGTAACTGTGTTTACAAGAAAAGTATGTGCACTAAATTAGTGCTGACATTAAATATCACTCGACATGTCCTGATAGTTGTTTATTCACTAAGTTGCCGTAACGTCAATTCAACATGCAACCCTGAGTTCTTTC
Source organism: Neopsephotus bourkii (assembly GCF_033783945.1). Taxonomy (NCBI): domain Eukaryota; kingdom Metazoa; phylum Chordata; class Aves; order Psittaciformes; family Psittacidae; genus Neopsephotus; species Neopsephotus bourkii. The sequence continues at coordinate 1,971,432 of NW_026900838.1, read as the reverse complement.
TCTCCTGTTCTCTTCTGTGTATAATGGATTTGATAAGCATGCACCAGTGAAGTGCTTTGTATGCAAGCATCTCTTTTTATATGGGCACACAAGTCAAAGGTGATGTTTACATTGTTCATTTTACTCAAGGCCAATGCAGCGAGTAAAGATGATTCATACCAACTTTTACTTTGTGTGGCTCAAAGTAATCATATGTTGAAGCAGCAGAGCAGTAGCAGATAAATGGCAAGAATCATGGACATGGCAGCCCAAGTGATGTTTCCATCATCCTGGCAGTCAGAGGAGATGAGAAGGGCACTAATAACACAAGTAAATAATCGTTTGCAGAACTGATGTTGGTGACAAGGTTTTGACTTGTATGACCACTGGACACTGCTTGCAGATCACCGTCTGCTTGAGAGAGATGAGATCCACCTCACTATGCAGGGCAAAATTGGTTTTGCCAGTATGATAGCTGACTGCACAAGGAGTATGGGGAATAACCATGATAAGTTAGTCTATGTGCAGCTGCAGGAATGTTGGGATCACAGAGATGTGGTGGATGGCATCCCTGACTGGAGTGTTACAATGAAGGACAACCAGCTTCTTAGGATGGACAGGCCAGGAAAACAAGGAGGGAAGTTGCCCTTTATGTGAAAGAGCATCTGAAGTGTATAGAGCTCTGCCTGGCAATGGATGAGGAACCAAATGAGAATTTATGGAGAGGGACTGAAAGAGGACAGGTAAAGGTGATCTAGTGTCTGCTGTAGGCTGCCTGACCAGGAAGAACAAGAGAATGAGGTAGGCAGATAGATGCAGCTTCACATTCACAATGCCTTGTCCTCATGGGGGACTTCAACCACACAGGTGTTTGTTGGAGAGACAACACAGCAGGACATAAGCAATCCTGCTAACTTCCTCTTCCAAATCATAAAGGAGTCAACAAGGACCAATGAATAGCAGTGATTTGCTGGACCTCTTACCAACAAGGAGCTTGCTGGGAATGTGAAGCTGAAAGGCAGCCTTCGCTGCAGTGACATGAGATGGTGTAACTCAGGATCCTTGAGGGGAGGGAGGAATGTAAAAAGCAGGCTCGCAATCCTAGCCTTTGGGAAAGTGAATTTTGGCCTCTTCAAAGACCTGCTTGGAAGAGCATCATAGGATAAGGCCCTGGATTTAAGATGGGCCTGAAAAAGCTGATCTGTGTATTTAAGGATCACCTCCTCTGAGCTTAGGAGCAGTTCATTCCAGAGAATAGGAAGTCTGGTAAAAATGCCAGGAGGCCTGTGTAGATGAAGCAGCAGCTCCTGGTCAAATGCAGACACATAGAAAAAGCATACAAAGGGTAGAAGCAAGGATGTGTAACCTAGGACAAATACAGAAACATTGTTCAAGCATATAGGTATGAAGTTAGGAAAGCTAAAGCCCAGCTGGAATTGGATCTAGCCAGGGATATCAAAGCCGTCCTACCTGGAACAGGAAGAATAGCTCCTGTAAATACACAGGTGACAAAAGAGAAAGACTATGGGAAAATGGGCCCTTTGCTGAATGACAGGTGACCTTGTGACACAGGATGTGGAAAAAGCTGAGTTACTGAATGCCTTCTTGCCTGAGTCTTTGCTATCCAGACCAGCCTTCAGAATGTGAGATATATAGGAATGATTTGTGTCAGTAACTTAGGAGTCCTCGTCATCATTGTACTTTGGGTGGAACCTAAAATCCTTGAAATCATTGTATCATGTGTGGAATGTATAAGAATGATCAGATTATGATAGATGTTCCTGTCAATACAATGATGAAAGAGAAGAAGAAACAAAGGAATAATCCTTCTTAATCAAACACTTTGTTACTTTAAGGGGTACTTTAACTACTTGAATGCCTTAAGGGGGGGTTAGGTAATCAAGTGATACATCGTGTTACAGGATGTGGTGAAACCCGTGTATTGAATAAGTAACTATATCAGAAATGGAATTTAGGGGGCTAAGATGGTGGTTAAGCTTGTGACAGACATCCCCCATTAATGTATTGCCAAGGAATTCAATAACTTTTTAAGAAGTTTCTTCACCCGAAGATAAGACCCCAGCAACAGGAGGAGAACAATGAAAAGGAACCACATCGATACTCGGGTGAAGGAGACAACAGGATTGGTTGAAACCCAAGACCGAGCAGTATAAGAGACTGTACCCCAGAAATCTCAGTGTGCATCTTGGGTGGAGCGGAGACTCCCCGGCGCACCCAGCGCTGCTTACTTATTGCCTCTCGATATTAATCCATTGTAATAAAAAATTAATTAAATCAGATCATGGCCAAGATGGAATTTTTATAACAAGAAAAGCCACATATTGGGGAAGGGCTGAACCAAGGAGGATGTATCCTTGGTGGAAGAGGATCAAGTCAGGAGATATTTAAGCAAACTGGACATACATGGGCCCTGATGGATTGCACCCAGAAGTGCTGAGGGAGCTGGAAGATGTCATTGCAAAGCCACTCTTTATAGTCTTTGCTCAATCATAGTGAGTAGGAAAGGTGCCTGAGTACTGGAGGAAAGTGTCACCTCCATCTTCAAGAAAGGCAAGAAGGAAGATGCGCAGAACTACAGGCCCATCAGTTTCACCCTGAGCCCCAAGAAGGTGATGGAGCTGCTAACCCTGGAAATCATTTTCAGGCACTTTAGTGACAAGATAATTATCTGGAATGACCAGTATGGCATTACCACGTGAAAGTCATTGATCAAGTTCTCAGACTAGCCTAGTAGATGAGGGGATAGCAATGAGGCTGTCTGTCTATACTTCACTTGGCATCGTCTCCCACAGGCTCCCTGCAGCCAAGCCATGGATGAGCAGGCGGTGAGGTGACCTGAACCCCGCACGGCCAGCACAGGCAGCAACTCGCTCCCCGGCTGCGACCTCCGCCTCAGCGAGCCCGCCCCACCACAGGCGATTTTCCCGCCTTCCCTCCCTGTCCGCTGTCAGCCCAATGGCCGCCACTTTCCGCCTGGCCCGGAAGCGGCGTGTGGCTTTTCCTCCCGCGAGCAGGAACTGTGCGCATCCCAACCGAAGGTGGAACAGGGGAGGCAGGAAATTATTGGAGGAAAGAGCCCCGAAACGCCGCCGCGGTGGAAGGGGGGCTGCGCCATGGCGTTGTCGAGGTAGCGCTGGCACCTGCCATGGGGGAAGCGAGGGGAAGCAGGCGGGCAACTACAAATCCCGGCAAGCCGCGCCGCGCTCCCGCCCCACCCTCCCCTCCCCACCGCCCCCGGGGTGAAGAGGAAGCGGAGGCGCGCTGGGTCGGTGCGTTGGGGTGCCCTCGGGCGCTGGCGGGGCCGTTGGTTAGCAACCCAACCCCCGCGGGGCGGCTGGGCGGGCGGGCCGGCGGGGAGGCCGCCGCTCCCCCGAGCCGCAGAGCCGGGGAGGCCGCCGCTTCCCCGAGCCGCAGTGGCGGGGCGGCCTTGCGGTGGTCTGACCGACTGGGCACTGTGGTGCCCATGCGGGTAGAGAAACGTGAGTCAGCAGCGCCGGCCGGTGGAGCTCAGGTGCCGGGGCCCCCGGGAGGGCCGTCGCTCCTCTGCGAGCCGTTCGTGGAGGTGTTTCCGTTTAGCTGGACGGCGCTTGTTTTGAGGCAAGAAGCTCAGCCGTTGGGCTTTGCGGTGGTTCTGGAGTGCCCGAAAGCATCAAAAGTGCCTGCAGCTACTAATAATGCTGGAGCTCACTTCGCGGCTGTTACTGAGCTGTCCTGTGTTCTACCGGTAACATAGCGCCGTTAGGCGAGAGCTCTGGTCTCCCTGTTTAGACTTAAGCATTGAGCTCTGACCTTAAAGCTACAGTAGGAATGAAACGGAAAATGCTGCGTAGTTAAAGAAAACTTATGAAATAAATTGATGAAGCATGTTTTGTTTCTGTTTAGGTAATGGAGTCTCATAACTCCGGCAGCGTTTCCAAGAATCCATCAGCCTCTGAAAGTGAAGATGATGAGATTGAGTTCGTTGGAGTAAGTATACCTCTTACTGGAAACGCACTGTCCATTGTGGTATGTTCTTGGTAGCCCAGTGAAACACGAGGGGGCCTTTGTGTACTGTGGCTATGGTCTTATTTTCAATGGAAAGCATTACTTTTGAATTTAAAGGTAATTTAATTTGTGAGCCTTTATGGTGGGTAACAAGCTTATCCTAAAGGTTTATGTGCTTGGTTTGGGGATTTGTTTTTTGGCTGGTTTTTGTTTGTTTGTTTTGGAAGAGTGTTAAATGGTTTCAGTTGGTCCTATATAGAGAATGTAGACTTGAGCGACCCAGGAGGTGAGTGAGGGATTACTGTGATCAGTGAGGTATATGAGGAGCCACTGTAGCTGACTTTTTTTGGTAATTAGATTGCATAGCATTTTGCTTCATGAGTAGCCCCACTGATGTTAATGGAATAAAGCACTGCTCATTCTGCAAAAATGTATAAACCATATACTTTGTTAAGAAGAGGAAGGAAATAATGGGTTAGAGGCCTTAAACAGTCTTAAATTGTGGAGCACTGTATAATAGCTACAGTATAACACCTAGTCTGATGCTGACATGTGGTTTACATGATGTAACTTTAAGACCCATATCTGCTGAATGTCCAAGAAAAGCAGAGCGGTTTTGATGCTGCCTGTGTTCTGGCCTCAATATGTCATCATATGGAGGTGCTGGATGGCAGGGATATGTGCAAGAACAGAAAGATGATTTTCCTTAAGGAACAAATTATGCAAATATAATCAAGTGGTTAATTGATGCCCGGACTAATAATGGCTGGTTTCCCATGGATTTGTCTTATCCTTAATGCTGAACAATAACTAGATTTTTTTAATTATTATTTTGTATGGTGTTTGATTAGAGTTGATTAAGTTAAATGTACAGACCTTTTCTGCAGGGATATTAGGTGCTTGAGTATAAGGGACGTGCATATTTTTGTGAAAATTACAAGTAGTTGATCTGAGGCTTCTTGTCTTTTAATTGATTTGGTCAAAATTGACTAATGAATTCTAAGTTCATTATATACACACACAAGCATTCACATGCAGTATGGTTGTATAAGTTTCATTTTCCTGAAATACAGGGCAAAGAAGGAGGAAGCTAGTATAGCTTTGAATGTGTAATCATAGAGGGACTGCTGGAGCACAGAGAGCAATAACTGAGACCTATTAAAATCAATGCTTAACTTTTTTTCTTATTTTCACCTGTGGATAATGCAGAGAATCTGTGGTCGCAGAGATGATTGCTTCTGAGCCAGGCTGCTATATATAGGAAAATGATTGTGCTTAGGCTAGTCTGTGTAGGATTGATATCTTGGGATGAAGAGCTTACTGTTGTCACTGATGAAGATGAGGGAAAAAATGTGTGACCCTGACCACCACCTAATATGGGCAGTGTGTCCTTGGGTCTCCCATTTGCCCTTCTGAGTGAGGGTGAACTTGGACTTTGCAAAAGGATTTGTAAACCACCTGGTTAGCTTTAGATCATCATTTCCATACAGTAAAGTATGTAGGCTTCATCATAAATGTTGTGCATGACTACTACCTGGTCACTGGTGTGGGTTTTTTGTTTGCTTGTTTTGGGGGGAAGGGGTTTTGTGGTATGTTTTGGGGTTGGTTTGGTTGGGTTTTTATGGTTTTTTCTTTTGTTGTTTGGGGTGGTTTTTTTCCAATTCAGTTACTTGCCTTAGAGTATTTGAATTCTTACTGTAGGACTGAGTAAAGTCCTGATTTGATGGAGCAAAAGCTCCGCTGCTGCTAGAGTTTTTTCAGCCTTTGCAGTCAGATTTGCCCTCATTCAGGAAACTTAACTGTTCTTCTGTAATTCCCACCTTTTAATTCTTCAATGAAACATATTTTTGCCACTTAAAGTCATTTAAGTTTTGCATATCAACAGAAAAATATATCTACAATGCAAGCCAGTATTCCTAATGGCTTGATTTCTTAAAATAGGACTGTCCCCCATTCTGTTTCCTTGGTAAGGGTAAGGCAAGAGTGAAGGGATTCACAGGTTTAATGGGGTCTGTAGCACTTAAGTAGACAGATTATTCAAGTTGCCACAGTCTGCACTGAAAGCATTAGACTGAATTGTTTTGGGTTTTTTTTAATGGTATCGATCCACTCATATTTTTTTTCGCTGATATTTCTTTAAAGACAGAGCTCTTCATTATGCTGCTTTTTTAAAAATGTAAGTTTTCCGTGATAGAGTTGGTGCCTTTTCTAGGCAGTGGCTGCCCTTACCTTTGTTATTTCATGTGGGAGCTCAAGATAATGCGTGTTTAAATAACTCCTGACTCCTCTGTTGTGTTACAGTGAATGGCAAACACTGTTAAGGAGGGATTTGTGTTTAATTTCTGTAAACATGTGTTAAATGCATAGGAAGATTATATATCTTCCAATATACAATATATAATATATATTGTATACTATATATAGTATATAATAAAACTCAACTGGAAAATTGAAGAGCTGTGTATTTAAAAATTGCTTGAATTTTCTGATTCAATTTATGTGCAGTTTTCTTCACTGTTGGTGATTTTTATTTCAGAAGTTGGAATTCAAAGAAAAACATGATTCCATAGGCTCTGGCTTCTTCAATAATGATTTCAATTTGAGATCCAGGGAAAACAAATATATTTCATCTACCTTACAGCCTTGACCTTTTACAGTGTTTTGGCTGCGCTGCATAACAAAAGATGCATAATATTTCTGTCCTGGAAGAGTTGGAGCAGCCACTTAATTTCTTGCAAATGAATGCTTCATTTTATTTCAAACCTAAAGAGGACTTCTGGCCTATTTTGGTAACTGATGATGTTACAAAAATTGATTAATGAAAAACAGTTGCAGCTCTTTGAGCTCCTACAGAGATCTTAAGGAACAGGTCAAGTTTTTAGTTTTCCTTGTAATTGTTGTTTTCCAATAAAAATGATATCAGAAGAGCACTTGAACCTGGGGTATACCAAAATCAAGTGATTTGCTGAAACATTTTACTATGTAAATATTTTGTTTCCTTTCCCCCTGGGGTGTTAGATACTAGGCATACAGGCTCAAACATTTGCTTCTCTAGCTTTCAGTTACATCACAGACAGAACCGGGTACAATTGTAGAGGTGTTACAGAGCATCTCTGAAACAGGACTTTTATTTTTGCTCCCAACCCAAGTCTGCCAAGGACTTGAATTTTATTACCTGTGAGGTTGCAGAAGTCAAAACTTTCTAAGTACATGTTGGTTCACAACATTGGTCAGTTACTCAACAGTCTTAAAGCTGGAAACCTGCAGGAACAGAGATTTAAAGCATAAATAGTACAACTTGTGCCAGTTTTTTTTTAGTGCACTTTAATGTGAACTTTTTCCGTTTAATTAGTGTGTTTACACATGTATACGCAATTATTCTTATGTAATTATTTTGTCAAAGATATATTAAGTTTGTGGTCACACATACTGAAAGTTAGTTTCATGCTTTCTGTGTGCTAGTGTGTGTATAATTATGCAGAAGTTTAATAGTGCTTTTTAAGCAACTTGGGTATTTGGTCAGAATGCATGTCAAGCTAAAACCTGAACAAATAAAAAAGCCTTACATGACATGCCAGTGGGCCAGATGTCTGTTAGCCAGGCCTGGTTACCCAAAGATTGGGTATTGGTGTACATTTGGTGTATGTTGAGTTACTCATCCTGTTTCATGTTTATTTCACTTTTTCAGGAAGGACCCTTAAGGCCTGTACTTGAAAGCATTGATCTTGTCAGTAGCGAGGATGAAGAACCTAATAGCAGTTATCATGTTCATGTGAGTATGTTGTAATATATTTTGAGACTTCTCAGCTGGTAAAATAATTAGTCTGTATTTTTTCCCAACAGTTACTTTTCATAAAAATACTTGCTAGAGGTATTTTTAACAAGCAATAAATAAAACATCATTGAAGTCTTTTGACTTTTACCTCCTCTTGATTGGAAGGTAAGAATGCCAACACTTCATTTTTTCCTGAGGTGTTTTTGCCTTCTTGAAAAGGACTTGGAACTTTTAGTCGACTTTCAGTGGTTTTAGCAAGTGTGTTGAAGAAAAATTCAAATGACCTCATAAATTGGTGTATTCAGTTTCTAGCCTGCAAATGTTATATGGCCTATTCCCAGGCATTTTTCTTCTAAAATAATTTGTAAGGAGCAGTTCATAGATTGGAGGATGTTATTCTGATGGCAACTTCAGCCTCACTCTTCATAATTCCTCTTAAGAATGTAAGAGTCAGAAGCAGGTCAATTCAGGTATCCCCCAAGCTTATTGTGCCTACTCTGCAGGGCCTTTGAGGAAGACAGTGACTGAGAATGACTCTGCTAGAGCTGTTTTTAGCAGCAGTGAACATCTCTTGGCTCATATTTTCCAGTGTTGCAGTATGGAATGTATGAAACAAGCCTGGTTCTTAAGGAAAGGTGGGACTTCTGTACATGCACAGGCTCATTCATCAGGGATGATTGCTAGAGTTGATTGTGCAGCAGGAGCAAACTACAGTGTATGCCTGTTATGCTAGAAAAAGGTCATCTGCCTTTCTGAAGATATCAGGCAATGTTGTCTAAGAGCAAGAATGATACCAGTTATCAGTTTTTCAGGTGGTCTGCATGTTGCCTTTCAAAGCTGTAGTGATTTTTGTTCTTAGAAGAATTTATTTATTTTTAATTTGAAACTTTTAGGACACCTAGCATAATCATCTATGTGCTTTAGTGAGGCTAATGTTAATGTTGAATTGCCTTAAATATGTAGGAGGTGGGAATTGTTCATTTGTTAACGTAAGTTATAGATGCTGGTAAATAGGAAGAGAAAACTAGCAATGTAGATCATGGAATTTAGGATTGGAATTATGTACTGAATTGCACCCTGATGCTTGGACATTGCTTTTCAATGTATTAGTACCTGTTACTTAACAGTTACCAAATAAAAGTTTAAATTTTCCATTGTAGAGAAATACTAAGCGTAAAGATCACATTGACTATCAGAAAGAACGAGTTGCGTCGACCTTGGATCGTCTGGCACGTCACGTAGAAGTTGAGAAACAGCAAAAAGAAGAGAGAAACAAAGCCTTTAAGGTATTAGACATATTTTACTGTGGGCTTTGTTTGTTATGTACTATTAAGTAGAATTACATAATACAGGCCTTGTAGTCATGAGTGTATTTACTTTCACTCTGTGAAAGTAAATTTTATTTACTGTGAAGTAAACAAAATGATGGGTGAGCAAAATAGAGATTTTATTTATTTTTTTTCCTTCTGGAGTATCGTTTGAAACACAGTGTGGACTTTGTCTCTTCAGTGGCTTTTAGCTGATCAGTTTGCTAGTCTTATTGTAGTTCTAAGGGAAGGGGGGGAAAGTAACTTCGTGCAAGCCAGTGGCAAAAACTTGCTCTCTTGTTTGTACATATAGTGAAGGGACCTCAGCATCAGTTACTCTAGTTAAATAATTGAAAACTAACAGTTATCACAAACCACCATTGTGCTTTTGTCTGAGATTTTTGGGAAGCCATTTGCCACGTGAAATCTTTGTATCAGGTATTATTTGATAATGGGATAAATTTTTTCTATGCGTAAGGCAGAATTTTAAAGTTGAATTCTAGTAATTGTGTTGTGCAACTATTTGAAAAGGTTCATGTTATTATGAACTGGGAGACGCAGTCAATAGGCTTAAGGGTAAGGCTGCTGTCAGTAGGCCTCAGACCACCTGAAAGAATGAGCTTACAAGAACCTCATGAAATTCAGCAGGGACAAATGGAGTACTGGTAGAACATGCTGACTCTCCAGACTAATTTTCTGAACACCCCTAATGATTTTTAAAGTCACAGCATTGTACTATAGTTGCAACTTGTTAATAGTCTATGCAACTTTATTGCAACCGAGTAAAAGGCTGTTAGATACAGTCCAAAGTAGCCTTCAAGTCCAGAGAGGCCTTCTCCTGTCTCCTCCGCTTACAATCTGGCAATCTGTTAATGCCTCCACATGCTTTCTCAACTATAAAATGGAGTCAGAGATAGCTATGTAGCTTTTAAAGTAGTCCAAGAATGAAGGATAAAAAAATCCTTTTGTTAATGTGGGTGGCTCCTCAATCCCCATCAGGTGAAGTAACCTGCAAAATTCAAATTACATGTTTTCCCCTTCAGGAGAAGGTTGACTCTCAATATGCTCATGGGTTGCAAGAACTAGAGTTTATTCGGGGAAACAGTGACACAGAAGCCGCAAGATTATGCGTGGACCAATGGTTAAAAATGCCAGGTAAGAATAGGAAACTTAAGGTTCTGTGATACTTTTTTGTTTTTTTAAGTCCTGCATCACAGGATAGAATGTGTGATAATTGTATTAAGCAGTACCGACACTGAGCTTGCAGGTGCCTCATGCATAACCAAATCTTACAATATTAACTGTGCTACAGCGTGGCATTTGAAAGTTCTTTCAAAGTTATTCTTTCAGTGTTTTGCTGCTTAAAAAATTCAGTATACAAAGTCTGAAAGCCACTAAGGCGATGTTAGCTACTTTTATAAGCAAAGCTGCTAGAAAGAAAAACATTACTGTTGAACTACTGCTCAGGAAAATATCTACATAAGTATAAAGTCATCATGTTCAATCAATATAAAATACTGCATGCAGGACCTTGAGGAAGGTGTCAGAAGTCTTTGAAAAGTAACCCTACTGGGGATTGAAGAGGCAGATTCTTCAAATGAAAGAACAGACTTACTGTAGCAGGATTGAGTTACAGTACATTGTTAGCTTGCTTTTAAGAATTATATAACTCATTTTTTTAATGTTTTAGGGCTTGTGTTTTATTTTGTTCTTTTAAGCCTCTGTAATTCAGATTCTAGTTAAGTGCTTTGTTTGATAACACAGGTCTCAAACCAGAAAGTGTTAACTGTGGAAAAAGGGGTATTTGTAAGAGAGCCCGTCAGATGAAAGTCAAGAGCAGTCCCATGGCTTGCCCTGTGATGCACTGCAACAGAGAGTTTGATAATGGACATCTTCTGTTAGGTCACCTTCAAAGGTAAGGACATAGTGAAAGAAATAATGAAAGAATATGCTTCAACTTAGTATGTCAACATCAAGTCCATTTTAAACTACCTATAGTGACAAAATTCCACTTGGAGAGCAGGTTAATAAGTTAGAGATTTTATGTAAATAATATGATGAACTTCCTAGTTGGTTGTTTTTTCATTTGATGTTTTTCATTCAGAATTGATTCTCTCCTCTTGAGCATTTTTTAACTTTTAAGAAACAAGATTTTTGTTCTTCAGTTCTGTTACATCTTCATCCAAACATGAAAAAGAGCAAAATGTATACAACTTGATGGTAAGATTAAAAAATACCCCTAATGAAAGGAAAGAGGAGCAAGAGCTATAGGCCAGATAACTGTTCATAGCTGATTATTGCTAGTCAGCACTTGCTGTGTCTGGGGTCAGTTTCAGCAGATACTGCCTTTTAACTACTGAATGTGGGGAAAATGGTAAGGAGGGAAGCTGTAGGAAGTGTTGTGGTTTAACCCTAGTAGTCAGCTTGGCCCCAGAGAACTGTTCACTCACTCGCCCCAGTGGGGTGGGAAGAGAATTGGAAGGATAAATGTGAGAAAACTCTGGGCTGAGATAAAAACAGTTTAGGTGAAGCAAAAGCTGTGTGCACAAGCAAAGCAAAATAAGGAATTCCCATTGGTAGACAGGGCTTTATCACACATAGTAACTTAGGAAGGCAAACACCGTCATTCCAAACATCCCCCCTTTTCTCCTTCCCTCAGCTTTTATTGCTGAGCACAGTGTTCATGGTATGGGAGACCCCTTTGGTCAGTTGTTGGCTGTCCCAGCTGTGTTCTTTCCCAGCCTCTTGCCTACCCCCAGCCTTCATGCTGGTGGGGCAGTCTGAAAAACAAAGGTGGCCTTTACGCTGTGCAAGCACTGCTCAGCAATAGCTAAAACATCCCTGTGCTATCAACACTGTTCATAATTCCAAAACACACCCACTGTATAAGCTGCTACAAAGAAAATTAACTCCATCCTGGCCACAACTTGTGCAGGGAGGTAAAAATCAATAATTTTAAAAAATTCCTCTGTAGGAAATTTAGGTTTTGTTAGTTCCTTTGCTCTTAAAAATGGTATGATTTGTCTGCAAAGTGGTCATTATAACAGGGAAGCTGCAGGGAGAATCAGCTCTCTACAGGGTACTTCAACTGATATGCTTAATGACAGAGGAAATGAGGAATTTTGTAGTTTAGGTCTATTTGATAGGGTTTTGTCCAACAACTTCAAAAGGCAGATTTTATCCCCCTCCTTATCCCCTCCCTTAAGAAAAAAACTGGTTTGACTATTTAGAGGGGACTACTTTGTTAATTATTCCTTTCTCTCCAGGTTTGATCATTCTCCTTGTGACCCAGCAGTCACACTACGTGGGCCCCCAAATAATGCTGTTGCCTGTGTGATATGCTGCCAAATATTTTCAACCTCTCAGCAGTACAATGATCATCTTCTATATAAGGCAAGATCATGAGAATAAGTTACTCACCTGACTGAAAGTAATAGGGGCATTTCAAGATGTGTATCTATGTACAGATTTTGATTTTTAATCGTTTTAAGCTTCTTTCTCCCCTCCTTTCTTTTAGTCTTCAAGGTAATTTTTGTTATTCTGCTGTTTCAAGCACTGTATCCTGTACTCCCATTAAGTCTAGACCATTAGACCAGTGCACTTTTGAGAGGACTGTAGTTCTGTCTTGAACCTCTTCTCCCTCTATTGGTGCTGTCATAAGGTATTCCCTTTTTTTTTCATCTCCAGAACTGAAAGATAAGGTAAGAAGTTAGGGTGAAAGAAGTCACATAAAAAGCAGCAGAAGGAGATGGGGGAAAAGAGAGGCAACAGAAAGAGGAAAACAAAACTTAGAATCATAGAATAGTTAGGGTTGGAAAGGACCTTAAAATCATCAAGTTCCAACCCCCCCATCACACTAAACCATATCACCCAAGGCTTCATCCAACCTGGCCTTGAGCACTGCCAGGGATGGAGCATTCACAACCTCCCTGGACAACCCATTCCAGTGCCTCACCACCCTAACAGGAAAGAATTTCCTCCTTATATCCAATCTAAACTTCCCCTGTTTAAGTTTTAACCTATTACCCCTTGTCCTATCACTACAGTCGCTAATGAAGAGTCCCTCCCCAGCATCCGTATAGCCCCCCTTCAGATACTGGAAGGCTGCTATGAGGTCTCCACGCAGCCTTCTCTTCTCCAGGCTGAACAGCCCCAACTTTCTCAGCCTATCTTCATATGGGAGGTGCTCCAGCCCCCTGATCATCCTTGTGGCCCTCCTCTGGACTTGTTCCAACAGTTCCATTGTTTCACTTAAGCAATCTGGTGTTGTGTTGGGTAATGGGTAGCATTTTCAAAGTGTAGTGTTTTAATAACAAATGTTGTTGGGTATCTGTCTAGTCTGCAGAAGCTATGTTAAATTTGGAGGAAGTTTTAAATACTGTGAGTATCAGACTCCTTTTAGCTAGTAGTAGTAACTCTTAATGCGTAGTCATACCTGACAAGCTTGAAAGATTACATCATAGTTTGTACTTGATCTTTTCGTGTTGCTTCTAAGTTGTGTGTCTGTGGCATGTCCAAGAGCATTAGCTGCACTTAGAGAGTGGCTTTTGCAGCAGGCAGGAAGATGGGATTATTTTGGTGTAGAAGGATGGGAGATAATCCTAAATGAACCTGTAGAGAAAAGCTTAAGTATATCATTGAGGATTCTTTGAGTCACATAAGGAAGGAGTAAGCAAAGATGTTGGAAACAAAATTAAAGATTTTTTTTTTCCCTGAAGGCAGGGATCTGAAGTTAATGTAGAAGGCAAAGGGGTAGAAGGAGTTAATTTTGCTGAAAGTCACAGACCTGTCAGGCTGCTCAGAGGAGCAGCATTTTGAGAAGCTGGCGGTCAGTAAGATTAGGGAAAAACTGACAGGAGGAAAAACATCTGCTTTGGTGATAGAAGGAGCTTTTTTTGAGAGACTGGGTAAAGGGACTAGCTAAGAGTTGATGGAGCCCCCTGGGGAAGGTGCTTGCTCCCATTGGTGCAAGAAAGGAATGGAAAAGTTGCCAGTGTAGTAATGATGAGCAGCTGAGTTTGACAGTGGCAGTTTGGCCAGTCCCTTGTGTCTCACTAGCTGAAGTGCATAGGAGTAGGCTGTAGTTTTTCCTAATTAGATAATTTTCTTTTCCAGCTAGGTGAAAATGACGGACATATAAAAGATCTCCCTCCGCAGCTTATTCAGTGTTTTGCTTGCCCAGACTGCTTCCTCCTTTTCACAAGAAGAGAGGAATGCTTGCAGCATATGTCAGGAGAGAACCACTTCCACCAGGATTCTAAATTGAGTGGTATGTTGCTACTAAGGATGCTGCTTTCATTCCTTCTGATAATTGATCTTTATGCTATGAAATGACTTAATTGCACCCTGTAAAAAAGCTTAAGGTTTTAAAGTTTGTTTTTAATGGATTCTTATTTTTTCTTTAAGGTCTTAAATGTGATACAGTTTTGTAAGAGAAGATGCTTTGAAATCCATATTTTTGTGTAGAAATGATTCTTCCATCACAATTGCTGTAATGAGAAGCAGACCTTCCTTTACCTCCATGCTGTTAGGTCTGTCATATATGCTTCTCTTCCTCCAGTGACTGTACAACTGCTGTCCTAAATAAGTTTACATTTAGCATGTTGATAGGAATTCAGACTGAAACACATAAATTTCTTTCTCAATTTCATTCAGGCTGGCTGTGATGTTCCTTCCCCTTACTGTACTGTCTGAAGTCTGGAGGCTATTTTTCTTGTACTTGTCTTTGGCATTCCTGATGGAAAAGACCTGTGAAAGGCTGAGAACCATACTTGCTAGATTCCACAGAAGATACCTCTCTGATTGTGGTCTTGGAAACAGCCGTAATGACCAGCATAACCATACTGACTTCTTTAGCTTTGACATAAGCAATAGGCATTAAAGCATTTACTTTGATGTTAGGTAGACAAATGAGATACAGATGGTGTTGACTTTTTATTCAAGAAGCTACCACATTGTACATAGTATAGCTTTCAGGATAAGCCTATATGGCCAAAAGGATTAGTATAGTTATTTCTCATCTTCATAACTATATATTCTGCTTCTTCCCTCCCACTGAGTGTCTGCAGGAAGTGTACAGTAAATACAGGCTTTGAAGGAACCTTCCTGCAAGTCAAGTCAGTACTAGCATCTTCGTGGAAGTGACAATCAGCTGCACAGTACTTTATTCTCAAATAGATTATTAACTCTGAATGTGCTGATTGTTAGATGCCTTTAAAATTGGGTCTCTTCCAATAGAAAATTTCTTATACTGCTCATACCTGGAGACAGGGAGTATGTACTAGGAACAACAGGAAGTCCTGCACCTAAAAATCTGAGGAGAATTAATACTGAGGATGGGAAAGAGAGATGATCAGAGTATGGGGGAACTTGTTAAATGAATTGCATTTTTTTTTCTTTTTAAACACACTATGGCTTAAACAAAAGCATGTGTAGTAAGAGTAAACAGATGGTGATAGATAGAGGGGAAGATGGTCAATAAGAACCTTCTTGAGAGAGAGATCTGACCTGACCTTCTAGAAGGAGGAATAGGTAAGTAATGTCAGTCATTAAGTATGGAAAAAGCAAGATGCAAATTCACATATGAAATTTACAGAATTTAAAAAAGTAATGCAGTTTTTACTTTAAGCTTCCATTGCACAATTACTGTGATTCAGCTGACTCATGGTAGCTTGCTTTCTGAACCCTGTGACAAATGGCTTTCTGTGTAACCTGCTCCAGGTGGCCCTCCCTTGGCAGGGGGTTTGGACTAGATGATCTCCAGTGGTCCTTTCCAACCCTAATAATTCTGTGATTCTGTGTTTAACTATGTCATCTGAGAGCTGAAATGCTGTGAAAGAACTCTGTAACATGTGATTGCACTTCCTGATATTCCATATTATAGGTGAAATGAAGGCTGGCCTTCCTCTACCTTTCCCATCCTATGCAAAGAACCTTCTGATATCTCTGTGCAAAGAGGTCCCCTTCCAAGTGAGGTGTATATCCTGCCACCAGACACTACGCTCACATATGGAATTAACGGCTCATTTCAGGTTTGTGAGAGACAGCTGTCTTCATAATGTGAATATCCATAGATAGGTAGACATGTTCTTAGTGGTACTAGTGGATTTCAGGGCATCTAGGACCATATGAATTTGACTTCCTGAGTAAGTCATCAAAGAGCTGTCCCCTTTCAATGTCCTTTGCCTGCTTCATCCCACACAATTCATTGCAGAATGCTGATTGATGTCTGTATCCTTTGTTTCTTTCTGTAACAGAACAGGAGAGCTTGGTCTCTGTTCCACTAAATTGGCAGGTTGTATACGGGCAGTGTTAGATATATAAAATATATTGAGTCAACAACATAAGCATCATTCGAAGTGCTAGTTTTGGAAATTAGCACCTAATTCTCTTCAAAGTGCAGAGACTAGATAGATATTGCATGTTTTTCTTGGCAGGCTAGTAGGCAAGTTAAAGTATAAAGAGGGCATTATTCCATGCAATAATTGCTGCAGCCACTAAGTAATATGTCAGAATACATCTGAAAGTTTTAAAATGTTTCATTGTAGTTTATATCATAACCTCTTTACTTTGTTTTTTAACCCATTCTAGAACACACTGTTATAATTCTGGGCCTGTGGCACTCTCAAAGAGGAGCATCTCCCAAGTTGCAGAGATCTTTAAAACAGAAGGTTACTGTGAGAACTGCAATAAACTCTTTGCCGATCAGGATCAGATCACCCAGCATAAGCAAACCACTCGGCATAACATTAAAGCTGTTACTACAATGGCAGAGTCCATCTTGATGTTCTGTCATATCAATGGAAAAAATAAAAATCAGTCTAATCTGTGGCATGCTGTGGATCGGTCACGACCACTGCTTAAAAGACACTTGACTTCTGATGAGTCTACTAGCGAGACAGGCTCTACCCCTTCAAAACAGAAGAGCTATTTAAAAGATGAAAATGAAGGTCCTGTAGCAAAGCAAAGTCAAGGTAGAGCCCACAAAGTAAAAGCCTGGTTTTGTGAGTGCCTTCGAAAGTTTTTTACAGAAGAGTCAGTAGAAAATCACATTTTATCAGCAAATAGGATCTGTCACAAGTGTGCTGTGTGTGGAAAGCTTGCTGAAAATTCAAGCATTATCCGCCTGCATATGAGTCGATTCCATGGGGGAGCACACTTGACTAATTTTCTTCTCTGGTGTAGAGCATGCTCTGTAGATGTCAGAGAAGAGGATATTATGGGACATGTGACTGAATTTCATGGTGGACATAGTTACTATTATGAGCAAGAAGCTCCAGAAGATGAACCTATGCCATCTGCTTCTGACACAGCATGCATTTCTGCAGATGAAAAGAAAGACATTCCTAGTCCTATAGAACTTTCCCCTGAAAAAAGCCCTATTCTGGGAAAATGGCAATGCTGCATT
This sequence comes from Neopsephotus bourkii, assembly GCF_033783945.1. Taxonomy (NCBI): domain Eukaryota; kingdom Metazoa; phylum Chordata; class Aves; order Psittaciformes; family Psittacidae; genus Neopsephotus; species Neopsephotus bourkii. The sequence continues at coordinate 1,953,959 of NW_026900838.1, read as the reverse complement.
TGTGAGGAGATGTTTGAATCTGAAGAAAGTGTTAAACAACATTGCATGTCCTTAGAAAGTCATTCATTTCACAGATACTGCTGTGGCTTATGCAGAAATTACTTCCGTAAAGAAGTAACGCTACTGCGACACTTCCAAGAGCATCATAACCAGGAGATACACACTAAATTCTTCTGTGGCCTTTGTGGTAATATCTTCTTTGACACAGAAGAAGAATTTCTAATCCATTATAAGGAGATTCATAGCATGGATTATACATTTGTGCCTGAGCAGGTGGAAATATCAATAAAAAAAGAGGAGGACTTCCTCCCAGTAGAAAAAGGAGACCGTTTAACCTGTGGTTGCCGAGCAACTTACATCTCCAAAAGAAATAAGAAGAATGATTATGAGAATTGTCAAAAAGCCATGCTGCAGAAAGGCAACTTGTGGTTTCGATGCTGCACTTGTTCTGCAACTGCACAGAATTTTGCTGATTTGAACAGTCATCTCAACACTCACACATTAAAGAAACGTAGAGAAGAGATGTTTGTTGTTAGATGTGCTGCATGCAACAAAAACTTTGATGATCTTCAGGATGCACATCAGCACTATCATGTGAAACACTGCTTCTTGCAGAAACCTGATGTGTCAAGTCTTGCAACGGAATTTGATAATGCGGTATTCCAGTTCACAGCAAGTGGGTCTTGTGTGGACAGAAAACCTCACCAACTAAAATTTCAGGCATCTCCACCCAAGATGTGGGAAAGACCACAGTTGTCTCCCCAGCAGGGACAAATCCAGAACAAAGAAGGTGAGAGCTCTACATGCTCTGAAGAGCCTGAGGAAGGTTTGTACATTTGGGTTTTTATTAATATCGTCTTAAGCATGCTCCATTTCAATGTCAGTATAAGTATGTAGGATACCATTTGCCTACATCCAGCCTATAAATCAGCTCAGAATTTAGTATTTATTATTTCTCAATTTTGAATTCTCAGTATTTGAGTTTCCAGAACTTGGACTCAACAATTCATTGCTATATGTATGAAGGCTTTAAAAAAAGACAAGAAGTAGGCAGATATGAGGACCCTGGGATTGAAATATTTAATTTTTAAATTAGTTGGGAACATAATTTGGTGTTTAAAGGAAGAGGACAACCCAGGACCCCAAATAGGGATCTAACTCCCAGAAATGTACAAGTGGTCTGTAATACAGACACATTCAAGAGGAACTTGCTACCTCTTTGAGCCTGGTAGTGCTTCCTGCGTGGGCAGTCCTATTATAAGATCATTGTCTGAGTTTCATTAGCTTGCCAAAAAATAATTTCAGCTAAGAATTTATATTCTTATCACATATTAGGGTATTTTTTGCCTTAAGCATGCAAATTTTTATTTTTTTTTAAGTTTATGGCACTTCTAAGAATGACATCAAGAATGCTAAAGGTGTGCCTTGTGTTCAGAAATTGGAAGTGGTTTTAATTACTCATGATGTTATAATGCTTTTGATTAAAAGGTTCACATTAACGTAGATATGCAACAAAAAGTATATCTCTAAACATTTTACATGCATTTATACATGCAAGCAATTTATTGTCAGAGACTTAACCATAGTCAGAGGTGCACAGTTGAATATTAAAGGGACTATTAAAATGTCTCAGTGCAGGACAGCAGCTTTCTGTGCCTGACAGAAAATTATCCAACTCTACACCATCAAATAGCTAGTTTCTACTTTGTCTGATTTGTGTTTTATTAAATGCCACTTCAGTTGATTTTTAAAACCATGCAATTACCAAACAGGATCATGTTTTGTAACTTCTAGCTTATAGAACAGTTGAATACATGAATTTGCAAAGCATATCTTAAGTTAATGTATGTTGGTTGACCACAAAGTCATCCTTTTTATCCCACTGAAGATGATGAACTTCCTGATCTTGACTACCTGAGTACCATGACTCACATTGTGTTAGTGGATCTGGACAACTGGGGAAGCTTATTCACGCAGCTGCCAGCTAATCTGAACCAAGGGACATTTGTCTGGGGCTTTCAAGGTAAAAAGTGGTTGAAGGAAATAGGAAGATGAGTTTAACAAGTCTACACAATGAAGGAGCAGGCAGCCACTAGGGCCCCTTTAGTTACTGTGTCACAGGCACCATGTAATAGAAATATTCTTAAGTTTTCTAACTCAGTCTTAACCTCCTCTGTTACTATTTCTTTTAGCATATTGTTCCACAATTGCTGAATGGTTTAGGAGTCTTTCTGTCTTCCCTGTTGAACTTACTCAGGTGGCATCATACTAGCTTTTCATCATTATCAGGACAGCCATAATACTCAGAGGCTATTTTCTTTCAGACTTCCAAGTCCTTCTCGTATTATTTTTATTTTTAGTTCCAAAATGCATGATTTTACATCTGGAAGATACCAGTAGTGGTACTGGGTGATGGGTGGAATTCACATTGTTACGGATTTGGAAGAAAACATTTTGCTAAGTCTGTCAATAGCATCCCTCTAATTTGGTACTTTTCCTTACCTGACTATTCTTGTCCACCTCATGCTTTTTCTGCTGGTTTTCTCTGTCTGCCTTCATAATTATTTTGCCTGTGGTACATTGAATACTTCAGTAAAGTCTAGGTAAGGGATAGTTTCAAAATATATATTGCCTGAGACATAAGCATCATCTTAACAGACTTGCAGGAGTTGTCAGATGTGTTTTATGCTTAGTAAACACTAGTGCACTGCACCACTTTACTTAATGTTCTTGATTATCTCTTCCTTTCAAAGATAACCAAGACCATCTTGAAAACTGAGTTTTCATTCTGCAGAGGCTGGACAGAAAGGCCTGTTGATGCCTGAATCACCCCATGAATACCCCTTCCCACTTAGAAACAGGCATTCCAGATAGCTGATGAAGGCAGAGCAAGTATGTCTGTAAATGTAAAGTTCAAGTTCTTCAGTGAGCTGTGCTCCTGGACCTGTAGTCTACTATCTGGTTGTTACCAATCCTCTGGTCTTTTGTGTTAAAAGGGGTTATGTTCCTGAGTGTTGTGTTCTGCTCAGACATTACCTGTATTGTCATTACCTAGCTTTTGGCCTGTCTGCACAGTAACGGTATTCTTGTGCATGCACACAAAGCCACTGAAAAGACTGATCTTGAGACGTTAGATTATACCAAGTAATTCTGGATTCTTACTTCATCCTTGCTGCCTGGCTGCTGTATTTACTTATATTCTCTTTTCTATATGGCTAAAAAACCTGTTGTTTTGTTCTTCTCTCTTGTAAGGCTTTGCCCAGCTTGACTTCTGGTCAAATTTCACTTCACCTCCGCACTCCTTTACTTCTAAGCCTCTTGTGATTCAAGGTGTAGGTTGGTTTTTAGTTGCTTTGGTTTTTGTTTCTACAGTTACTGGATCCACTTGGCCTGGGAAAAGTAGTTTTTCCTTTTTCTACAGATAAGTAACTATTAGGAATCTGTCTTGAAGAAATGTCAGGCCTGTTTGACACCTGAAGTCCAAAGCTACTCTGTCTGGGTTTTATAGAGAATTATTTAGTAAAGGGTAATTTTACACAGTTCTGTCAAATTTTCCCCATTTGAATTCAGACAGTTGCTTTCAGTCATACTTTGTTATTCTATCTAAGTTACTCCAAACTGGTTTGTCATTAACTGATCTAAGTTTGTTTGTTATGACATAGTCTTCTGTGCTGTTACTATTTTCCAAGGCTAAAATGCTCTGTTTTGATTTAGAAAAAAAATGATTGAACCCAGGAATGTCTGAACTGTCTTGTTGTCAGAAATGTCTCTTCTCTGACCTGTCTGAGAAAGAGAAATAATCCGTATGATTTTAGTGTTACTAACCTGTTGTAGGAGCCTCTGTTAATACAACAGTCTTACCCTGTGTGGTAGTTAAGACTGTGCTCAGGGATATTCCAAACACAGGCACCTGCTGGCACAGCACAGCCCATGTCAGTGCCACTCCATTTCTTGCAGGAGTTGAAATTTCTTCAGCAGGGTTGCTGCATGTAGGCTGCTTTGTGGGAATGGCCCCTGGAGCACTTGAACTGAGAAACTCACAATGAAGAGTTAAATGGTGATTAAAATGGGCCATATTCACATCAGAGAATACTTGAGCAGTTTAGTGTCAAGTTACAGAGTCTGGGTGTACTAGGGCTCCCAGACACATCTGGACTTACTGTTGTAGGTGCCTTCTCGTAGTAATTTTTTACAGTGTTACTTGATGTATGCTATTCTTGTTATTAGGCTGTGGCAATACAGTGACATCCCTGTCTTTTCCTGACCTCCCCCCCCAGCATTTCGCAAACATTTCTGATTGTATTTTTGTATGGTGCATGTATGTATGCATTATTTCTGTTATTCCTATTGCTAACACAGGCTTAGCTTTGCTTTGAGTTCCTCCATTGTATTCCCCAGGCTCTCTATTGTTTCTGTTCTCAGATACCATGTTCCTCACCCATTTGTGGTATAGTCTGACAGTTCTGTCACTGTTTTCAGCTGTCCTGATCAAATGTCTATATTGTACATTTATGCTGCCGAAAGCTAGGTCTGGTGATTACAAGTCTCCCAAACAGCAGTGGCAAAGGCTGTCACAACAGATGAGAATGACTTGTAAAAAGCATTTCCCTCATGGAAGGATACACCTAAATTATTACTGTGTAGTCTGTAACTAAATCTTTGAGCTTTGAGGTAATTTTTGTTACCCTCTTATAGCCATTAAGCTGAAAAGGTGGGGGAACAAGAGAAATCTAATGAAGATTGCTTCTACATCTTTGTCAGACTGGCAGTGGGCGGGTTGGGAAGCAGTGTTCTGCAGCCCCTTGAGCCTTAGTTCCACAGGTGCTCACATGAAGTGTGATCAATGATTGCTTTCACTTTCCATTCAAAATCATTTCTCACATCCAGCCATTTTATCATCTGGCAGATACAGCAACATTTTTTCCTCCTCAGTGCAGACCCATTATTTCTCAGCAATTGGGAATGTTATGAAATTCTTACTCACTCTCTTCAAATTGACCTTCCATTTGTTTGTCTCCTGTTTTCTCCTCTTTTCTTGAGAGACTTGCTGCTCCTTTCCTTTCCCTTGCAACCTGTTACAGCCTGGTATTTTTATCTGTAGGAGGTCTTTTACTTGGCTCATCTCTGTTATCCAACTGTTTTCTCAGCCAGTAATTACATGTTTTCAGATGCCATTGAGAAAATTGCCACGTTTATTTTTTTCCCTAGTTGTAGCTTCATTTTGCTTATCTCTGACTGCACCAAGTGTTTGTCAGGACTCTAGCATTTGTTTCAGCTGTTGCTCCAGTTCTTGGGTTCTTAAACAGTTCTGACATGTAATGTGTCAAGCAGTTCAGTCTGTTGAAAAGAATCTTGGGCATTACAATAGTACAGGATTCCTTTAGAGAAACATTTCTGTTACTTGTACTGTGTTACCAGAGCTCCTCTGCTTCTGCATGTTAACCATAACTTTGCTTGTAACTGGGAAAAAAAAAGTGCATCCTGTGTCTAAAAGCACATAATGTCTAGAAGATAAGTTTTTTGGGATTAGAAATAAAATTCATACAAAATTGAATGAGAGGCTAGCTACTTTTTCCTTCTTTGCTTTCTAACCCAAGAATAAGGGTTCTTTGGGGATTTTGGTTATGTGTTTACTTTATCTTTCACATTGATGAAAATACTGATTTCAAAGGAAGATTTATCTTTGCTTTTGACTTACATTCTTGATTGATGGGTCATTTCAGTTTGGTTTTTTTTGAGAGGGAGGGGATGTTGGGGTTCTTCTGTTTGGTTGGGTTGTGCTTTGTGGTTTGGAGTGTAGGTCGGTTGGTTTGATTTTTATTTATTTTTCTTCACCGTTTAGGAGGCTACAGCAACTGGAAACCTCCAGTGCATTGCAAAGTTTACAATTACCTTAAGAGGATTGGGTGTTTCTTCCTTCATCCACGTTGTGGTACCAGAAGGGAAGCAGCAGACTTTGCTATCTGTGTCCATGTAAGTTAGTGCATACTTGCTTTATTGTTGTACTTCTATACCCAGAGAAGAGGGGCAAGCGATATGTGTTATTGATGTTAAGTACTAATTACTAGATGACTGCACAGGACTCCTATGTCTGCTACACAGAATAATAAACCTGTTACTGAATTGAATGAAGACAACCTGTTGAGATATGATTTAAATTTTTTTTCTTTCCATTGGAATAAAAATTAGCCCAAGTAGGACATCAGCTTGTTGTGGAGGGGAAGGAGGCTGGGTAGGGAATGAAGAATAAAAACCCCCCACAAATCTTACATTTTCAGAGAAATGTACCTCCTTGCCTCTCTCTTCAACTAGCCCGAATCTAGAGCCATTTTTCAGGTGGAGTTGCATGGGTGCCAGTTTCAAAGACCCTGCTGGGCTAACAACACTGCCTCTGTTAAGTAGACCTAAAGCTTTGACCAGGTTGGGAGTGGTGCAGGTGAAGGACAGGAATCTGGGATGCCATGGAGTTCTTAATATGGTGAATATCAGTTAGATAAAACTCCTTGAAAATATATGTTTTGCAACAGTGTATATTACATTACACTTTTTGCATAATTCTTAAAATGCACTGCACAGGTGATCTATGTGGAGCAGATTCTGAAATGCTGCTCTCTAGGAATTTTTTCCATATTCCATCTGTACTGTTCTGCTAGCCATTTCCTGTATCTATTGTCGTATGTATAGAATAAATACAATGTCAGGCTATTGAAATGATGCCTTTCACAGTGGTATAATGTGCATTGGACCATAAAAGTGGAGGTAAGTTGCTGTAGAAAGCTTTCCTATGAAGATGTGTCTTACAAAAAGCTCGCCAAACCCCACAAGGTAAAAACATGATCTCGGTTCAGCGGTTGTCATTTGTTTCCATATAGGCTGGTCGTCTGGATGAGCACCTGCCCAAGCAAATTCCTTTCACTATTCTTTCTGGAGACAAAAGCTTCCTGGAACTGGAAACTCAATTTAAGATGACTCAGCGGCCAGCTCGCATCCTAAATCCCCACCATATTGAAGGAGACAAGATGTATGCCTTGCTAAACAGCATTTCTGATACCACAAAAGGTAGAAAGTAAACATTAAACACAATCTTTCCAGTTGGTAGTTCTTTCCAATAAAAGACTTGAACGCTTCATGTTGTAGCACAAGCTGTTGCTTTGATTCTTGTATTGTACCGGTATTTCAACGAAATACATATCAGAAAAAAACAATTTTCTTGGGGCAAGCTTTGAAAGCAGACTTAATTAAGCATTTTTGTTCAACATAATGACTGTCCTTGCCTTATTCTTTATTATAGCAGGACACAAATAGTTATTTCAGCCTAAAAACTCCTTTCTAGTTAAATGGAAGGTGTTTAGTGCACTCTTGTGTGCGTATTTGTCAATTTGTACTAAAATCTGCTTTGCTTGGTTTGTTCTGGGTCTGAAACAAATGTGAATCCTTTTGGAGGTAAAACATCAGTGCAAACTTTTATGTTTTCTGGAATGGCATGCTACAATGATTACACTGGTTTTACATAGGATAATCAAAATGGTTTGAGCTAGCTCATTTTCATGCAAAGGATACTAGAGCTGAGATGAGTTTTAATAATTCTCAGTATTTTAAAACACCTTGAAGTAAAGGTTTCCTAGAAAACAGTCTGGCATTTCTCTGTAGACACAGTGCTTTTCCTGGTTTCTTGTGGTTTTGGGTCTTTAAATTGAGTGCATGTTACAGAAGATTGAATTAGCCCTAAGCTGCTTTCACAAAAATACACTGCTAGTCTTGATGCAGGTGTATGAGAGCTATCATATGGTGCTGCTGTCCTACCAGGAAGACTGGAGTGGAGTGTTAGCGCTGAATGGTGAATTGACATCAATCAATTAAAGTGAAAAATATAGAACACTTAAATGGTTTCCTAAGGTAAAAAAAAAAAAAAAGATCTGTGGGGGACTGAAATTGATTTATCGGCTTCTGATACAGAAAAGGTCCTGATAGTGTTTTCTGGTCACCCCAATCATTCTCTGGTCTAGATTTTCCAGCTGCATTATGGAGATGTGATTCCCAGCCAGAAGCAGCCATACCAGTAAAATTTCTTGGCATATTGAATTACAGAACTGTAACTTCCACTAATGGAGTTCATTTTGCTCAAGGGGGAAGACGACTTTTCTCTGCAGTTATCCATAAAGCTACACATGGAATTATTGCATTCCCACTGCGAATGTTTTCTTTGTAGAGCATATTGAAATTCTTAGATTGATAGATTTCTTTGATTGTAATCATAGCTATAATTGTATATTAATGTGGGAGGCTGGTTTTGCTTCAGGACCTTTGCATATTTTCGGAAGGAAGAGTCGGAAAAGAGATGGAACTTGCAAGCAGTCAGTTTAAGTCAATTTAGCTGCAAGTCAGTTTAGCTGTAGGGGCTTCCTTTCTTGTGCAGTTTGTTGTGTGATTTAACAATGCCAGATGGTGAGGAGAGGGGGGATGACTCTTTTGCTATGCAAGGGTACTCCAGCTCCCTACCTGGGTAGTTTGTCAGTATAGCTTTATTTGCCAGGGTACGCTGGCTCAGAGGTGGTGACTTTGGTCTGTTTTCTGTGTATAATTTATACTGCAGTAATTATTTTAATATTGGTTTTGCTTTCAGAAGATTCCTAATTTAACCCATCTTTTGATGTCCTTTACTATGTTAATATTTAATTTACTGTTAGGGTGATGGGCACTACTGTGAGGCCCCAGAACTTAAGTTGCTGTTGTGCATCCCACTTAAGTTATGCAGGGGCTTGTTATTAAAAATACTTTGAGTTGGAAAGTGATGGAGTTGTGCATGAGTCCCTTGGCTGTTGGTATTCCCTGGCAAATTGTAAGGAACAGAACTGTCTTGAGCCATCCTTGTTCCTGTTCTCCAGTCAGTGTCAATAGGGGGAGACCCAACAGTGAGAGCTGCCTTTGTCCTCTTCCTGTATTAAACCAGGATGTTAGAAAATTCAGTTTTGCTAACAGGCCTATGGTTGCTATATAGTGGGATGATGTTACCAAAAGCCTGTGAAGTTTTCAAGAGATAAAGCTACCACATAAGACACACTTCACTGTGTGGTTCAGCAGCACCAGCAAGCATTTGTAAGTCTTAGTGTGGCAAGGCCAGTATTGGCGGTCTGAGATGGAAAGTGCAGTATATCACAGGCTGGTTTAGCCTGTTGTCCTTTTACAGAAATGCAGCTGAATATAATTAAATACAAATAAGACTTGCTTGCTTTGTGACTTTCTCAAGCCTATAGCTATTATCCTGGGTGAAGAAATAAGTGAGAAACAGTTACAACAGAAAATTGTGTTGAAAAATGTAAGGCAGTTGTTGGTACTGGATAAGCTGCAAAATGAAAAAGCTGTTTCCCTGAATCGCCTTCACCGAGCTGTCATTAGCTTGTGAGCAGCTGGGTTGTGTTTGAATTGTGGGACTATCTGGCACTTACACCTTGTGAACCATTTTATTGTGTCAGCAGAGCTGCTGTAGGAAGAGTGGTACATGCACTCATTTTAGAATAGATAGATAAAGTTCCTGCATATGCTGCAATAGGTTATCAGCTGTATGTTACCTTAGGAGACCATTGGCTGTAGTGGATGCATGAATTTCCTTTGAGGTATGAAAAGAGTAGGCAAGATATTTATTCTTATTTGCTCTCTTCTGCTGCTAAACCTGAGTTTATAAATACAAGGGTTTTTTTATGTTGAAAGCACAACACTTGATTGGAGATACATGCATGTTGATCAAGTGGCTCGAGAAGGGTAGAAGAGTTTTCAATGTGTCCTTTTGTAATTCCTTTGCAAAGAAGAGTTTGTCGTATGCAGGAAAACACCATTATTCCCTTATGTCTTTGCACTTGATATCTAGTCATGATAGTACTGCTACAGCTTATACTTGAGTGCTGGATGATGTTGAGGGCAAAGCCGATGGTAGGTTATGGGGCATCAGACCGATCCTGACACAGACAGGAACACCACGACTTCTTGATTCACAAGAGTGATTTTTGTGTAAGTGGGTGGTTTTAGCTTACCTATATTTCTCACAGTCATATTCAAATGACGTCCTTTAATGCCTGAGCTCTTAAGTAAAACAGACTTTTTTTAATAATAAGAGGACCAAATCTTTTTTAACATTTCTTTTCCTTTCTTTTAGAGCTATGCTGCCTCATGAGACTGACAAAATCAGTGGTGTAGTGGTGTACTATGTTGTCTGGCAAACAACCAACTACACTTTTTTCACTTACTGTCCTATGAAGTTTGTTTCCACTGTGCTCAAGTGGATTTGTCAGCCTGCATCTTAAATATGCTACTATTGCCTGAAGTGTTTAAATACTACTGAATGCAGCTTCTATTAGAGTTTATATTTGAAAGAGCAGTATTTTAGTTTGTCTCAATGAATGCTGCTAAGTTTTCCAGCTCCCACTGTCCCCCAAAGCTTTTGATCTACATACAACCAACAAAAGAATTTAAGAGAAGTTCAAGGATTCATTTACAGAAGACCCTGAGAATAATTCCTAGCTTTCTCAGTAGTCAAGTTTTTGTGGGTGTTGAGGTCCAATATGAATACCACATCTGACCATATGGTGGCCACAGTCTATTGCAGTAGGGAGAGATAGGAAAGTTACCTTTGAGGTGTGACCTTGTGTTTAGCTACAACAGGAAGCTATTACTGGCTTTGGTATGTCAGTGGCATCTCTTGTGTGCATCTTTGAACATATGTATATGCCCTAGGGAGAAAACAGTGTATTAAAAACTAAGATAATGAGTCTGAACAAGAATTGTAGCCAAGTGGATGAACTTGAAAGACCTCCCCCACTCAGATCACACAAAAAAATCTTCAAGGTTTAGTTTAAATTGGATGTGAATTTGAGAGGTGTCTTAAGATGAAGGTTAAATGAAAGTCTGAATGACCATCATGATATTCATGGTATTGGCTTGAATGAACAGGTGAGTGGGCATCTGTACAGAGAGATGCATACAGTGAAGCTTTAGTTTGCCTGGAGGAAGAGAGGTCTTATGTATTTGTGACCACTCAGCAGGGAGTAGCTGTACTTGCATTTACAGATGATGTTACCTAAATGAAGAAACAGGAGATTAGAGCAGTAAGTACTGGGGAGAAGTATGTAAGAAGGATCCTGCTTTGACTGTTGAAGAAGGAATAAAAGAAAGGATTTTGGAAGCCACAAACTGTATTTTAAAGGCAGTATGATCACATATACTGAATGTGATTGCTGCTGGAGGTAAGGATGCGGTACTCATCTTGAGGTTTTGGCTAAGTAGTTACTAGGATCCTTAATGAGGTAACTTTAATGGTGTCCTTAAGGTAAAGTAGAACTAAAACTTCATGAATCAGCTGTAAAAGGAAAAGATCCAGTGGTTGGAGAGACGGTGAGTTAAGTGTGATATTAACGTACATTGGGATAGGAAGGAGGCAGATGAGATTGGGAGTTACTGAAAAGGAGAGTTGTAGGAGAGAGAAGTGATGGTGTGAGACCGCACACTGAAGTATGTAGTCAGGTCTTAAGAGCTTGCATGGCAGGGAAGAGGACTAAGGCTGGGGAAGGGAAATCCAGTCTAGTGAGACAGAGGAACTGGCAATCCTGATGGAAATTAAGGGGATGGTGGTGACCTGGGAGGCTGCAAGAACAATCTGTGACATAGGTGGGGAATTACACTGAGCCATTTGGGCAGCTAATCCAAATTCAAGCTGTGGCGCTTTGATGCCAGGACAGTGGGTGGCGCTTGCATGCTGTGGAAGTTTACCAGCCTCTTGCCAGAGAGGATTTCTATGAGAGACTCATGAAAAGGAAAAAATCACTCTATTTACTCCCATCTATAGGGTTCATCTTTCTGATCTGAGTTGTATGTTCATCCAGAATTTGCTTTCCTGTTTTCTTTTTTTGTTCCTCCAGCAGGAATTTGGCAATATGGGAGGACAGTAGTGGGCAGGAGGATTTCTTTGAGAGAATATGTACAGTCAGAGTTTCTTAGCTGTTGTTTATTTAACAAAATGTACCAGAGAAGAGGCCATATCTTAAGATTTCTTGGTGGAGCAACTTGGCAATTGCTTTTTCTCTGACCCCAGAGGAGTTGGGAGCTACAGAATGTGCTGAGTATGTTAACAAGAGAGACAGAAAATGCCCAGTTTCTCCAGATTAAACATTCTTATTTAGGCTTCATCATCAGAAGGTGCCAGCAGTACCAGCAGTATATGCTGATGAAGTGTGGGCTGGACGAGGAAGCTGTGAGGTGGATTGAAAACTTGCTGAATGGCCAGAACATGGTGATGAGTGGCATGAAGCCCAGCTGGAGGCCAGTAACCAGCTGTGTACCCCATGGGTCAGTACTGGGTCTGATGCTGTTTAATGTCTTCACTGATGGCCTAGGTGGTGGAGCAGCGTGTACCCTCAGCAGGTTTGCTGAGGACACAATCCTGAGCAGCAGCTGGTACACCAAAGGATTGTGCTGCCATCCAGAAGAACTCTGGGGAGAAATTGGATGACAGGAACCTCATGAAGTTCAACAAGGAGAAGTGCGGAGTCCTGCACCCGGAATGGAACAACCCCTGGCACCGGAGGTCAGCCAGCTGGAAAACAGCTTTGCAGAAAAGGACCTGGGGGTCCTGGTGGACACCAAGTTGACCAGGAGCCAACAATGTGCTCTCCTGGCTGAAAGTTTAAGTACCCTGGGCTGCACCAGGAGTACTGCTGCCAGCAGGTGGAGGGGTTGGTCTTTTCCCTCTTCTCAGCACTGGTATGGCCACAACTGACAAGTTCTGAGCTCCCCAGTACAGAGTCTGTTTGACAGTACTAAAAAACAGTCTGGACATACTCCTAGGCAGCTGGCTGTAGGTGATCCTGCTTGAGCAGGGGGCTGGACAAGAGACTTCCAGAGGTCACTGTCAACCTCAGCCATTCTGTGGTACTTGCATAGAGTATGTTCTTAACTGTTACCTATGATCTCCTTGTGAGCAGAGTTCAGTTGCAGGGTACAGACACACTGAGTAGCATTAGAACAAGCACAATGGCCTGTCCCATGTGGAAAAGCAGCCTGGTTTCAAGTCTTCTGACTTGCAAATGCATCTGTTCCATCAGTTGGCCTTTCCTTCTCTTCGGATGACAAGTGCTGAGTTCCACACTAATAGTTCTTGCAGTCTGGCCCCCAAAGAGAGCTGATTCCTTATTTGTTGGAGCATTTCCGCCTAGGAATTTTGCCTGCAGACAGTTTTTCTGCTGACTGTTAGTCTTATTCCTGATTCCCATACAGCCATATTAGAACATCTCGAAATTCTTGTCTTTACAGCTTTTGTGCCTTTAGTCTTTGCTTTGTGTAGGTTTGAGGCGGGGGGGGGGAACGGGGACGGACGACGACACTGAGGACAAGCATAACCATGTTTTTGTCGTTGGGTACGGAAAGTCTCAGTGTAATTTAAGATACTGACAAGCCTTAGTGTGAAAAGCTCCTAAATAAGATTTAGCACTTTCTTAGCCACTCAGATGTCAGAGAATTCAGTGACTGCCTTCAGGGGAAGTTGAATGTGCATTAATATAATTGGGTAGAGAGGAGAGAAGTCTTGCAAATAATGACCAGTGAAGGCAGAGTGTAGCTCATGAGACTTTTAACATGCTTCATAAACACATTGACTCCAAGCTGATTCCTTTTTTTTCTGCCTCAAACTAACAGGAAATCATCAGTATTAATTGTATTCAAGTTTCATAGTTTCTGGCAGTGGAATGGTGGTGTCTTCAGCTTGTGCTTTAAGCAAACCTGCTCTCTGTGATGTTATAACTCTCAGGCACTATTTAGTTACTGCGTATCAGGTGCAGTGATAAATCATGAGCCAGGCAGCTTGGTTTTGAAATGTTTAAGTGTTTTGCATGCCAGTTTGCATATACGTCTGTTCCAATATGAATGTGTACCGCATGTTATTACAGGGGTGTAATTGAGGTGGTGTGACTAGCAGAACATTTTAGTAAGATGAGGCCTGCATTAATACATGCAATGAATCCTAAACTTTCTTAATGAACTTGAGTAATAATTCTATCTACAAACCCTGCTTCAGCATTCGTAACTGTTCAATTGACAGTAAAGTCAGCTTAGCTGTTGATCTGCTGCATTCTGAAAAATGAGCCTCAGGTTAGCCTGTTGCCTGGGTTGGGGAAGCCAGGAGTGAGGAAATGCTGTCTCCCAACAGCGGGTCAGTGGGTTGCCATCATGGCTGCTTCTGTGGTGAATGTTCACTAGACTGTAACCAGTTCCAGGAATGCTGACTTTCTTAGTTCATGTCTGAAAGAAACTCCTGGATTTCTTTCTGCTCCTATCCTTTGCTGTTTCACCATCTATGCAAGATGCCAACCAGAATAATGCTACTTTCTGTCAAGTTGCCTTAAAAAACAAACCTTCAGAAATGTGTTTTTATTTGAAATGGTAGCAAACCAGAGACCGTTTTGTATGATTCCTTACTGCGCCTGCTCGCAAGAGCTCAGTTCTTCCATTATGCTTCTGCCAAGAAATGAATTAAAGAGAGATTGCCTCAGCTGTTATACCTCTAAACAGGTACAAAACTTTTTAGAGCATTATGGGATGTCTTTCAGGATGGAAGATTAAAAGGAGGGTTAAAAAGGGATAAACTAGTTGTGCAAAGCCTTTTCTTTGCACTTTACTTTTTTTTTTTTTTTTTGGCATTGTGTGGATTTTTCTTTCTTTTGCTTTGGAAGATGGTGTAAAAAATAGTATCTCTTCTGCCAAGAGATAGTAGGCAGCTGCGTAAAGAATTCACAGATAATCTTCCAAGTGACTGGAGAAAGACCATTTTAACTGCAGTGTATATCCACCTATTTCTGACATCCCTGTGGGCTCCTGATCTCTATTTGATACAAGGTGTTGGAGTTTGTATTCCTGGAATTGGGAAAGTCAGCAACGTTGCTGTTCTAAGAAGATATATGTGTCAGAGATTTTAAAACAAATTTTAGCAAGTGTACTTGTCGCTCTAAATACCTAACTTGGGTCATTTAAAATACACTAGTCACACAGTAATTAGATATCCATATTGAAATGTTCTTTGCTTTGTTCTAAATTTAATCAGAAGCACACTGGTGTACTAATAAATGTGGTGACTTTAAGGGAAGCACTTCTGTTGGTATGACTGTAGGAGACCTAGTTGATTGCGAATACTGTAAGACCTCATTACAGAGACCATCTCCCAGAATAGCAATAGCCTGTAGCAGGAGAATGAATACATGATGTGACTCATTGACGTGTTTTTATTTTTTAACCTGTAGTTTACTGAGACTGTTTAAAGCAAACAAAAAAACCACCTTAGATACACCGATCCCTACTAGACGCTTCCAAATAGAGCTGTCATTCTGGAGCCTTATGAAGAGCATTAAGAAAGGGAAGGATGGTGGAGTTTTGCTTGGGCTTAGCTACGATGAGTTAGCAGATTAAACTAAATGTATTGACTTTTTTTCTTCTGTGAGACTTGAACAACATCTGCTGAATTACACTACTCAGTTGAGTTGCAACAACAAAATACAGCTAAAATCATGTGTAGGCAGAGACACTATAGCACTTCTTCCCATAATTAAATCCTTGATACACTTTGTAGAAAGTAATGTTTTTTTTTTTAACTATTACAAATAAAGCAAATGCAGCAGACAGTAACAATAGCTCATACACCTATTATTTCTTGTTACCACTTTAATATACAATTGCAGCAGTCTGTCTCTAGGTTTTAGGTAGAAAAAGAAGGTAGCTGAGAAACTGTCTCTTGAATTACTGTCTTAAACTACCACTGTAATGTGTTTTTATCTTGATTTTCAGACCATGACAAGTGTACTTCTTCAAATGCAGCCTGCAGTGTTGTTACAGTAAGAGAAGTGCAAGAGTGGACTGTTACTTTTTTTTTTTTTTTATTGGAAGCAATGTGTAACTTATGCTTCATTTGTGCACTTAAGGTTCAGATAGCGAAGAGGATGAAGATCTCAAACTAACAATGAAGAGGAGCTTAGAAGAAGCAAATGAACAGGCAGGTCTGTTAACTTTTACTTTTCTGTGTTCAGGGGTACTGTTAATTATGGAAGATACAGAAACAAGAATACAGTCAGTTTTATGGCAGGGGACCTCTTAGGAATAACCTCTAAAATCTACTGGGAAATCCTGAGCAGTCACAAACACTGTGAGTTATAAATATAACAAATAATAATTTCCTAACCTCAGAAGTAGGCCACAGACTCAAAATTGATTTTATTGGTGCACCACAGGGTATTGTTCAATTAAAGACTTGTCTGAGCTCACTTTGTACCAGTTTAATGTGACTTGACTCAGAACAGAACCACTGACTAAATAGCTGAACTTCTGAGTAAGTAGTTCAGAATTAGGTATCTCAACAAAGCACTCTGGTCTCCTAAAGAGCTGTAGATTTATGCACAAGTTTGAATCACACAGCTGTCTGCTCACATCGCATCTTGCCTTATTTGAAATTGTTTCCCTCCTTTTGCTGTTGTGCTTAGTGGTGGTTCATGCAACATAGTCATTAATTTTTGGTTACAGACTACAGTGCACTTTGAAGATAATCTATTTTTCATAGGCTTGACTCTGCTCTTCAACCTGATGGAAATATAATTATCTAAAGAAAAAAACAATAATTCATACAGGGTCAAGATAAAACTGATACTGAATCTTACATTCCCAGAATATATTCAGTTACACATTTACTAGCTGTTATTAAAACGTATTCATCTATAGTACTGAAAGTCTGCTGTGCTGAGGTCCCCCTAGCACAGCGTATTGGCATCAGGTAGAGCTGTGGCATTTCATGCACACAGGACATCCCAGTTCTGATGCAGTGCTGAAGGCATTTGACCTTATGAAGCAGCCTGGCTTCATCTGTGTTCACTGCGTGGTTAGTGGCAGTTCCCTGCAATAGCAGGGTAAGAGGAAATGAAGTGGCAAAATCAACCCCAGAAAGGGGTAAGCAGGAAAAAGCACTAGCTTTTTCTGGAGGAGGAGAAAGCAAAAAGCAAGTATAGGAGGTGGAAAAAGCTCCTTCAGCAGCTCTAGGGAGTAGAGAACAATGTGGGTATTGCTGTGGAGGTAACTGCATGCCATTAGCAGCAGTCACAGTTTGAACCTTATGCTTGATTCTTGCACATGCTCAGTGGCTAACTGGCAAAATATTTTAATGGAGCAGTTGTCTGCAGGTGCCTTTCTGCTTTGTTTTGGTTTAAAAATTTCTTTTTTGCTTCTGTGACCATGTAGTACTTTGCTTTCAGAAACCAGTATTCCTTTTTATCAGTAGTACTAGATTTACGCTAAAGTCCAGGTGAATAAATACGGGTCTGCTGCCATGACACAGCATTCATTGGTACTCTTTGTTCCAAATCTAGGTCTTGGATAAAACAGCCCAGCAATAATTAAAGCTTTAATATCTGTTATGTTAATATATATAATTACTGTTTCTTCTGTTGTAAAGACAGCTTGTATCCTCCTAAAGCAGAAGATTAATAATTCAAGAATGACACTGTGTCTGAAAGCTGCCTTAATTTTTCCATTTATGCCATTGGTATTAATATTTACTGTACATACAAGCCTTAGGCTATTTAAATCGCAAACAGCAAACAATTTAGTGCCCAAAACAACCAAAATGTAGTGCAGAAACCAAGTGTCTAATATTATGAAAGGTATTTAAGAGAGGTTAACCTAAGTCAGATGCACGCACACACACACTTTTTTATGTTACAGCCCTGATCTAGACTGTTCCACTGCTTATATCTGGCCTTCCTAGCAAGACTGACAACAGTGGTGTTGATAGATACAGGAATATCTATTGACAAGGAGCTGGAATGAAAATACTGAAACCTCTCTGTTTGGTTGGTGTTTTTGTTTTAATACTTTATTTTTCTTGGTGGGTACATACGGGTTCTAATCTTGGTGTTATTTTGATCAGTAAATATGTAGTTGCGTTATACTCTTAAATTAATCATTGGGATGCCCCTAATTAATACAGTGGAAGGTTGTAGAGATTGTTGCTGTATTTTCAAGTGTTGAAAAGATTGCATAAGACAGGAGGAGGGAAAATACCTTCATTCTGTTTATGTTGTTTTGCAGTCTCCTGACATTGCCGTACAAGTTGACAGCTGTTGCCTTATGTAGTAATATTAATGTAGTTGTGTTTATAACCATTTATTGACCATAGTTTGAGGTTATATTTGGGTTTTGTATTTATACAGAGCAAGATGCAGAATTGGAAGAAGCTATCAGGAGGAGCCTTGAGGAAATGTAAATGAAGATACTTCAGTGCACTAACACCACGTCATCAGAGCTGCTTACCGAAATGGAAGCATGTTCATCTATTTCCAAAGGTTCAGAAATACCACTTCAGAACACATCTGTATCTTTCATTGTTACATTTATAATCTGGTGTCCCCTGTCATGCTGATGAACAGCTGGAGTTTATGGATATCTGCTGCAATATATTGTGTATGATAAAAAATAATTTTGTAAGTTTTTGCATATTCTGTTTCTAATGGGAGATAACTAAATCTCTCCAGTCTAGCTGTATAAGTTGTTGCCTAATTAGTAGGCTGGTCTTACTAGGTATTTTGGGGTATTTAGTTGTTCTTTTTTGTTTAAATTGGTTCTTGTATCTAATGTTTCTGTCACAAAATGTCATTGTCTTTACATTTTCATGTGGTCTTTGCAGTGGATAAAAATAGTAAACTCCAATTATCTCAGATTTGCCTAGCTAATCTTGTTATAAAGAGAAGCTTAGATCCCAGGTTTATAAATTGAACACATGGCCTAACTCTTGCCTGTGGCCAGTCTCACCTCGTGGACCATAATTTTGCCTATGTCCTGTTTGTTCTGAATGTCAGATGCAGGACCACAGGCTGTACAGTTAGCTTGTTAACTTTATTTTTATAAATGTATCTGGTTTTTCAATAACAGCGTGGTAGAGTGCTGGATTTGGTGGGTTAACGTTTGAGAGGTTCTGTGCCTATCCCTGATGTGAGGGTGGAACAACTTTTTAACAGAATAGAAGCTAAATAAACTTTCTAGTTTCTGTTTGAAACAGACATGAGAGAACTTAAGGTGACATAAAATGATATACTATCATATATATACTATGATATACTATCATTTTAGCTCCCTTCTGTTCATAAAGAGGTGGCCTTGGATAAATTAATGTAAATGTGTTAATTATTTTTGTACTGTCCTTAGTTTAAGGTGCACAATTATTTGTGTTTTAAAACTCTTATCTGTCACCTTTCTCAGTTCCTTTGTTTAAAAATATCTATGCAAGCTGTCCAGCTTTACCAGGCTATTGTATTTCAGTTAGTGATTGCTGTCAATCAGTAAGAAATCTCAATGTAATAAAATGCCAGCTTGATTATTATTGCTCATCAGCCTGTGAGTTTGCTTCTAACTGCTGTAATTCTAAATATTTATTATACAAACAAGTACTACTTGTGGAGAGAAAGATAAGGGCAAGGATAGATTTTTCTCACCCTCGATTCCAAAGTCAGAATAGCTAGAGCTGTGTGTCATCATGGTTGGAAAAGCTGCAAGACTGGCACTGCTTTATTTCCAGTCATAGAATCATAGACTCATAGAATAGTTAGGGTTGGAAAGGACCTTAAGATCATCAAGTTCCAACCCCCCTGCCATGGGCAGGGACACCTCGCTCTAAACCATATTACCCAAGGCCTCATCCAACCTGGCCTTGAACACTGCCAGGGATGGAGCATTCACAACCTCCCTGGGCAACCTATTCCAGTGCCTCACTACCCTAACAGGAAAGAATTTCTTCTTTATATCCAATCTAAACTTCCCCTGTTTAAGTTTTAACCCATTACCCCTTGTCCTACCACTACAGTCCCTAATAAAGAGTCCATTCCCAGCATCCCTATATGCCCCCTTCAGATTCTGGAAGGCTGCTATGAGGTCTCCACGCAGCCTTCTCTTCTCCAGGCTGAACAGACCCAACTTTTTCAGCCGATCTTCATATGGGAGGTGCTCCAGTCCCCTGATCATTCTCGTGGCCCTCCTCTGGACTTGTTCCAACAGATCCATGTCCTTTTTATGTTGAGGACACCAGAACTGCACACAATACTCCAAGTGAGGTCTCCCGAGAGCAGAGTAGAGGGGCAGGATCACCTCCTTCGACCTGCTGGTCACTCTCCTTTTGATGCAGCCCAGGATACGGTTGGCTTTCTGGGCTGCAAGCACGCACTGAAGCCAGCTCATTTTCATTTTCTCATCAACCAGCACCCCCAAGTCCTTCTCCACAGGGCTGCTCTGAATCTCTTCTCTGCCCAACCTGTAGCTGTGTCTGGGATTGCTCCGACCCAGCTGTAGGACCTTGCACTTGGCATCAGCCCACCTCATAAGTGTGTCAGGGTCCCTCTGGATGGCATTCCTTCCCTTCATGATTCTGATATAATTGCCATTTCTGAAGCAAGTACAATTAATGAAGAATCTAATGAGTTACATCAATGTTCTTCAGCAAACATACACCAGAAAATAGTTTGAAGGCTTCCAGTGCCTTTAACTCTGACATCCAGGTGGTAGAGTCAACAGGACCTCTTGATGTTTTTCCCTTGTGCCTGCTGCTTACTTTCCCACTGCAAGTCTCGGATTTGTTGCACCCCTGTTCAAATCTGGGTGTGAGCTTCATAATGTTGCTGAGGAAGCACTATTCAGGAAGATTTTGAGTTGCCTGTAGCTACTGACTCAAGCTAAATCAGTTCCAGATTTTCCAACACCAAGTTCTTCTAATAAGCAGTGGAATGAGACTGAAAAATATTCAACTTCAAAACCATCTCAGTTCAAGTTACAGAGGCTTTGGGGTAGATGGGTTGTTTGGTTTTTTTTTTGGTGCAGACCCTGAAGTTTCAAATTCCTGTCACATGAAGAGATGTTTCAAGCTTAGAAAGCTCTTTGCTTGGCTTAACAAATGCTTAAAACCTGGGCAGACTTGTGTTCTCCAGAATCTGCTAAGTTAGATCTTGATCATGTGCTTTATTCCTCATAACACTTTATTCTGTCACATATGTAAAGTTTTCTTGTACCTGATGGGCCATGACTTAATCAGCCTTGTGTGCACACACATTGCCTATACTTGAAGCTCCAGTTATTAAACAGATTGTATTTGGCCTCCTTGTCTGTTTACCAAAACAAGTAGCAATCCCCAGCCACTGCTGCTATGACAGAGGTCTAGTCTCTGTATTCTCTTTATGTTAAAAGTAGTCTCCAGAACTAGCAACATACTGAAATTTGTCCTCATTTCCTTTGGTCTCTTTTGAGGTTCTCTTAACTCTCTGAAGTTTTTCTTTGCAAAGTTTTCTGCCATCACAAGCTTGTGATACTTCTGTTTCCAGAAGAACAGAGAAAATTGGGTTCTTAAAACACTGCATGTACAGACAAGTGACTTGTTGCTCACCAGCATCTTGCGGTGCTGCACCTTGATCCTCAGCTGAAAAAAGTGTCTTGTAAGTCGTTATGTTCCAGGACTTCATGTTTCTGGCTGGGGAGTCTTGTTCAACTGGCTTAAATTTTTGAGGTTTGCCCTGCATATGCAGGAAAATTTGTCTGCATTTACAAGCACATCTCATCTGTTAAAAGGAGCCTGCCCAGCATCCTTTACATTTGTACTGGAAGTGATCTGCCCAGCCCTCCTTAAGAGAATTTGCTTTTGTGCTGATGTTTGAGTTCACCCTTCATTAGTCCAAAGTAACCCTGTGGAGCTTTTTCATATTTATCTTTAATGAGGAAGAAGTCTGATCTCCACCTGGCTACTACCAGCTGTTGGCTTTAATGCTCTTAATTTCTGCCCAGTGCATGTGCAAGTCTTACAAAACTGAAATGGTGACAAGTCAAGATTGTTATAAGGCTCTTAGTCTCTCTGGTGCTTTGTGTGCCATACTCTTTCACACAAACCAAAATCCCTCTTTCTGGTCATGTTCAGAGACGAGATGGCAAACAAGTCAGTGCAGCTGTTAGGAGAGTTGCTGGAGCAGCACAACACTGCGCCTGCCTGATGGCTTCTGAAGCTTAATTATATTTAAAAGAACTAAATAAAATGTTAAGAAGAGCTTGCTGTAAGCTGCTTGCTTTGTATGGGTTTGTGGGTGGTGGGGTAATTTTCTCAGCTCTTCAGGATACACAAACACGACCACTGCTGCTCCTATAGTGGTCACAGAATGCAAACCTTTACCCAATCCTTACCAAATATGGTGAAGTTTGTCGAGGTATGAAGTTAGGCCATTTTCTTTCTTAAAAGGAAAGTGTTCTATCATCTGCTTGTGCTGTCCTGGCAATGTTTACAATGACTGCTGCAAACTGGAGGGAGGTGAGGAGGATCGATGACGAATTGTTTCAAAACTAGTTCAGAAAATTGGCTGGCATTAGCACAAAGATACTTTCTGGCAATTCTTTCCAGCTAAGCAGCTTTAAGATCTGCATCTGCATGATTTCCTGATGCTTCTGAAGATCAAGTTTCCTGTTGAAATACTTCATTCAAGTGATTTAGAGCTTGGTTGTAACACTGTTGGTCAAGTAACATGGTCTGAGATACCATAAAGGTGGATGTAAACAAGTCAGTTGTAGCAAGTAGGTGCAAAGTGTGCACTCAGATGGCAAAGCTCAGTGTGCATGGAGCTTTAATGTGAAGTTCCTTTTGCAGATCTGTGTGAGTTCACTTTGACTGCAGTATCCTCATTTCTGGGAGTCCTCCTGTATGTTTTTCTTTTGCGCAGAGCCCCACTGACAATCAGGCCAGCATCTGCAGCTGTACAGAATTCACTGGCTCATTTCCTCTTCCACATTGCTTCTGAGCTAGAGAGCTCCAGTCAAACTTCTGACAGGCTTGGACTCCAGAGCTTGTCTGCACACTAAAACAGTGATGTGCATAAGCAAAACTAGGGCTGGCCTGGATTAGCATTGATAAGGATAGCCTTCAAGACACAGTAGCACAGGTTCCGTGGGTGCTAAGTGAGAGGGCTGCCCACTGTGACAGTGGGTACATATTTTGAGTGAAAAGGTACCCTAAAAACTCACATTGATCCATCTTCACTGCTGGTGGGACAGCACTGAGGAGACCACAGGGTGGCTTTGATTGGCTGTCCCAAGCCATGGCTGCATCCTTCTGGGTGTGGGAACTGCTGTGTTTCCAGAAGACTTGTGCATACAGACGTTTTTTCAGATGAAGTTCCCGTAGATGAAGGGAGGAATTTCTGGCATGGCATTTCTTGGGTGTGGACTTTCTCTTTGATCCTATTCCATGACAACTCATATGTAAGTGTTGGGGTATGTGACAAGGTATACATCAGGGTCTGGAATAAGGCAAAGCTGGAACTAAGGTACTATTTAGCAATGTGACAATTTGTAGTGCTTTTGCTGTAGATCACAGAGTCATCTCCATGGCTCTGAGACTTCTATAGATCCATCAGATGCCCAAGCCCTGGGAAAGTTGCTCTCTGTGCTACCTCAAGGGACCGTGTGCCTGTGAAAGAGATTCTTCTATACGTTGCTGTTTTGCAAATGGCACCCATTGTTTTTACAATGCTGTAGTTTAAAACAGAGACATCCAGCAACTTCTCTGCTGAGGTGACAATGCCGAAACCATGAGACAGGCACCCTCTGCTCACATTATTCTTGCTGGTGCTTGCAGCCAGGGCTGTGGGCACCAACATGCCCTCATGTTCATCATGTTCAGTACATGAACACAGCTGTGGAGAAGATGAGGAGAGGGGGACATGGGCGTGGTTGCACCAGCAGTCACCAGGCTATCACTGCTTTTCACCATGGAGAAGAGGAGGGGAAATCTGTGCTTTGTTTCAGATGTGGGGTCTGTTGCCTCATGGCCTTGAAGGACCTGGTTCCTGCCTTTGGTTTCCCCAGACTTCTCCTAGCTCAAGTGTAAGTCACTTCCTCCAGAGACAGATTCCAATCTTTCCAGCCCAACTGTCTGCCATTTTGGGAAACTGGTGAAAACTATCCCTTACATACCTCAGCAAGACAGAGGGGACAGGGGACAATCTAGCCCTCTAGAGAACAGAGCAGTGTTCATGGTCCTTCCAAGTTTCTAGATGGGAAAACCCCCTGGTCAACACTGATGTTGAGGCTTGTCCTGGAAGACCATTTTGGTGTCTGAACCCGTGTTTTTGTTCCGTGGTTTGTGCTATTCTCACTTATAGGGTGAAATGCCATTTTACTGTGAAAGAGTGTAAGTCATATGTGATGTGTTCGGAGCAACTACAGCTGTTCTGTGCTGTGTTTCACTGCAGCTTCTACCTGTGTAGAATTAAGTCCCTGTGCAAGTTAAAAACATGTTCATGGTGGCTTAGCTACTTTGATTTCTGCTTTTTAAACCCAATCTAACTGATACTTAACCAATTGGCACAGGAAGAATAGAAGGATCACAGGAAAAATAAATGGTTGCAAACTGTTTGTCATGGCTACAAAGGGTTTCTGTTTGGAGTGGCAAACGGTTTTTAATCGTCTTCTACAAAGACTGTAGAGAGATGGATGGAACAATTGTTCAAAAGAAGTTACTCCCATGAGCTCACAGGCAACAAGCCTTACCCTTACTTATCCAGCTACGCAAAACAAAGGAAACTCAGGCAATTAATTTAACGAGAGCGCTTGGGACATGATATCATTCTGAATGGACGAGCCTGAGAAAACGGCTATTTTGAATCACAGCGGGATAAGCACACAAACAGTATCCCTGTGCAACAAAATCCCTCTCAGCTGGGTGCCAACAATCAGTCTGTTAGAGCCAGGGGGTATCTGCCCAAACCTGGGCTTTGGGAATAAGCAAATTCCTTTTTAAATACTCACTGTAGTAGCAACTAAAGCCCAAGTGTGGCTTGAACTGTTGGAACAAACGCTCCCAGCAGGAACCTGAAGTACAAGAGGTTCTGTGCAAGTTGTTGGCTAAGCTGGTGGGTTAAGCACTTGCCAGAGAAAAGGCACCACTTTGTATAGTCAAGTTTCATATGATCTCGGAATAAATCATTGCTAGGGGTAGATCCACTACCCTGGCTACCATGAAATAGAGGGTTTTTTTTTCCCCTTTGTGACATAGAGAACATTAAGCACTTTTCTTTCCAGTAAGGCTTTTTGTACCACCTTGACAATAACAGATGGTGGAACAGCTTCTTTCCTGCAGGTAGTCAGGGGCCTGTTATGCTTGACACCCTATAGATGTGCTGTAAATGGCAGTATCTCAAGTATCTTGTTTTTAGGAACACTGTTTGGGTTCTGCCTTCAGCAAGGACTGTCTCTGCTTTAATTTTCTCCAGTGTTCCTCTCCCTTCCAACAGGCTTCTGGATTTTTAAAGCACTGTTTTCTTCCATCCATTTCTTGAGTTTTTAGCTCACTTGTTGAATAGCTTTACATGTAAGATTTGGGTGGTGGTGGACTTTGTTTCCTTTAATGACCGATGTTCTGAGAGGCAAATCCTGATACTGACAGCTACGTACATGTCAAACAAGGTTAATACTGTCACTGAAAATCTCACTGTTCCTCCCTTAGCTTCTGGTTTAGCAAGAGGCAGTTTGCATCTTTGGGCTGGGCCAGGTTTTGCTGTTGTTGTCACGCTGGGGACATAAGTGGGGCAGTTTGGGGGTCTCTGCACCCCAGGAAGCTCCGGGGTGCTGCTGTGGGTCAGCCTGGGTGTGCGGTGGTAGCCGGGCACCGCTCGGGATGGGATGCGGTGACCACGGGGTGCGAGCAGCAACAGGGAACGCTTGTCCCTCCCGCGAGTTTAACCCCCGTGTGTGACCCAGCCCCGCTCCGTGATGATCCCACCGGCCAGAGCCAGCTCCAGCCACGACACCCCGCACCAGGGCTGTCTATCAGGCTCCCCGCCGCGCTGCGTGAGGCGGTGCCCGCGGGGCCGCGGCCCGGCGCGGAGGCGGGGTGGCCGCGGGGGCAGGCGGTGGGGCGGGCTCCTTCTTTGGCCATGAGCGAGGTGCCGGCATTCGGCCGCCGCCTGCGGGACGCGGGGAGGGAGCGGCCGCAGCGCGGATCCGCCGGCGGCAGCAGGCGGGTGCTATGGCCCAGGCCAAGATCAGCGCCAAGGCCAACGAGGGGGCGCAGCAGCAGCAGCAGCAGCAGTCCAGCGGGCAGCTCCGAGGCCGCTTCTACCGCTCCACATCCATGGCGGACCGATCCAGCCGCCTGCTCGAGAACCTCGACCAGCTGGAGCTCAGGTGGGAGCCCGGGCGCGGCAGGGAGCCGGCGGCTCCGCTCCTCACGGCGGGCGCGGGGCCTTCTCCGGCGGGAGGGGGACGGAGCTGGGTGAGGCTTCCTGAGGCTACCTCGGGAAGAGGATCCCCCTCACCAGAGGCGGTGGGGGCAGGCTTAAAAATGGCAGCTGCTGCGCTGAGGTGAGGTGGCGTGTCCTGGAAACACGAGAGATAGGGGCACGTGTGGATGTATGGGAACAGACGTTTATCGGGGGAAGCGCAAAAGGGGTTTTGTGTTCGTTACGCTTTAGGGCTCGGGGAGCCCTCAGCACACGGGGGATGGCGGGTTGGGTGCGGTGCAGGACAGCAGTGACCCGACGGAAGCCGTGTTCCTCATCCCGCTCCGCAGCCCAGCGGCCCCTGTCCCGCACCTGTCAGGCAGGTGTTTCACAAGGAGATGCAGGAAATACGAGGATGAAACTTGGTGTCATTTGGGCGCTCTAAGGCTCTTGCAAGCCTTTCATCTGCAGTTCTAACTGTGGTGGAGTGTGGTGGTGATGTGTGAGGCTTCATGTCTCCCCAACCTCCCTTTGCACTCCCTGGTTCATCTACGGGTGTTCTTGTCTCATGTGCTTACGTCCACCTCCTCTCTGAGGTTACAGGAACCCACATAACTCTAACATGAGTAGCATCGCATCCTGCAGCTTAGGTGCCTGTTTCTGAAGTACCTGCGAATACAGTGTGTACTCGCTGCGCCAAGGCGCGTCTGGTCTCCTCCTGCTACTTGCCAAATAGTCCCATTTGATTTTTCCCAGCTCGGCAGCATGAGAGGCGATTCCTCGTCTTTAATCATCTCCCTTGTCCTCTCAGCTCTGCCTAATTACACGGTGTCTGTCCCGAGGTGGCTGGATGCGCGGGTGCTATAGGTGTACCACTGATTCACCTCCTGCCAGGACTGTGCCAACACGCCCTTTCCTTCATTACAGCTGCATATTGATCAGCGGCTCTCGCAGAACCACCCACAGTGTTTCTAGGACTTTCCTGTAATTAAGAGAGCCCTGTGGGACATGGGAGTTGCATTCTCCCCTTTCTGCCCACATGGCTTTGCATTAATTGGGAGTGGACTTTATGCGCTATTATGTTAGCCTTTCCCTTGGCTCGACTGAATCTCCTTGAAGTCCCTCACAGACTTCTCTGAATTTGACTAAACCAAATCACTGTCTGCAAACAAGTCTCGCTGCTCACATCCAGGTCTGGCACATGAATATGTAACTGCCAAATAAGCAGCAGGATATGCAAAGATGTGTTTCGCATTCGCTGAGCATCTCCTAACCAAAGCAGACGGTTTGGTTAACCAGAAATTACACCCCAAATTACACTTCCCAGTTTGCTGTGGGTCTTTCAGACAGGCATAGTTCTAAACAAGGAGCAGTTTACAAAGGAAGAGTCAAACTACTTTGATTAAAGTCACTGAGTTCTTGTATTTTTCCTATGCCCAACTAGCCAACACACTTCGTTTCAAAGTTATTTGAATGCCAGGAGGAAAAGCTTCCACTTCTTCATTCTCCAGCCAGTTTAGTTTAGCTATAGACCCTCGAGATACTGCTTGTAAATATAATAAGTGAAAATTTGTTGAAATGAATAACAGCCTTTAATTAAACCCCTTGACAGTCCTCAGTCCTTGAGTTGTTTAAGGTTGGCTGAACCCTGAGACAGCCCTCATCCCTTTGGAAATGCACTGATTTGAACAGCCTTCACTTCTCTCCCTTCCCTTCCACCCCAAGAGCTGCTTTTCTGACAGTACCAGAGTATTTTTGTACCTCCTGCCTGCTGTTTCCAGAGGGACCTTTTCTCAAAGAAAAGTGAATGGGAAAGGGGGACTAATTTGGCTGCCAGGGATTGAGCTCATGGCCAGGGGGGCAGCTGGCACATTTGTCCCTTGTAAGGGCTTGGATCTTCCTGTTGCCCTGACTGCCCATGAGTGCCAAGACATCTCAGGAGCAGCTGGAAGCGGGACCAGAGTCTGTGTCTATGAGTCACCGTGTTCTGGTGGCTCAGTGAACACGCAGTCCAGGGCATAATGGTACATGAGATAAGTCAGACTTTTGCTTGTTTTCTTTCCTAAAACCTTATTTCTTTGTGCTTTTTCTCCTGTTCTCCCTCGGAACAACCACATTCCCCCACCATTCACTTGTATGTCTCCGCTCACCTGACTGCAGAAGCTCAGTCTAAGCAGCTGAGGATGTCAAGGCAAACCCCCCGGTGTTGTCTCTGCCCACTGCGCACAGCTCCGTGTCAGGCAGAAGGCCACACCATCCTCAGATGTTTCTTACTGCCTTTGAACACTTGTTTGCACCTCCAGCTTAACAGAGAGCTGTTTAAGTCAGGAGTTGTGTAAAGGACAGAGTTATTGCAGCTGTCATAAGAAAGTGGGTGTCCAGTTTCTCATCTGGAAACAAAGCGCGGCCGGTCCACCTGTTCCTCTGGGGAATGCTCTGCTCATGGGAATGGCATGTGGGAAAGAAAGGCACTACGCAGCTCATCACGCTCTGACCACGCGAAACCAGAAGTCAGGAATGTTTTTCTAGTGTTAGGTAATGGGTGGAATATTTAGTTGGATGTTCAAGGTGACAAACACACTCCAAGTAAAAATACAGCTGGATATTTTCATCTGTTTGTTAGAAAAAGACCATGTTGCTGCATCAAGATAAGTGATAATTGGGCAAGAATATGAGTATTCTGTGTTCTTTTTGCCTTCTATTCTGTGGCTGGTTGTTTTTTTGAGACTTGGATTGTGTTTCCACTCTGTTCCACAGCAGAGGAATATGGGTGGAAACCGTATTCTCTCTTCCAATCTTCATTCTTTTTTCCCCACATCAGGAAAGGAAAGATTCACACAGACCTATGAAGCTAAAGCACATTTTAGGAAACAAGTTAGGAAAGCAGGCTACAAAGTGTGGACCTGGCACTCTTGGCAGGGGCAGAGGAGGGAAAGGGGTATTGTAGGCTGGTGTCTCTCCCACTGTGGCCTGGGGGCCAGGAGGAGCCAGCGGGACCCTTGCCTGGAGGCCTTGCTACAAGCCAGGGCAGCGAAATGGGGCAGGGATGCAGTGGGCATCTCACCTTGACACAGACCCCAGCATCATTCTGGGACACTGACCATTTTCCTGAGGCTGGTGTGAGTGGTTTCCTTATTCTTTGTTTTCTTCCCCCTAGAGTGCTGTTCTGAAGTGATCCTGTCCAGTTGTTTTGTGACCCAGGTCCCTAGCAGTGCCAGCTGCCCGTTTCCTCTGCTCCTTTGCCTTGTCTTTCTCAAGCCATCTCCTCCTACCTTCTGTTCAAGCTGCAGCTCCTGCTGGCTGGCTGTTGAGGTGCTATGTTTGCTGCCAATACATTATGTTACCATTCTGTGCCTCCACTCTTCCTTCAAGAGCGCTCTGAAACCCAAAGAATTTATTTTTAAGGTTATTTAGTCCCATCATGCTGCTAATTGGTCAAGATGGAAACTCTTAGAAGGGAGACTAGAGGGGAGTCCTGTCATGCTGCTTTCCTGTCCCTTTGCCCCCATGGCTGGAGCTGTGGTGCCTCCTCCACTTGCCATTACACAGTGCCGGGTAGGTGCTCATTTTGACTGCTTTTTGTGGAAGCAAATATACCAAAATCAGAATCCCAGTGGATTTTAGTTATATTGCAGTTGAAGAAGTGGTTAAGATAATTCCCAAGTAGCAATTACTGCAAATAAAATAGTTCTCAAGATTTGGTTACACGACTTTCTGTAAAATAATGTCAATCAAAGTTCCAGTGGGTAAGTTATGGTGGGGATTTTTCAGTACACAGTGATGAATTCTGATCATTTGGCTTTTTGGTCCTATCTCACATAGCAGTAGCTGGCTTTTGGAAGCAGTGATGATCTTGTAGGCACTCTCTAGAATTGCACCAATTCAGGATGCATCTCTGCAATGCAGTTCTTCCGCATTCTTCATAGCACCCAGCAAAGCCTGTGGAAATCAGGGATTGATTCATCTGCTGAAGGCAGAACTTTAGTTTTTATATACATATAATAATTGTATATGTAATAAATTTTATATATATAATAAATTTATATATATATAATAATATACTGAATCTGCTTTAAAAACACTATTGCAATTTTTGATTTTAAGCTCCCCAGTGGCCACGATGCATTTATAAAACTGAAAACACTAGTTTTTTAAAAAGACACGGTGAGGCATTTATGAAAATATTGCTAGACTTGCTAAATTACAAAGTGCAGACATCTGAGGCATGGAATGACTCCACCTGCCTCATTGCTCTTACTAACTCCAAAATAATAATTAAAAGTATTTGCTCTAGGCAAGCATTTGCATTGCATTAACTTTTTCCCACTCCTCCTCAGAATGAACATTAAAGGCAAAGCCTGAAGCTTGTGCTTTCACTGACTAAATTAGGCTAAATATTTTGTAAAACAGAACCATTTTGTGAGCAGGCTGCATGTGAAGTGTGACTATTTATATCCTCAGATGCTCCCATTCTTCAGCGTTCTTTCACCCTCTTTTCTCTTACTGCTGTTCTCTAAGTTACCTGCCCTCAGCCAGCCTTTGAGGAAGGGAGGGAGGAGCAGCAGCTCCATACCTGTCGCAGGAGCAGAAGCAGCAATGAGTCACCACCATTTCAGGGCAGGCTCATGTTGAAGATCGCAGAGCATCTAAGAGACTTACCAATGGTTTGTTTCCCCATTTCTGGCCAGGTTTAATAAACATTTCAGGATAGATGGGTTCCTGTGCTGCTTACAGCAGCTAAACCTCCCAGGCTGTGCGCTGGAAGCATCTGAAACTCTCAGCCGGGTTCACGTGATACACTGCTTTTCTGTGGGGTCTGGGAGTGCAGAGCTGATGGTTTTGGCACAACTCTTGCAGCCAGTTGCAGCTTGACAAGTTCTCTGGGAGCCCCTGCCCTCAGGCCTCCGGGGCAAAGCCAGCGGAGGGGAACGTTTCCATCTTGTCCTTGGCTTCCAAAGTAGATAGTTGCAAAGTGTGCTTTTCTGTATTACTCAGCTGAATGCAAAATACCCTCCTTAAATTCATGGTGGGGAGTAAGGCAAGAACTAAAGACTTGCACTCACATTTCAAGTACAGCATTTTCACATTGCCCATGGCCAGATAGGCCTGTACCTTATGCTATGAAGAGGAGGAGGAGGGCAGACTGGGGGCATTCAACCACACAGCTTCGCAAGACCAAAGTTTTCAGGGAGAGCAGCTCCTGCTGGGCTTTCCCTTTGCCTTCACTGCATCATGTCTGATGGGGAGTCAGTCTGTTTCTGTTCTAGCTCAGCAGCTGATAATAGTTACCAGTTACCTACAGGACTTCTTTTATGGGGCTGTAGTACCATCAGGCTCTGGATATCCAGACTAACCATGGAGTAGGACAGAACAGCACTGTCAGTAAAACAGAAGATGTAAGTCTTACTGGTTTGGGTTTTTACAAATTTTATTGAGTCTTGAAAAGTGAAGGTAAGATACAGGCAAAGGCCATGAAATCGGAGAGGCTGTCTCATGGATAATTAAGAACTGACTGAAGCTGAAGCTTAAAAAAACAGTTCTTGACAGCTATAGAGGTGAACAGCTATTTTATTATTTAAACATTTTGTTTGGTTTGACCATGCTCAGGGTAGAGGCTTTCCGTGATGCAGCATCTGCTATGGAACAAGAGAAAGAAACCCTGCTAGAAATGATCCACAACATACAGAACAGCCAGGACATGAGGCACATCAGTGAAGGTAAGCAGCTGCTTTGCTTGAAGTCAGCCCGTGCCTTAGGGAGCAGCTCTGCTTGGTGTGTGCTACTGGTGAAGGTACAGGCCCTGGAGCCACCTCATGGTTCCCGTATCCCAGGATCCCCTTTTCCTTGACTGTTAACTTCAGATACTGTTGTTCAGCCAGGTGGTGTGCCATGAACAATGCTATGGTGTATATGTGTGTCATGGTTTAAGCTGAAACCAGGACAATGTGACAGCCCATACTCTCTTCAACTGGCTTATTTTCAAAATCAGGGTAATACAGCTTAGCTGAGGGAGGGAAGTTGATGATAATGATGATGCTTAAATACAGATGAAAAACCAGCATTTTAATGGCTTTGAGTTCTGCACAGGAGTGCTACACAGCGTACAGCCTGCAGGAACCTGATGCTGAGGATCATTGTCACGGTTGTGTGATATATGGCATTAAATACATTCCCTAAATGTATGTTTTATATCGGGTGCTTCAAATTGCTGGTTCATTGGCTTTTCAGGAGCTTACATATCAAATATGCTGTGTCTGTGGTTTAGGGAAAAATTGTTTTCAGATAATAGAAACCCATTTTTTTCCTGGCCCTTAATTGCAACTGCTAGTCAAAAATCAGTTTTCTCTTTATGGCCTTCTGGGGTACTGCCTAAATCTCTCCCTCACAGTGGCACAGTTAACACAAACTGGCAAACATGCCAGTTTGGTTAATGAATAATGTTTTCTGATAATACTGTATGCTTTGCTTTAACATGACACAGCAAATGGTGTGTTGGCAGCAGAAAAGCATTGCTTACATTCTTAGGAGAGCTTAATGCCTCATTTCAAATCAGAAGATGCTTCTGTGAAATAAGCAGAACTTGGGCAAAGGCAGAAAACTCATTTCTGTCCCCTGGAAATCTTGATTGCCATTTACTTAAAGAAACAACCTTGCTTATTGCCAAGTTGTAGCACTTTGGTTGTCTTGAGGGGAGAAGGCTTAAACAGGAGAGATTTAGGTTAGATATAAGGAAGAATTTCTTTACTGCGAGGGTGGTGAGGCACCTGAACAGGCTGCCCAAGGAAGTTGTGGGTGCCCCATCCCTGGCAGTGTCCAAGGTCAGGTTGGACAAGAGCCTTGAGCAACCTGGTTTAGGCTGAGGTGTCCCTGACCATGGCAGGGGAGTTGGAACTATATAAGCTTAAGTCCTTTCCAACCCTAACTATTCTATGATTCTATGATGTTATTTGCACAGGAAAGTATTCCCCTGTAATGTGGAATGTATTCTTGATTTCGATGTAGGTGAGAGAGAAGAGCTTAATTTGACAGCTAATCGCCTGATGGGCCG
The DNA here is from genome assembly GCF_033783945.1 of Neopsephotus bourkii. Classification (NCBI taxonomy): domain Eukaryota; kingdom Metazoa; phylum Chordata; class Aves; order Psittaciformes; family Psittacidae; genus Neopsephotus; species Neopsephotus bourkii. Next base: position 1,920,659 of record NW_026900838.1, on the reverse strand, counting down.
AACCCTCACGGTGGAGGTTTCTGTGGAAACCATCCGGAACGCCCAGCAGCAGGAATCCCTCCTGCATGCCACCAAGATGATCGATGAAATAGTCAATAAACTTCTAGATGATCTGGAAGATGCCAAAATCCGCTTAATGTCGCTTTACGGTGCATGTACATCCGACGTGCCAGCAGGACCCATCGATCAGAAGTTTCAGTCTGTGGTGATTGGGTGTGCCATTGAGGATCAGAAGAAGATCAAAAGGCGGCTAGAGACTCTGCTTAGAAACTTGGAAAACTCGGAAAAGTCCATCACGTTGTTGGAGCATCAGAAATCATCTGTCCGACAGTCTTGTAACAGCAAACAGGATTAAACTGTCCTCCGGGCTAGTTCTGGCAAACCGCAGGATAAGCAAATCTCCATAAAAAGCACACAGAAGCTAAGGAAAAAAGATCTCTGTGCAAACACGCAAGTATGTACGCATGCACGACACCAAAGTATCTTTGCAAGGTGCGAGCATTTAATGGGTTTTGGTAGCATCAGCACTTTCTTTTGGCAATAAAGAATGCTCCTCTAGAGTCGATCCTGCTCTGCTGCAAGTTGTAATAGTGCTTCTGCTGAACTGTCAGGAACTGCCAAAATCTTTCCTCCATTCTCCTTGGTTGGTTTTTTTAAGCTAAAGTTGGTTTGTCCTATCATGAGATTTCAGCTTTTCTCTGCTGTATACATAGTGTGCGAACCAGACTTTTGGGGACAAATTGTGGCAATAAATCCAAAACCATTAATAAACTGTTGATGGTATTTTCATAAACCACACTGTCCTGCTCATTACCACATGCAGTTTGAGCGATTGTGCACTGTTCATATGTAGATCAGAGTACTTCCAAGAGACAGACTCATACCTCCCATTTGTAACTGAGGAAGTGAAAAGCAATGCATCCACTCAAAGGTCAGAACCAAGGCTAGAAATGAGCGCCAGCTCCTGCAACCCACCCTTACACATCCTGCCCAGAGAGGCTGGTGGCCTCCTACCACCTGTAGTTCAAAGTTGCTTCGTAATTTTAACATAAAGGGGATTGTGTTTTATCAGCTACTGTTCCGCACCTTCATTTTCCATCATCACCTCTGAAGCTGCAGAGCAGAGCAGTTGAATTCTCAGGTGGCAGGTACCATATTCATTCCTTGTGTAGGATGGGAGGTGCCAGGGCTGTAAACCCCCCGTATGTGTGGAAGCATGCTGTAGTTCCAGGAACCTCAGGAAGCTGTGAGGGCACTGATACTGCTTTCTGTTTGCTGAAATGGCACTTCAGATGATGCTTTCAAAGAGTAAAAGTCACAGCTTTGAGACTGGAAAAAGTCTCCATGAATTTGGTGAGATTAATTTCACAATTCCACTTTAAAAAATCACTGCTTATATTCATGTGGTTAGCTCCTTGTGAACTTTAACAAGCAAAGTAAATCTTCCAGTTGTTTAACAGTATTAAATGCCTTGAAAATAATCCACAGCAGGGATTGTTCTTAGAAACTGTGCTGTGAAGTAGTTAAGTTGAACATAGCTTAGTGATGCTTAGAATATTCCTTCAATACCTGGGGGTTTTAAGGCCATTGTAAGATTATTCAGGCCAAAAGCGTTAAGGGATTTTTGTTTTCCTTTTTAGATCCTCCTCCTGTTTTTTATAGCTCGTGTACAAGTGTTTTTGTTCTCAAGGACAAAATGATCACAATCTCTATGATCTAGGGATAAGGTAATACTGCAGGTTAGACTTACTTAACCTAAGTAAGTTACTTCTTTATTTTTACTATTCTTTTTGTCTGTTTGCCTTCCACTTCCCTAAACCCCACGTTACCTGACCCCCAGGAAGTCTGCAGTACAGCCACTGCTACCCTCTCCTGTGCTTTAGGCCTGCAAGCTGACATGCTACATCCAGTAAAGATCCCACAGATTTGAACAGCCTAAGCTTAAAAACAGTTACCCTGTCCTTAAAAGTTTCTTTCACACAGTTATGCCTGTAAGACACAGCAAAAGACACTTGTTTTCCTCTTTAAAACTGTAGTTATCTTGGGGGCTGCCCAGCTTTAACCAAGCTGAACACGGTACAGCTGCGCAGTACATAAAACCCACCCAGATACCATCAAAGCTTCACTTTTCTCAAGGTCTTCACTCAGTTGTAGTTCCTGTTCTGGAACTCAGTTCCCTGACCTAAAACTACAGACCATAAAAACGTGAATTTTCTCCTATCTCCAGACTCTTTCTTGCCTAAAATGTTCCAATTAATCCTTACTAGTGTGTTAAGCAAGCAACTTATTTTCCTGCGTGCAAAACCACACGTAAGAGGAACCAGGAGTATATTGCTTCCCAGCTTCCCGAGACATCCAGACGAAGAGGCAGATTCATAGCGAGTTCCATTCTACTAAAAAAGAAGAACACAGAACCACACAAAGACCCAACCACCAGTAAGCATTTACCTGCTTCTTTTCAGAAACCTCATGAGGCACCTTTGATACATGAGTAATATTTTAATGCCACTTACAATGTCTACAACGATTCACTTGTCGTTGCATTAGCCAGACCAAGCGTGGAAAACAAAGTGACCAAAAAGCACGGAACAGAAACCTGTATTTCATATTGGAACTGTGTGGTGAAGCCAGAGACAAGGGTTCAAAAATGGCCCTTCTGCTAGGTGGGGGTGCCTAATGTGCTGTTTTGGATCCCAACTGTTCCCAACATACGGACCAGAATTGGGCACACAAGTTTTCTGAGCAGATTCAGGATGCATAGGTACAGGGTTAGAGCGATTTTATGAAATAGGCTGTCAATTAAATGTAACCACAAAAGAAAGACCTGTACCAGACCAAACAGTGATGAAATAAACACATTTAAGTTAAGTTGCATGATACAACTAATCTAACAAGAGAATTACCTCTGGGGATTTTACAGGACCAGCATACACAGAATATTCAGGTTTAAACATTTATTTTCCACTTGATGTATGGTAAGTTATTTTTTTAGGGAAAAAAAAAAGTCATTACATATATTTGAGATCATGACAGTGATAAAAACAGTTCTGACCATTGTGTTTTGACTATTCAGATTCATGTGAACTTGCAAACAAGAGTAAGTCATTCATTAGTAACAATGCACCTTCGCTCTTGCACTGAGAGCAGAATTCTCCTGGTCCAGATTCAGGTTTTTCTGACCAATTTTATTTGGTTCTGCTGAGCCACACTTATCTCGGGAAGAGAAGGAAGAACACTCATGCACAAATTATTTATCAGTATTACCCTACTACCAGAAACCTGAGAATGAGTCTAGTTCAGTAGCGGGACTCGCCTGGCCTTGAAATGATTGATACAGCACTTCTTTGACACAGAAGTGTTTGAAAGTTTCTCTTAATTCTATCACAGCACCTTTCACCTTACATCTAAGCATTGCTGCGTTTTGTCTTCTCTAATTTTGATTACCTGTTTGAATGCCTTATTTCACACAGAAGTATTTTCTTCTCTCAATACTGTCTGAGCATTAAAAAGAAGATAGGTACAACTGTTGCTTCCTACAGGAAGATGGTAAGGTGGTTTTGATGAAAGCAAGCTTGTTGCTCTCTGGTTTATGCACTATCAGCATGCAGGTGTTGCAGCTTCAACCAGAGGTCTATGACTACATTTAGAGAAGCAGCAAGGGTCTAAGTAGTGCCACTGGAATCCAAGCAGCATGTTTGTTAGTTTGCTCTATGACGGAATTCCCACAGAGGGTTCTGCAGTGCAAATCATTCAGTTATTAACTGGTAGCTACCAACTTGGAGAAGATGAATTAAGAGGTTCAAAGTGCGTGTATGCTCAGTATTGTGCAGGTACCCCTGTGTAACCACAGGGAGCGCAACGTGGTCAGCTGCTCAGTTCCCTTTAGTATAACATACAACTGCAGAAGCGACCCAAAGAGCTATGTGTTTATGTGTTGGATACATTGTGTACCCCAGTAAGGGGGGGGGGGAAGATGACACAGTTTACTGAAGCATAAAAAATTAAACAGGAAACCAACTGACAGTATGGTAATTCAGGCATTTTGACTTAAAAAGGTAAGCATTTCTCCAAAATTGTCTGGAGTATTTCATTTTCTAAATTAACCAAACATGCCCCCATGCACAAAAATCCTAGTGTGATCAGTCTTGCAATTCTGAGATTCCTTATTTCCAACTGGAAACACATCCCTAGCATTACGGCTTTGCATCATCAGGGAGTAATGCTCCACTTCCTGAGAGAACACCCATTCATGGAATAGATACAACAGGGGCTTCGGTGTCACGCATAATTCACCAAGGCTTTAACAACTACTGAAACGTTTGGTATTTTAATGAAATGCTATGAGCAGAGAAGAAGTCAGTGTTTGCAATAAAAATTGACGTGGGTGCTAAATGTCTAGGCGTGCCTTTCCATCCAAAAGGCGAAAGAAAGTTCCTCCCACTGAAGACTGAGGTGAATACCTAAAGATTCCTGCAATGCGGAAGTCATCTGGTTTCCATCTCCACACTAACCCCAGTAGGATAAAACAATATTTTCAAGCAAAGCACATGCAGAACACTCCCCAGAAAAATGCTAATGGGACAGTCTCCACCTCAGTCATTCTCATTGGAGAACAATCACTGCAAAGTCACAACAAAGACTTAAGATGGGAATGGAATGGAAAGAAATGAAAGCTCACTGTTACTCAATGCTGCAAGTCTGTATTCCTATGTTATAACGTGTGTTCCAAATTTCAACGTATCTTAAATTTTGCAAGTCTGTCAAGTCTCCACCTATAAACATTTCTACTCGGTTTTCAGTCCTTAGAAAAGTGGTTTATAATGACACACCTTAAATACAAATGGCTTATGTAATAATATGACGTCTACAGTATAACACGTAATAGTACAAATGGTCATTATGTGTCATACAGACTTATTTTTCAGTACTCTGTACAAAGTCAAACAAGGCAAAAAGGATGTTTCCGACACTCTGTGGCTTGTTTCTTTTTCAAGAAAAATTAATTAAAAAAGGTGGAAGTGGCAGACAGACAACAAAATGTGAAAGTTTCCATATTAAAAAGTTGTCCAGACTCTTCACGCATACGCTCTGTCCTACACCATGAAGTTGTAAGGTGGCCCCATGATGTACAATCATAAGTCTTATGCTAAGTACCTTATTTCTGAAATTGAGAAGACTCCTCCATGTATACATACATACATACATACATACATGGATTAAACACACTTGTTAAAAAAACAAAGATCTTTATCAGGAGAAATTATAGGAAACATTACAGTGAAGTACACACAGTTTGCTGCACTAGCGAAGGGGATCAAGTGCCTTGGAGGCCACCTTAGTGACAGCAATAGGAGATGCTCTAACAGCTGGTCAAAGAAACAACGGTACTTGGTAGAAAGTCTAACATAAGTAATGTAAAACAGGTTTGAGAGATCTCTGGTGTTTGTGCATAATTCACCAACCACTTCTCTCCCTGCAGGCAGTGGGAAAAAACACATTTCAGTTTTCACACTCATTGACTTAGTAACAAAGTAAGTCAAGCTTTCTACATGAATTCACACAGTGAAAAGTCCTTCCTCCAAAAATACGTCAGATCACTCAACCCACTTTCACTCTCATACACCATTTACAAAACTATTAAAACTCTGAATTCCTTCAAGCAGCATATTTTGCATTTGTCACTGGCAGGTTTGTTGTAGAAATCCTAGAAAGTTAAAACTATACCATACAAAACCATGTAAACAAAAAGGATACTTTTTACAAGGCATGTGTGCTCTTGGAGAAGATTAAAAAGTGTTTATTTTTGGTCAATAAAAGATACCTTGCTTAGCATTTTTAACAGCACCGTAGTGATTTAGGAGCCTAAGCCCGTATTACTTGAAGTTAGATTTGGACTCCTAAATATCTAAATCAATTCTGTAGCGTTATTTAAGCACTTTGAGCAATTTTTGCCATGTCTCTGATCCTGCAGAATCAGATTTTGTGTAGCCAGCAGCTAACTTTAATGTGAGATGACATTCAAGAATGTCTCACAAATGTAATTCAGTCACCAGCTGCAAGGTTTTTGGATCCTCCATGACTTAGTTTATGGTATCTACGAAACAATTTTCCAGAGAAGTGGTTTGTGACACAATGTTGCCAAGTTCCTTTTTCATAGACAACAAGGATACAACAACCGAATTTGAAGGGAAATATGATTATATGTTTCTTCTGAATATCTATTAGTGTCAAAGACCCTGTTATTTGTTCAACTGGTTAAGACAGAGAAAAACAAAATTATAAAAACATTTGTAGCACTGCATTAAGTAAAAAGGAGCATTTTTGGCACCATACATTTTTAAATCTAAGCTTTTAGGCCCAAAGTAGAGCAAGTTAAATATACACAGTGGTGGCTGGGAAAGCCTCATCTGAAATGCAACATTCTGAAAGGGAACTTTTTTTGGAAGATGCTATTTTATGCTCACTGGCTGATCTCCAAGTAACAAATACACTGGAATTTAGCCTAAATATTCACACCAAATGTTTACATATACCTCACCACTCGTACATAACACAAATATATTGCACCAACAGAACTGCCAGAATCCGTATAATATAGTCAGACATATAGTGTCTTCTTTTTGTTCTTCATTTATCTTCTTAGTGTCCTGTCTAACCTATTCTACTGTTTTGTTTGAAATTTAGCTTCAAGGTTGCTGCTTTACCTTTGCCCATAGTGTTATGATGTCCTGGTTTCAGTTGGGATAGAGTTATTTTTCTTCCCAGTGGCTGGTGCAGTGCTGTGTTTTGGCTTTAGTCTGAGAACAATGCTGGGAACACACTGATATTTTAGTTGTTGCTCAGCAGCGCTTACCCTGATCAAGGCCTTTTCAGTGTCATGCTCTGCCAGTGAGGAGGGGCACAAGAAGCCACGAGGAAGCAGAGACAGGACACCTCACCCAAACTAGCCAAAGGGGTATTCCATACCACAGCACATCATGCCCAGTATATAAACTGGGGGGAGTTAGCCGGAAGGCCTGTATCACTTCTCAGGTCAGGCTGGATATCGGTCAGTGGGTGGTGAGTGGTTGTATTGTGCACCACTTGGGTTTTCTGAATTCTCACTTATCTTTTTTTTGTTGTTGTTGTTCCCTACTATTATCAGTATTGTTACTGTTGGTGTTATTTCTATTATCTGTAACATTGTACTTTAGTTATTACACTGTTCTTATCTCAACCCCTGGGGTTTACGTTCTTTTGATTCTCCTCCCCATCCCACCTGGGAAGGAGGGAGGGATGTGGCAGTGAGCAAGCGGCTGTGTGGTACTTGGTTGCTGGCTGGGTTTAAACCACGACAAACAGTCTGTACCTATACGTGTAAGTATTACCCTTGTGCTAAATGTGCTTTGCAATTCAGCAATACCTAGTTCATAGCTCTGGAAATAATTCCTTGAAAAAGAAGCTTGCCTAATTTATACGAAGTGCACGGGGCAGCCGCGGTTCTGTGTTTTGCCACCAGGTGTCTCACTCCGAACACCCAAAACAACTGCATCAGCAAGGTTACATAAATCCACCCTCTCTCAAGGATCCCATAGGCACAAGATTTGCTAAAGCACTGGTAAAAATACCTCTACAGCTGGCTTTATTCTGTATTCAATTGCACAACTTCATCCAATTCACTGGCTTGGTTTTTTTTCCTCCCAAAGTGGTCTAAAGTATGCTGCAGTTGCTGAAAGGACTTCTGTTTTTCTTGGTCCTCTGTTTGTTTGGTTTCAGGTTGATGACATCTCCTCCATTAAGAGTGCTAGAATTCTGGTTGGAGTCACTTCCACCATCTGTGTTAAAAACACCTACAGAATTTAAAGACAAGAAAAGTATTTGTATTTCTTTACTTCTTGTAGCACAATGTATTAACACTTCAGACACAACTCTTACTACTGCATAGTAGGGCACCTCAAACGCACTCTAGTTTTTAACGGCTTTTCCTACTTCTGAGTCAATTTTGCAGCTAAATTTGAAGGACAGCCAGTTGGAATTACTAGCCAGGCAGTACTGAAAGCAGGTTTCCAGCTATATAATTGAAGGGCAGCATATGCATTCATCTGCATACGTGTATGCTACTAATAGCATGGTAACAAAGTTATGATTAGTTGAGTAATGTAATAAAAGAAAAACATGACAATTTTGAAGTTGGAAACTGCTGAGATAAAGGTAAGGAAAAAGCCTGAATAAAAAGGGGGTGTTTTAAAAAGGAAAATAAATGAACTAACTCAGAAATGCTTTAAAAAAGGACTATGGAAGTTTGGTATTCCCTTAGAAAAGGCAGTTTACAAACACCTTCTGATTACATGCCAGAATCTTTCACCATGAGTCTCCTGTAAATCCACACAAAGATGAGTAACACTGATACTAATTACATTAAAAAATCCAGCAAGCACCCTTTCTCCAAGTCTTTACACAGTATTTGTTTAAACAGACTTAATAAAAGGACGCTTGCCAAATGTTTGCTAGAGACTTTAGAGTATCAGTTTAACAGCTGTGTTAACTTTAGAGTCATAAAGTTATTTTACAGAAGGAAAGAAGACAATATCCTAAGACAGGAACGTAACAAACCCTGATTCACCTTGTATTAACTCCATAAGGAAATGGGTAAAACCATAAGCTGTGATGGCACAAAATAATGTTTCTGCTTTTTTATAACAGTATACATACCAATCTTGTTACTGCTTGTATGTACTAGTTCTGTATCTTCGGCTGTCTGTTGCTTGAGCCTTTGAAGATATTTATCAGCTAAGTACTTAAAAACTGGAATGTAATAAAAAAAAAGTATGCTTAAATATAATCTTCATATCAATACTAATGCCTCTGTATCAAAATTCTGTGTGGTGACAGGTTTAGTATGATCTGTTAAGTGATTCTCTCCCAGCATGCCTGCATACCTAAGCAGAATCCAGGTTAATCCAGAGTCTACCCAGGTTTTACAGCCTGCAGTACTGCTCTTGCACAGCAGATAGAAACATCTCAATACTTCTATAATAAAGCTGGCACATAACATTTTGCCAAATGTGCAAATTCGTACCACCTGGCACTTTTTTAAGTTATACGGGAATTTAACATACTTTTTTTTTTTTTTTTTGCAAGAAGTCTTAGAATAATAGCAGTCATGTAAGGTTAAGTCTGTTAATAAAACTTGGCAGGAACACTGCTCCAATTAAGTAATGCTACCCTCGTTTGTATTGGGATATAAAAAGTCTACCTAGGATTCTGGAAAAAAAAATCCCCATCCAACCAAACCAAAAGCTATAGGAGAATTTTCAGAACCTATATTCATTATGATTATTTATATTCAAAATTAATAACTCATGCAAAGATACAGAAACATTTTATATTTTGTCTTCCAGATTCATCTCCCAAGGTAAATAAAATTAACAGAGAAGAAACAAGTAGTTTACTATTAAGTTTGCCTGATTAAGCTAACAAAGTTATCAGAGACTCATATTTATTCAAACCTACCCCACAAAAGATAGTGACCAAAGTCTGTAACAGCAGTATTATGAAAGTAAATATATACACTTAAAAGTGATACTTAAGAACTAGTCAAATATCACCTGCAAGAGAGCCAATCTTGTACTTTATTTAACTAAACTATTAAGTGTTTCTATCAGTTAATAACAATTACAGAATAGTCTGTTCAACAATATGTATATTGTAGTAATTGAACTTACACTTCGTTTTTTTCAAAGCCCAGTGCTTTTATGGCAGTCATTAGGGACTAAGCAGCTTTAACACACTGGCACTTCTAAATATTGAAGCTGTGCACTGATTGTGGAAGGGAAGATGTACACAACGAAACAGGCCTAATACACTGATACCAAGTAATTCTAGCTATGTTTAAAGTGTGCTGCTAAGGGAAATCAAAAGGCCAACAGCATGCAACAACCTGCAAAGTAACAAAGCAGCTCCAAACTGGAGCACTGTTCCCCACTGCAGAGCAGAGGGCAGGACAAACACTGCTGCACTTCATACCTTCCGTTACGTTTAGGTCTTCCTTCACAGAGGCTCGATAGAACCTTAACTTCAGCTTTTTTGCCAGTGCTTCTGCCTCTTCACTGCACAACAGAAGAAGATTGTGTAAACACTAATTTGTATTATTTGTCAGCATTTATTCTTACAGACAAAATGCTTCTTGGCAAGTTAAGCATGGCAAGGTGGGCTGAGAAACTCAGTCAAAAAGTAGGTGTTCCTTATTTGTTTACAGTATTTCCATTATAAAAAGATGGTATTTTACATGCATTTTCTCTATGACCAGAAATAATTCCTTTTCAGTACTTATTGACTTCATTAACTAAAATTTCCCAAGGATTCAAAGACAGGTGTCAGTGAAACCAAAAGGAAAAAGGCTGTAATTAACAGCACTAGAATCAGAACAATTACTACTGCAAAGTCAAAACAACAATCAAAAGAGTAATCCTTAAGTATATTTTAATGAAGCAGTAGACTCATCAGATGAGTGCAGAGGTGAAATCAAGGATTACTTTGTGAGGTGAAAGAAAACTTGTGCTAAATTTTAAGGAAAAGTTGAGGAAACTTATGAAAATGTCACCAAAGGAAATCACGTCATCAGACACATGGTGCTACTGAGGCAGACGGAGTATTCTGAGAATGAAACCTAAGTGACATACCATGAATAAAGGAGGAGTTCAAATGCAATTTTGCTTTTCCTTTGAAAAATCCTCAGAATTCTTTGCAGAGGGAGTAGAAGCTGATTTATGTCATCAATGATAGCAAACAGAGAATAAAGAAAGCCAGTGCGGGAAACAACAAAAAGAAGAAATAATTTAAATCTCTTTGGAAGATGGCAGAAACAAAGAAGTGGAGAATGATCGACTTCATCGTGCAATATTTTCTACATGATATGCTGTGGTAAATGAAAGTTAGCATTTGTTAAGCTGATTCGATGGCACGAATGAAATTGGTCATATATACAATGGCAGAATGAATCAACAGTAACATCTGTAAAGAAAAATACAGTGAAGAAGGGACAGCCCCATGCAGTTGGAGAATATTACCAGGTATGGATTTCTACAGAGTTATAATGTTTTAACTAAAAATGAGCAAGAAAAACAAATTAAAGTGAAGCAAAGAACATTGTTACTTTTCTAAACATCCTGTTTAATATTTCATCATCATTTTAGCACGCATTCACTAGGCAAACTAGACAATGTAACCTCACTGGTGCATAAGAGTTTAACAGGAGAGAAAATTTACAGGTTTAGAATCTCTGATTAAAAAAAGAGAAAAATGACAGAAAGAATCTTATCATGGCATAACCGAACTCTTCATGTTATTCCTTTGTTTGTCTGGCTGACACTTCAGAGGAAGGCATGAAGCAAACAGAAAGCTCCTAGTTTTGCAAGCACATCTGCCCAAGCAACTACACTCATGCAACAATACCTGTCACCTGTGCTCCTAGGGCGCGTTTCAATCCAGGGTATAGATTTGATAACCGTAAGTCTCCATCATGAACTCCCATAAATATATATATTTTAAATGTGTGCATATAGGGGGCATATATTGTGCTTTAAAAACAGTAAGATAAAACTCCTACTTCTTTATGCAAGAGTCATCAAGAAGATCAATCTTATTCTGCACAAGAACTGTGGGAATGTCTCCAACTTCAGTCACAACTTTTTGCTTCCAGGTAGGGATTGCTTTGAAGGACTCTCTGTCAGTTGTAGAAAATACAAGAACACAAGCCTGGGCTCCTATAAATATACAAATCAAGTACAAATACAAATAAATACACATCAACCAACCAACAAATGAACAAAATTATCTATAAAGTATTTCAAATATGAGGGATTTCCAAGTTTCTCCCATAAAAGTACACTTTTACCACCACAAGTGGTGGCTTGTGTTAAAGCAATGGTCATATATTACCCAGATGAAAATAGATTGCCATATTATTTTGATCATTATACCTATCCTTCATGATATCTATGGGCCTGTTACCTTTCAAGCTATTTCCAGCATGCTGCATGCATGCAGGGGAGGGAATAGCATGGATGTGGAAAGGCTGGAAAAAAGAGAAAGAGAGGTTTGCTTGTTGTTCACTGTTTTCCAGACAACTTAATGGCGGCCAGATATTTTTTTGCATGCAGGATCAGTAAAGCACACTGCAAGTTATTCTTTGTGCTACAGCCATTTTGATGTTGAAAAGCTGAATTTTTTTTCTCAGAGGGAGCTGTGATTACTTCAAGTAAATTGTTTCCTAGCTTTTTGGAGAAAATAAGTGTATTTCTAATTCATACTCGTTCAATCACAGCACTATGATAAATTAAAGAAAGTGTTTTATACCATTTTTGTTATGATTTTGTAACAGCCTTAACAAACAACAGTTTAAACCTGCCAATACTGAGAAGTTCTTTCACAGACGATTAGTAAGTGGATTTTGACTGTCAGTAGCCCTTTGTTATCCTCAAGAAACTACTTTTATTGCATATGAGCACACAGAGAAACACACTAAAGTTTATATGCCTTCAGCATATTTGCTCTTTAGTAACAGAATGTAAAGGAAATGGATAGCTGACGTCTTTGAGACTAGTGTCATCTTGTGGTGAATATCACAAACTAATTACACATAGAATGAAAAATTATTTCATCAGTATGATTTTTTTTGTATCTCTTGAATTTCACCAAGTACCCCCCATTCCTGTATTCTGTTTGTCTTTGTATTTCTGTGACAGAAAGCACTCAAGTTCTTTTATTAGGTTTCCTTTTATTTAGCTTTTAAAAACCAAGTTCAGTCTATCTTTACAAGTCTTCCTATGCTCTTTCAAATTCCTTCACGTGCTATTAGGATCCTTCTAGTATGATTTTACACAGAATAACTACCCTCAACTTCAAACCAAGTTCTACCAAAAAAATTGTAGCAATGTAGTCTTCCATAATTTTCATTATTATTTGTGTTCTAAAATTCTGTGTGTGTTACCTGATGTCCACACCATATTCTAATGTATGCAGTTATTCTAATCCTGTGAGATAGGTATAAAATTAATTATTCTTTCCAAAGCAGGTTAGTTTGCATTTGTCGATGCTGAATTTAATTTAACCTATCGTCTGGCAAACCAGCTTAATAAAGCCTCCCAAGTTCTTTGCTCTACTAGAAATGAGAATTTTTATTAAGACTCTCACCATCAGTAAACATCACCTTGTTCAGTTTTTTAAGACTAAGAAATCTATTGTGAAGTTTCCACTCTAAGAGACTTTGACTTCACCTCTCTCCTTCCACCCATTCCTTCTGAACTCTAAAACATGGAGATAAGTGGGCAATAATAAGTTCAGAGGGCAAAGTTCTACCATATGGTAGTTAATAAGGGGGTGGCTTACATCACCAGACCTCCTTATTCAAACTACATATAGTACATGTAGAATGCAATGGACAGGGACAGTAAAAATAACTCAGTCTTTTTCCTAGCCATTGGATAATTAGTTTGTCAAGAACTGAATCGTGGAATCTTTGCCAAGTTGTTCATATTTCCCATGTTAAAAACCAAAAAGGCAAGATTTTCACAACCACTGTTATATGCAAAGAAAGCCTAAGCATGTGATTTGTAAACTGGCTAAATAGATGAACTGCCTTTATAAGACTGAGTAATACCATTTCCATTTCATGAAGTTAATAGACTTTCCTTATCACTCTATTGTGTTAACATGTTCAAGGCAACCTGTACTAACGAGAGAACTATCCTGCCTAGTAAACTATCTTTCTAAGATGACTGGTGGATTTTTTTCCCCTTGGATTAATTTCTAAGGGCCTCAGCCATAACTTTTGGAATATTTACAAATACATGTCTTACAGAAGTAATAAAACACTTCCAGAGGGAAAACATAACTTTGTGTTTGACTGTTTGAATGGCTATGTTCTGTGTAGTTTCTGCACAGGCATTTGTCTCATTTTGGTTTACGATTTTTAAAGGGCACTGCTGATCATCCTGCATAAAGTGGCATTTAATTAAGACAAAGATTTTGCATGAAGGGGAAAAACATTTAAGAATTGAAAAAGGCAAACTAAACATGCTGTGCACAGACATGGAATAACTAACACAACACAAAGATAGGAAAGTATTTCAGAGATGTGCAAACAAACTGTCAAACAACAAACATGGTATTTTCACCTCTGTAGTAGGCCTTAGTTATTGCATCAAATTCTTCTTGACCTGCAGTGTCCCATAACATTAGTCTGACATCTTCATCATTAACTCTGAAATAAACAGTGCATTTTTTTAATCCACACAGTGAACAAAACTTATTCAAAACAACTGTCATGGAAATACTTCAATTTGTACAACCGCAGAATAATCCAAGTCAAACTTCACATTAATGATGGTTCACCTCTGTAACATACTACAGCAACAGTCCCTCAATTGCATTATAAGCTCTTTACTGACAATATGTATTACATATTCCTCTTCCTTTCCCAGACATCAAAACAAAACTTAGGTACTTGAATAATGGCCCTTTTGTCTTTTTAATCATCTTATAGGCTTTACAGAATTTTCTTACTTCTCATTTTCCGTTTTATCAAACACAACTGGGAATTGCCTGCTTATATTGCATACAGACTAAATCTATAGCATATTTCTTTTTCCACAGTAACTTTTATCTATACTGACTAATAAATTTGTATTATCCTTTTATCAAAAGCACTTCTATTTCTTCCACAAGAAATTAAAAAAACAAATAAAAATTAACAGGTGGTAGAATACAAAGGAAACTTGTCAAAATTCTCAGTACAGAGGTTCCAAATTTTAGTTATAATTCTAAATCTTGGACGGAAAACAGAATGATATAATTTTAGCCCACACACAAGGAGAAAACAACTCCCTTTACTGTGCTTCAAAAGCAGCAGGCCTTGTCTTCCAAGCCTTCATATATCTCAGGATGGCAAAAGAACAAACAAAGAAAGGGAAAGGTAAAAATCAATAGCATAGCAACTGTTTAATACATACTGGATTTGTCTTTCCAGGAAATCTACACCAATAGTTTTCTTGTAGTCTTTTGTAAAAATCCCTTTACAGTATCGCTGAATCATGCTGGACTTCCCAACAGCTCCATTTCCTACTACTACCACCTTGATAGCCACCTCCATATCTTCTTCCAACATCTTTGTGTCTCAGGTGACTCTGGCTTATTCAGGAAACAATTGATTCTGTAAACAAAGTAAACGGCTATGTTCAGAAAAGCGCTGTGAAACTAAAGCAAGAGGAAAGATGATCACACGCATCAGGAATCGCACAGTACAATTTATCTCCATCTCTGTCATGGGCTGCTTAAGTGACCTTGAGCAACCTCCTTTCAAGAGGACAGCAATAAAGTCCCCCCTGAGCCTTCTCTTCTTCAGACTAAATCACCCCAGGTGCCTCAGCTGTTCCTCATCAGACTTGTGCTCCAGACCCTCCACCAGCTTCGTTGCCCTTCTCTGGACCTGCTCCAGCACCTCAATGTCTTTCTGTAGTGAGGGCCCCAGAACTGAACACAGGATTCAAGGTGTGGCCTCACCAGTGCTGAGTACAGGGGGATGATCACTGCCCTGGGCCTGCTGGCTATGCTATTGCTGATATAGGCCAGGATGCCATTGGCCTTCTTGGCTGCCTGGGCACAAGCTGGTTCATGTTCAGCCGCTAATAAGCGCCCTTTATGGTCCTTATGGTCCTTTTCCACCAAGCAGCTTTGCAGCCACTCTCCCTAAGCCTGTAGCACTGCATGGGGTTGTGGCCCAAATGCAGGACCTGGCACTTTGCCTTGTTGAACCTCATACTATTGGCCACAGCCCATCAATCCAGCCTGTGCAGATCCCTCTGCAGAGCCTTCCTACCCTCCAGCAGATCAACACTCCCACCCATCTTGGTGTTGTCTACAAACTGACTGATGGTGCACTTGATCCCCTCATCCAGAACATTGATAAAGATACTAAACAGAACTGGCCCAAGTACAGAACACCATTTGGGACCAGCCACCAACTGGATTTAACTCCATTCACCACCACTGTTTCGGCTTGGCCATCCAGACAGTTTTCTAGCCAGCAAACAGTACACCCGACCAAGCTATGAGCAGCCAGTTTCTACAGGAGAATGCTGACCAGTTCTGCTGACCCCCTCATTATTTTTTCAAGAATCAAAACCTCTACCATTTCATGATCAATATGCCCAAGATGGCATCCAGCCAACACACTGCCCACAGGTCCTTCTCTGTGTAGAAATAACAGGTCAGGCCTTGCCTAGCTGGCTCTCTCACCAGCAGTGTCAGGAAGTTATCTTCCACACATGCCAGAAATCTCAGGGACTCTTTCCTCTGTGCTGTACTGTATTTCCAGCAGACATCTGCTGACTGAAGTCCCCCAAAAGAATAAGGGCCAGTGTTTGTGACACTTCTCACAACTGCTTAGAGAATATTTTGTCTGACTCTTTATTCTGGTTGGATGGTCTATAACAGACACCCACCATGACAGCTGCCTTGTTGGCCTTCCCCCTGATTTTTATCCATGAACACTCAACTCTATCATTAGCATCATCAAGCTGTAGACAGTTAAAACACTCCCTTATCATACAGGGAAGGACCTTGCTAGCACACTGCTCCTCAAACACTGGTGTGCTGCCCGCAGGCTTATCTCTCGCAATCCTGGTTTTAGCCCTTTCCCCCTTCAAATCTAGTTTAAATATCCTTCAGTGAGCCCTGCAAACCCCTGTGTTAAGACACTTTCCCTCCTTTGAGACAGGAGGCCTGTTGCCAGCAGATGCGGTGCCCTGTAGACCGATCCATAACCAAAGAACCCCAGATTCTGCTGGTGACACCAGGCTAGGAGCCAGGTGTTGATCTGTGGCTCTGCCTGTTTCTTCCCTCTTCATTCCCTGCAACTGGCAGGATAGAGAAGGCCACTTCTTGTGCTCCTGATCCCTTAACCAGTTTTCCCAAGGCCCTGAAGTCTCTTCGTTGCCCTTCTTGTTACAATTGCATCGCTGTCTACCTGGTAAAAGCTGGGCTTCCCCTGCCTTTTGCTGTGCCAGGATATCATCACAGTAACACTCTGCATCTGCAGAGTGGCAGATTTTCCCCCAGGAGATAAGTAACGCCCCTTTCAAAGAAGAAAATACGCCTATTTTAAAGACTTTGCCCACACACAAGCGCCCCGTGCCGGAAGAGCCGGGTATCCGATACCCTCGCTCCCGCTCGCTATGCAGATAACGTGTCTGGTTGCATTTAACACCAGGACACGCACATTTTTATCGGGTATTCGTCAAACACCGCTAATCCCTCGCCAGCTCTGCACCCACGGCTCCGCATGGCCGGGACCTGCCCGCGGCCACCTCCCGGCCCCGGCCGGGGGGAGCCGCCGCCACAGTCACACCGAGAGCGGAGGCTCTGCTCCCCTCCAGCAGCCCCAGCCCCATCACCACCCGCCCCGCCGCCTCCCCAGCCCCGCACCCTCCATCGCCCTCCCGCCCCGGAGCTCCCCCAGCCGCCGGCCGGCGCCTCGATTCCCTCCCGCCAGCCTGCGGCCCCGCACACCAACCGGTTCCCTTGCAGGAGCGGGGCGGGCGGCTCTCCCTCAGAGGGCTCGGCGGCAGCTCCACCTCAGCGACGGCGAGGCAGGGAGAGAGGCAGGGAACGGGGAAAGGAGGGGAAGCGAGAGGAAACAGCTCGCTGGGGCCAACCCAACCCGGACGCACATCCCGGCTCCCCAGGCCGGAAGCGCCGTTAGGACTGGGGGCGCCGCTCAGGGAGGTGCCTGCCCACTGCCCCCCCCTCCACCTCCGCGGCGGATCTTGGCTGGGGATGGGTGGAGGGGAAAGCGGCGGCGGGAGACGGGCCTGCCCTCCCTTGGGGTCTGGCTTCGGGGTCGTTGCCGCCCGAGAGCGCAGTGGTGAATGCGATGTGACCGCCTGGTTGTGAGGGGCCTCGGCTGGGTTCCTAAGGGGAAATCATCTTCCCGCCCCCCACGTGCCTTCATCCCTGCTTCGCTCTCTGTCCGGCGGCCTTTCTTCCTCTCCGCATCTTCCGCGGGTAACGAAACAGTGTGTGACCAACCGTGGCCATTCCTTAGGCTATTACTGAAGGCAGCTGCTCTTCATGTGGGCAGTACCCGTGGGGTTTTGACCAGGGTGTGGCCGTGCCAGTTTCAGCCCATTACCGTGGCACATGGTCTGCAGCTCCCACACTTACGTAAAACAGAATATGCTAGGTTTTAGTGTAATTGTAGGCGTGATAGCCTAAAGATCTGAAGATCTTCCATTGCTAGGGTTGTGGCTGGGTTTTGTGGGTTTTTTTCTGGGGGGGGGGGGGAGATGAGGTTGTGGTTTGGTGTTTGTTTTTTTTTTAAATTTGGTTTGGGGTGTTTTTGTGGTTTTCTTTCGTGGCGTTTTGTTTTTTTGTTTGTTTATTTTGGGTTAGGCTGATAAAAGATGCCTCCCTGCCTAAAAAACCCTTTCTCTTTCCACATTGCAAAGTGCATCTTGCTACAGGGAGTGGCAACTCTCAGTGCCCCCACAGCACTCCAGATACTCAAGTATGGCCAAGTAACACTTGGGTATTGCCATGTTAAGTTGCTGAAAACTGCCTTGCACACCAGCAGGCTCTCGGCTCCTGTCCCGTGCTTCCCAGCAGGGGAGGTTTACATTGAAGAGTAGGGGAAATTTCTTCACCAAAATGGTTGTGAGGCACTGGAACAGGCTGCCCAGAGAAGGAGTTGAGTCACCATCCCTAGAGGTATTTAGTAGATATCACATGTGGTGCTCTGGGACATGGTTTAATGTTGGACTTGGTCAGTGCATGGTTACAGTGCATGGTTAATGGTTAGACTTGATGATTCAAGATCATCATTGGTCTTTTCCAAGCTAAAGGATCTTGTGATTCACTGGAGTCAGTTGGTGCTGCTTGTGCCTAGATAAACACCTTTTGGAGGAGCGTGTTTCACAGATACACCTCAAAAGAATAGTTAAATGTTAGGCATGCAAATTAATGCTTTCATTTTGTTAATGCTGATCCCGCTGCTAGTCTCAGTCTATCTGATGCTAGAGCTTGTGTGTGCCAAAAGGCCTTGAATTAGAGAGCCCTCCTATTAACTCCAAGATAAATTTGTTACCAGCCTAATGCCCACGTAATTAATGTCAGAAATACTGCTTTGTGTACTTCCCAGGTTTCATCGTTGGGGCACGTGGCTGGATTAATCTTACCTAACCCTATACTGCAAGCATTCGTGGTGTGTGGTTTACCTTTAGATGGCTGTCAGGTAGCCCAGATGAACCACTGCCTCAGTTCTCCCTGTTCACTGGAAAGGGAGCCTGTGGCCACAGCTGTATGGGATTAGAAGAGACATTCCCCATTTTGAGTGCTGTAATTTAAACAGCAAGTTAGTGACTGCTGTAAATAATTATAGTTTCTAATTTTGTGCTCTTTGAATTCTATATATTGTGTAATGCTTTCATGAAGTGTAAGGCTGGGACAGGTACTGTGACCTGTCTGCCATACTGGCAATGTGCATGTATTTCTTTGTGAAACCCCAACAATCCAGTGAGGCTAAACTCTTCCAGCATGTCTTACATGGGTATATTGAGAGCAATTCAGGAAACTCTTCTTATGATGTCCCACCAAGGAACAAGAAGAATGGAGGAACTGATACATTCAGAGATATCAAAGCTTTAGCATATATGTGATTTGGTGACTCGTGGTGAGATCAAACAGCAGTGTGACTTGTTTGCAACTAAAACAATTTTACCTCTTTTTCTGTGTGTCTAAATTAAAATTCCAGTCACTGGATCTTACTACATCTTTTCACAGAGATTGACTAGCACCTATTCTTGGATATGTTTTCCTATTCCTGGATATGTTCTCCATTTGCAGGTTCCAGGATGCACTAATGAAATCAGCTGTGAAACTTCTCTTCAAGAAACTGGGTATCCCAAGCCCTGCAAGACACCTATCATAATGTGATAGCATTATCATATAATGCTGTAAGCATTATAATATGATTTTCAGCATCTAGACCACTTTCTGTGACATTCCTTTGCACGCTTTCCAGTATTTGGATGTTGCAAGCAGATACACCAAATTAGGAAGCAGATGATACCACATTTGTGTTATAGTAGTATACATACAAAGGTCAGGTAACTTAGAATCACATCATAGAATCACATAATGGTTTGGGTTGGAAGGGACCTTAAAGATCATCTAGTTCCACCCCCCCTGCCACAGGCAGGGACACCTTTCATTAGACCAGGTTGCTCCAAGCCCCATCCAACCTGGCCTTGAACAGTGCCAGGGATGGGGCAGCCACAGCTTCTTGGGGCAACCTGTTCCAGCACTTCACCACCCTCGCAGGGAAGAATTTCTTCCTAATGTCTAATCTAAATCCCCTCTCTCAGTTTAAAGCCATTCCCCCTTGTCCTATCTCAATATGCCCTTGTAAAAAGTCCTTATTCAGCATTCTTGTACTTTCTACCTTCTACTTTGTATTCCCCCTTTACAGACCCCTGAAAGGTCATTCTAATCCCTTTTGCTGTACTGTTTCAGCAAGGTCTCCTGTTACAGAGAGTTCTCTGTACGTTCTGTGATTACTGCTTTCCAAGGCACTTTTTTAAACGTGAGCATACAACCCATATATTTTTTCCAGATGTATTATGGTGCAGTTATCTACAACGAAATTATTTTGTTTGACTGCAAGGCAAATCAAATTGATCCATAACAGGAAAGTAACATCGTCCTTTATTAAAATCGTGTTTGTTAATGGCAAGCTTGACATGAATTGTCTGATTTATCAATAAAAATGTTAAATAGCCTTTCACCAAGAGTCCTTGGGAGTCCCATTAGAGTCACTGTAGTTGCTGATATCTCCATAACCAAAACTAGGTTTTGAAATCTCTGTGAGCCAGTTTAATGCATCTGCTGCATGCCCTGTTGTTTTTTTTCTGCATAGTGTATGCATTTAGGCAATACAATCCAAAGGGGAACTTCTTGACATGTTTTCTGTGCAGATATGCTGCCCATGGTAGGGGGGTTGGAACTAAATGATCTTAAGGTCCTTTCCAACCCTAACTATTCTATGATTCTGTGATGGACTTTCAGTCACTATTTCTGTTAATATGATAAAAATTCTTCCATTTATAAAAGTGTATATTTTACTATATTAATTCCTTTTAAAGTTGGATTTTAGATTCACTGCTCATATAGAATACCTAGGAATTGAGTGGATGGATGACTATGTCATCAGTTCCCACCAGCTCCTAAACTGACAGGGGTGACAGTGGACCTTGTTATAGCAAGTTATGCAGTGAGCTGCAGTGATGCCCTGTGTCAGGCTTTCCTCTGTACTCCCCTTCTTGACAAAGAGATAAGGCTAGTACTTGCCAAGAGAGACACTTACCCACGATTCAGCAACTTGGACTTGTCAAAACATCCAGACATTTAAAGAGTTTGAGTTGGAAGCCAAAGTTTGCCTCTCAAATCTGCTGCCACTGACAGTTTTCATTATTTTTTCTTCTCCTATAATAAAAGCCTTGCAAATTCACAATTCTGACCTACCATTTTCTTCTGACCTACTATTTCTGTTGTTATCACTTATTTTTGTAGATTTTTATGTATTGTCCTTTCTGTCTTCAGATTTTCCAGGGGGCAAGATGAGGAGCTCTAGAAGTAGAACTTAGTTGGGGATAAGAAAACAAACCGTTCTGATTAAAATTTGCTGCTGAAGGTGGCTGAGGAGAACTTTCTTTATGGTGACTGGAAAGCTTAGTCATATTTGTTTTATTAGTAATGCATTCCTTTACTTAAATTTGGCAGGATATACAGACCCTTCTGAGGTATTTTGGAGAACACAGTACTTACTGTAGTCAAGCAAACTATTGCCTTATTTTTACTTTATTTTCAGGGAGTGTTGTTGGTTGGAGCATTACATCTGAATTTCCAGAGTTTAGAATTGGTCGAAAAAAGTTTCAAGCTCAGCGTTGTATTTAGGCACCCGAGTTCCTCTAAAAGCATGTAACACAGGCTTTGTGAGTTTTGTGTATATTGAGGACTCACAGCTTGCCTTGGAATCAGTGGAGCTAAAAAATGTGAGTAACCTAGAAAACTGTTAGCTAAAAAATGTGAGTAACCTAGAAAACTGTTAGCTGTATATGTTCTTACATGCATACATACATGTGTATCTTACAGTACATGTGCATATGCTGGCAGAAATATCCTGTGAAAATGCCTTTTTTTTTTTTTTACTTCTGTGTATTTGGTGAATAACCATTTTGACAGCATTTCTGGGAAGAATTAGATAGAATAGAAACTAGGTACAAGGAAGGTGGCAATAATCCAGTGAAATTAAAAAGATTTCAAGTAACTGGAAATGTCCAATAGAAAGAGAAAGGAAATATGATCAGCAGTCATTACTTTGGGGAAATGAGCTTGCCGTTCAACAGGAGAGTCAAAAGGTCTAAGAAGGTCAGAGGAAAGCAGACACTTCCATTTCAGTCTAGAGTACTTGCTATGAAAATACATGTAAATAATTAAACAAAAGCTACACAGAGACCTAAGCTGTGAAGAGTTTATCTTGCTACCCACTGTCATTTGTAAGTGCTGTTCAGACTTCCTGCAGAGCTGTACTTTTATCCTCTTTGTATTAGAGGAAAATATTCTGATGAAGTGCAAAACTTTCCTAATAATAAACTAATGCCATTCAAGAACTGGAATCACGAGAGTGCGGTAAGTTACAGTTAAGTAAAGTTGTTCTCAGAGGCAATTACTGGTTTTATGAAGATAGTAATTTGACTTTTTTCTTCATAAATACATTGTCATTTGTCAGCATTTCATTTCCCCTGCATTTTTCAGATTCTCTTTTGAGTCACTGAAGGTTTTACAGGAAACAGATTATTTGAGAAATGCCTCATGTGACCTTACCTATTTTGTGGCACAATCCTAGCAGTGAGTAAGATGTGCTTAACAGTGTAGTAGCATTTGAAACTTGCAGTGGCTCAAATTAGAGAAAAGAACCCATACACATGTTGATCCTGTAGCTAGGCATGTAATTTGCCTGGTTGCCAGATTTTTGTTATTTGAGAATTTTTCAGGGACTGGAGCCATTCATAGCTGTCACATTGGTCGAAGTGGAAAAAGTCATTTTTGTGTACAGTGACTCATGCATGCAATCTATTTTTGAGGTAAGTTAATGTCTTATGTGAGACTCATGTGACCTGATTTTAAACCTGCTCTGTTAGATAGATGTTAATTTACTGTATTGAGTAGTCAGGATCTTTGCATCCTTGGTTTTGGAAGCATTAATTCTCTACACCACAAATTCTGCATGCTGATGGGTGTTTTTGCAGACACTTCTTGCTAGAAAGCAGTTTAAATATGGACTGCCACATTATGTGCTGTTTTTCCAGTTCAGTCTGGGAAGTTTAGCCCATTTCAGGCAAGCAATACCATGAAACAAGCTAAATGCTTGAGATTATCATAAACCAGTTTTATTTCATGAGATACATTTCTGAAATTGAGACACTGATAATCACCATCTGAATAAAGCTCTGAAATATTATAATACTACAAAATAACACAAGCATTTGGCAAAAAATGTTGCTATGGCCTACCACAGGAAGAGACTTGCAGTTACTGTATGTTACAAATTCATTATGTGATAGGTCAGTTGAGTGCTGCTGTGCAATGCCATGTGTCTTGTACTCAGAATCTATGGAAAAGTAACTGTTGAACTCCATAACAAAGAGATTGTGGAAAAATGTTTTGAGATTAGTGCAGATCTGCAGGTATTCTATATTGATATATTTACATAGACATACAGTTATCTTTTAGCAGAACATGTAATAAAAGTATACAATTATTAAGATGTTACCTTTTGCACATTTGCAGCTAAAGGAGACCTGCAATATATTTATAATGTTGTGACCAGCCACTGGTGGATTGTATGTTAGATGGTATCTAAGAAAATATTGCATCTGCAGTCTTTTAGTGCTTTTGGAAATATCTGTCCAAGAAATCAGAAATCACAGTGGAGGGGAAAAAAGCCTGAAACCCATGAAACCGTAAGTCACTCCTGAATAAGCTCCAAGACTTACATATCCTGTTTCATCTTTCACATTTATACGTTGCTTATTTATATTTTATGGCTGGTTACAGCTGAGACGGGGTTAGAGGTCTTGCCTCAGGTATTCATATCAGATGTCCGTGCTCATTGCCAGATTGTCACAAATCTCAGGAAAGCTCACAAGTTATTTTCCAAAAATACCTGTTGGAGTCAGCTATATAACTTAACCTTTCAGTGGAAAAGACACATTGATAAAATGGACGTCAACTAAAATGCCACTGAAAAGAGGAGGAAATTACTGCATAGCTTTTCCCTGTGGAGCATGGCAACGTGGTATAGCAGTGCAGCTTGCCTTACACAAGTACGTTGTCTGTAGCTTCTGTCAACGAAGGGATTGATTTTCTCTGCCAACGGCTCTGTTGAAGTGAATGCAGCTCACGCTTAACTTGCTAGTGGCATGGTGAGTCACTGAACTACAGCTTAAACAAGCAGAGCATGGCTTCAAGAGGAAGCTGTAAGTAACTAAGGTGAAAATGCACCACTGATTGACATGTTAAAATAATTTGGGCTGAAAACAAATAATCCCTCCTCTGATATCAGTTGGGTTAGGAATTATATTTAGCCAAGCCTAACTATATGTTTATTTTGCTAGATTAGAGATGAGATTTCTTTATCTTGAAAATGTGAATGTTTGTACATGAGGGTATCAGCAGATCCAAATTCCAAGTCTACCTCTGCAGTCCTGTTCATTTGGGGATACACTGAGTTTCTAACATTTCCTGAGTCCACAGGAACACAGCACCCAGATGATACTATTTATCTCCACTGTTAACAAATTCACCTTTCTAAATTCTACTGTCAGAAAGCTGAAGGAACCTGTTCTCATGCCCAGGTTGTATTTAAGACCCCACTATTATGCTAAACCCCTTTCTTCTGTGATGGCACCCATTACACGAGGTTTTTGTCAGGCTCAGTAATGAAAGAAAAGCTTTGGTTTCCCCCCCTCTGTTCCATACACTCTTCCTCCCAGAGTGTACTGAGGATTTTGGTTTTATAACTGGATTACTTTTCAAGCCTTCCTCCCCCTAGAAAGGCAAATGAAACTCAGTAGGTACCACTGTGGGTCTGGAAAGTCTGAACAGTTGGAATAACTAGTGTACTTTAGGATTGTCTGTTAGACCTTTGCTGCAGTACAACCTTCAGTAATAAAAGCAAAGACATACTAAAGTCTTCTCAAAAATCAGTATAATGTTCTTCAGGAAAAGACTTTTAAAGGGGCAACTAACAATGTTCTACTGAATATCTCCATTCCCACAAAGGAAGAATAAAAGTGTACTAGCCAAATCGCAAGGATCAAAAGCCCAATATATCCCTTTCTCATTACATGAGTTTTTTAAAAGGTGACTGGGAGACTAGGGAGTGCATTTGTATTGTAGAGCTGCAGGAGACAATTAAAAAATGGCTCTATTAAATGTTCTTACTAGCGTAATTAAAGACATATAATGAAGCACTTCATCTGGCTGGCTTTTATAGCCAGGGACAATATTACTATTGTCTTTTAAGTAAGTAAGTCTTTTAAGTAAGTAAGTCTTACTTAAGTCTTTTAAAAAGAGAATGAAAGAAAAGTATTGCATCTACATGTTGTCTGGGGAGAAACTGTGGCATAAAGAAGATTAATTATCTTGAAATTTTGTGTGTAGAAAATTGAAAGGATTATTTTTGATGGCTACTTTAGACTTAGAACTTTGGGTTTTTTTATCTTGCAATCAAAATAATTTTTGTGCTGCTTATTGCCGGGCATGCTTACTGATATTTGACACCTTCAGGTAAATACCAGTCTTTCACGGTAACCTCATGGTGCTTCCAGAATGCGTATTCTTGCTCAGCATTTAGACACCACCCACTAAACATACTCAGTAACAGTACTGATTGTCTTTTCACTATGGTTATACATAAAGAAGAATCTTTGACAGCAGAAACAAAATATTTACATCACTTTAAAGGCCAGTAAATGCATTAGAAATAGTTTAAGGAAGTTAGGGCAGGTTGTGGCATGCCTGTAAGGAAAGAAACCAATGAGTTGCATTTCCATGATGGAATAAACGAAGGCATTATTGTGCAGGAGGTGGGATTTGAAGGTTGTGTAGCTAAGCTTAACTTGGATGGGAAGGTTCAAGTAAGTTAGAAAAGTTTCGGTTTCAGTATCATAAGGCAGAAGGGAAACTGAAATCTCTTTTTAGCATTGATTCTTTCTCCTGGCAAAATGTTTTAGCATGCAGTCTATGTATTTAGGTGAAGTAGATTCAGGTTTTCAAATCTAATTATCAATTGGAAAAAGGCCAAATAAAAAGAAAAAAAACAAAAACAAAAACAAAACAAAACCACCAAAAAACCAGAAATGCAAAAAGGTATTTCCAGTGTGCCAGTAAAGTTACTTCATTGGCAACCCTGTTATTTTTCATAGTGTCAGTGAATGAAGATTTTATTATGTTCTAATGTTTTAGTAAACTGAGGGCTGGTAAAAGTGAAGCATATGTGAGACAGAGTTTTTGGTTTGCTTAAACATTATGCAGATTATAATGAAGTCTTCAGTCATTTACTTCAGGATTTTCTTCTCTGGCGTCCTCTAGAGAAGAAAGGAGCATAATTTTGACAATGTGTCAGACTGTGTTTTAACCGCCTTTATGCAGAAGCGTAAATTCTGCTGGGGAGGGTAGTGGGGAGGAAAGAAAAGTAACCTTTATTTAGTGTGCTGATAACACCATTAATTCCTACGGAGGTCACTGGAGGCTAAGCAGGGACTCTGCCTCCCAGGAGCTGTCTGCTATTCATCCACTCTCACACCTAAAACAGGAACTCTTTGTACAAGTGTAACGAAAAGACAGACATGTAGGGAAAGAGCAATTCCAGTAACATTCAAAATTGTTCTGTGGGTCTGCTTACTTCCCACATTGATTACAGAATCACAGAGTGATTGAGGTTGGAAGGGACCTCCAGAAGTCATCTGGTCCAATCCCTCTGCTCAAGCAGAGCCATCCAGGACTGCCCAGGACCGTGATTAGGTGGGTTTTGAATCTTGAAGAATGGAGACTCCACAACCTCCCTAGGCAACCTGGGAGTTGTTTTAGTTTGTGCCCATGTTATCTCTGGTCCTGTCACTGGCCACCACTGAAAAGAGCCTGGCTCTGTCCTCTTTGTAGCTTCCCTTCAGGTATTTATATGTATTGGTAAGATCCCCCCTGAGCCTTCTCTTGTCCAGGAGGAACAGTCCCAGTTACCTCAGCCTTTCCTCATAGGAGGGATGCTCCAGTCCTTTAATCATCTTTGTGGCCCTATGATGGTCTCTATCCAGCACGTCCATCTCTGTCTTGTACCGGGGAGCCCAGAACTGGAGACAGTACTCCAGGCATGGCCCGCACTTGCTCAGTTAGAGGGGAAGGATCACTTCCCTTTATCTACTGGCAGCAGCCCTCCTAGTAAAGCCCAGGATAATGTTAACTGCCTTTGTAGTTAGGGCACATTGCTGGATCAACATTGTGTCCA
The DNA here is from genome assembly GCF_033783945.1 of Neopsephotus bourkii. Lineage (NCBI taxonomy): Eukaryota > Metazoa > Chordata > Aves > Psittaciformes > Psittacidae > Neopsephotus > Neopsephotus bourkii. The sequence goes on along the minus strand of NW_026900838.1, from coordinate 1,893,058 downwards.
CCAGGATACCCAGGTCCTTTTCTGCAGAGCTGCTTCGCAGCTGAGTGGCCCCAGCATGTACTGGTGCAGGTCCTGGACCTTGCACTTCCTATTCCTGAACTTCATGAAGTTCCTGTCAGCTCGTTCATAAGAAATACATAAGAAACAGAGAAAGAAGAAATAAATTAATTATAAATAAGAAATTATTTAGATAATGAAAGATTTATAGAGGAAGGATATATTTGTTGTGTTTCCCTTTCCTAGGGCAGAGCATCTATGCCTATGTCATTCTTGACAGGCATTGTCTTGTTTAGTAATGAAAACTTGACAAATCCCGCCGGGCACTTCTTTACCATCAGGAGGTTTTTCCTTATGTCTACCCTGAAATTTTCCTTGCTGTGATCATTTTTTTTCCTCCATGGTGGTTTTTAAAAATCATCAGGTTCCTACTCTTCCCTATCAGTTTTCTCTTTGTTAAGCTAAGCAACCCCATTTTATTATATCTTTGTGGTTTTACATCTTTGATCGTACTCATTGTTGGACACTCCAGTTTTTGTGTATCTTCTTGAAATACAATGACCAGCTGCAAAACCATATTCATGGCCTTACTGGTAGACTTGTGGTCTGGGCTTTTGGTGATGCTGCCACTGAAGTTCCACCCAAAACCTCAAAAAAACCCAACCAAAAAAACCCACCCTAAAAATCACAAAAGCAGCTGAACTACCTTGCACTGAACAGCTGTGCAAAAGACCCATTGTGCTCACCAAATTGAGTGAAGCTTCATCCAGCTTTCATCATAACAATGCAAAAGAGATAACAATGCAAAAGACAGAGTCCTGGGCGTCTGGTTTGGAGTAGAAAATCTCAGGCTTGCTTCCTATATCTCTAAAATACTACGTACCAGCTAACTGTGATTTCAAGCTGTGTCATTTCTTGGCAGTCCATCTGCAGAGGACTTCATAGGTACACTGCATAAAAGCAGGGGTGGGCATCTATTTTAGATTTATCTTTTTTACCACCTCTGTACTCAGTAGAAAGAGAGAGGAGTCCTGGAGGGTGATTAATCTTGGGATAAAGTAAGTATCAAAAATACACCGGAGAGTTTTTGCTCTCTAAGACCTCTCTCCCTCTCTGGTAACCACTCAGGCAGCCAAGTCAATTAGCTTAAATGAGATAGTTAACCTTTATATGGTTAAATTATGGGAGCGAAAGTAATTAGCAACAATATTCTGTTTCAGAAATTCTCATTACGACTGCAAAAAAAATTACTATTGCAAAGATGACCTCATGAAATACTATGCTGCTGACTGCTTTGTCCAGTGTAACTGAACAAAAATGCCTGTAAAAAAACAAAATGGGCACAGCTGTGGGCTATCTTCTCAATAAACTGTAATCACCTATTGCAACTAATGACCTATGGTGAATCTGCTAAAAATGCCAAGGTTGAATCACCACAATATGAGCAAATAGGGAGGTAGGAATTGCTTGGTTTTGCAGAGATTAAAAATGAATACAAAACATCATGTTGAAAAGATCTGCTTCGGTCAGCATCTGCAGGATGGACTCAGAAATGTGTGATTTATCTCAGTTTACACAGTCATCACCAGTGTTTTATACAACACATAATCCGTGGATTTGATTGTTCGATAAATTACTGAGATTAAGAGTCCAGTAGAGTTCAGAAATAAATGCACATCAGTTGTAGTCCCTATTTTGAATCTGTTTCTTTCCATGTGGAATAATTACGGTGATGCAAAAATGATGGTTATGTGAAGCCTGCTGACTGGAACTCTGACTCTCATCCATGGAACTCTCTTGCTTCTCGCTAAGTGGTCTTCAGAAGAACCATTTGATCCTCTTTATTCATGTGTGACTTTTCACCTTCCTTTTTGCCTCCCTACAACCAAGAGATACTATTTATTATTTTAGATCAGTATTACAGTAATGAAGGGAATACCTTCATGCAAATCAGGGTAGCCTCTTGCTGTGAACCTTGGAAAATTACAGGCTAGAACAAGCTTCACATGACATTTCTGAGTGTGATTAGGAAGGTGCACAGGCATTTCAACAAAATGAAAAGGATAAGCTGCTTGGAAGTTAGGACAAATTGGTATGATCTGGTAACTAGAACTGAAGATTGTTTGAAGGTGGTGTTTTAGGGCAAGGACTATGAGCAGGCATGGAGGATCAAGTTGCTAAGGCTCCTTGTGTGAACTGAAAGCCCAAGGGGGAGTGGGGTTCAGTCATAGAAGTCTGAGACTTCAAGATGACATTGCTGCTCTGCCTTTTCTTGTACAATTTCATGGCAGGGATCCAGCATGGATGAAAGGAGACAGAAAGTGTTTGGCTATTCATAACAGCTCCATGTACCCTAGAAACTGGTAAGTATATATAGGAGCTTAACATTTGAAGGGAATACTCAAGATATTGCTTACCCACCTCCCCGTGCTGCACCTGTCACTCAGTTGCACTGGCAGAACAGTCTGTGTGCTCACAATGGAAACTGGAGTACAAACTGGTGTTCAAAACCAAGTTTTTTTCTCAAAGTCAAATCAGTTCCTTGATGTGCTTCACATCATGGCACATCATCATGCAGGGGTAAGAGAAAATGCCTATGCTAGCATCATTGCTTAATTTATCATAATGTGAAACTATGGTGTGAGAAAATATGTGAGATATGGAATATTATATAGAACTGAATTCTGATAGTCGTAATTCTTAAGGGCCTTACACTATAATACGTTCTTCTGTAAGACATACAAGAGAACTGAGAAAGCAATACTGTGACAGAAAGTCTTTCTCCATTAGATAAAATGTACTGTAAGTTTGTAAGATGGGCACCATATCACCTACCCCATTCCATGAGACATTTTGTGGTGAAGACAGGGACTCACTATTTGAGAAGCAAATACTGTCCACACAGCTGATCTCTGCTGGGTGCCTTTGCAGACAGGTGCTAATCCAACTGCAGAAGAAGAATTCTCTATTTGAGTTGGCAGCAGGAAATGGTGGTGAATGATTCCCTAATAAAAGTAGATTCCAAACACTATAATAGAAACTAAGTAATATAGATAGCTAAAAATCTCAGAGATGGTAAACATTCAATGTTTTGTCTGCAAATTGGCAACTAAGTAAACAAAAGAGACTGAGGTAAATGAGTGTGTTCACCAGAGGCAAGACAGCAGAAATCGTGTCACTTTTGATAGCCTTAGCTTGGGTAATCAGTGTCCAGGCTACACGCAGTGCATGTACGGTCCTTCTTGTGGCAGTAAGGGAAGATAGACCAAAGAAATAAGAATGGGGAAAAAGGTGAAGTTCTTATGCATGAAATGGAGGGCTGTAGGCGTGCTAAGGGAAAGAAAAGACAGTAATCCATAAAAAGCCAATTTTTTATGTGTTCTCCTAATCATAGAGTAAGTGCTATATTTCTAATGCCATGGAGAGTTTTGGAATTACACCAAGTCCCAGATGTGTCAGGGAAATCTTTAGCTCTCTACACCACAGCAGATAAAATACTGGTTTTGTAAGACCTTAGTTTTATAAAATTTGCTTCAAATTCAGTAGTTAACTTGACAGTATTCTCTAAAGACACTTAAATACCCTTTTCCTCAAAATAATATATTGTTCAAAGGTTAGAAGTTCAATTTTTGGGGATGTTGATGCAGCAATCCTTGTAATTCAATCTGCTAGTCAGAACACTACCAACCAGGAGCTGATGCTATGCCTCCTATTCTTCAACCACTGTAAATGCCTGCAATAAGAAATAGCAATACTTTGCCTCACAGGGTCAGGATGTAGGTGTTTTTACAATATTAGTCACAGAACTTAACTGTGTATCAAACTATATTGTATTTTGAGATGCAGGACATCTTTTAGACATGTTGGTTTGTGCATGTATAATAAATGGCTTTCCCAAGAGCATGGCTCCTACACTCCACTGCAATGCTAACAGTAAGAAGGGAGAAAGCTAATTTGCTGCATTTATACAAATGTTTTCAGCTAAAAATGTATTTTAGTATACATCAGGTCTATATTTTTCTTTTCTTGAAAATAAGCCAGTTTCAGATAGCTGAATAAATCTGACTCGGCTCTAGTCAGGCTTGTGTAGCAAGCACAGCTGGACTCCAGACACTGACTCACTCCGCAATTACCACTACCCAGCTTGTTTTCCGACAGGCTTGCTTCTGCCAATAAATCTTCCAGTTTCCCATAATGTACTGTCAGGCTGAGATGATGTCAATGTAGACATAAAACCAAAATCTATGTCCACGCCCATAAAGAGGAAAAATAAGGCAAGGACTTTGAAACTAGCACTAATAAAAGGAAAAAAACGCAACTGGGAAACATACAGACAACTTTAGAACGTCTTTGTATAGATCACAGTGGAAATATTCTGCATCTGTGTTTACCAGGCCACTCTCTTGATGTCTCTCTATTTCTGTTGCAAGCAGAGAGGAAAGAATTTGTACTTCTGTAAGGCTATCCTTAGTTAAAAGTAACAAACCAACAAAATTTGACTTCATAAGATGTTACAGCCAAACTACAGGGAAAAATTCCTACTTTGCGTAAATATAAGAAAATAAGCAGTGGTCTCTACCAGCCCCAGTCTTGCTGTCATATGTGAATAAATAATTATTGATCTGAAGGACTGTCTGCAATGTCTTGCTGCAAATTTTTAGCTATGTGATAGGTTCCATGTTCTTGTGACCACAGTGTGTGGGCTTTACTAAGTTTTGGTACCACCAGGTCTCCCTTTTACTTCAAGTTTCCTCAGAAAATTTGTATTTGAGTTTAACTGAAGGATTCCAAAATCCACTCTTTCCTAAACCGTTTTAGTTGTATAGATGGATACAATGGATGTAATTCTATGGCCTGTCATATTTAGGCAGTTTAAATATATTTCCTCTGGCTCTAAAATCTATTAAAGGAGAAAAAGTAAATCATAGAGCATATTCTATTTTTTCTAATTGTGTGACAAGTCTCTTTCTGTAGGCTGTCAGCAAGCACCTTACAGTCTACCCATCACGAGTAGACCACATTTTAAAATAGACAGTTGTGACTGACGGAAAATGATCTGTCAATCACAAAAACAATAGAGAAATTGTACTGTTGGATTTCCAGAGCTATCTCAGTTTTTAAGGAGTTTTTACAGATATCTGAAGATTCTAGACAACTGACTTCTTAGTTCTATGCAGCATGGGAAAGGCAATATCCCAAATTAAAACTGTGGCTGACAAACCAGCTGTAAGAGTGCCTGAACAGCAAAACCAAAACAATATAAAAATCTGGTTTGTTTTGCAAAATCTCAGGCATTTCTTTTCAGGCTTTTCAAAGTTTGAAAATGGCTGGGAGAATGAGTTCCTGACGTTTCCTTTGGCTGTTCCTGAAAACTCATCTATATTCAGGCTATTACACTTGAACTTTGAAGAGTCTGTCATAGCAACCTTAAAAAAAGAAAGTTAATGAGTCCAACTTTAGCTTACTGGGGAGACAGGAACCTTATAAGTTAATGGAAGTATTATTATACCAGGCTCTGTGGAAAACAAATGCTCAATGAAAATCATAGAAGTAAAACTCTGCAGAAGGATAAATGAAGTGGGGAGTTATGCTAGTCTTTTGCCTCTGAAGCCAATAATCTATATTTGTAATTACCTAAAATGTCATTACCTCCCCCCTCTTCTTTTTATACATCACTTCCCTAAATTTTCAGTAAAGTTCTTTGTCTAATGTTTTCCTTTGAATTTCAGTCCTGTCAGGAGACCTATGCCTACATCTGGAGGGGCAGAGGGCTGGAGATGGGAACTCTGTTCCTCTTCCCTAATAAGTCTAAACTCTTTGGATGGCAAGGCTAAGATGAAGCCAGAATGAAGAATGGGGTCTAAATTGCTTCAGCTGCAGCTTCTGAACAGGAGTGCCTGAAGATGTACAATAAGCAGGTTAGTAAGTCTGGTGCTGGTGAAGATATGTCTGGGAAAAAATAGGGTTGGCTAGAGGGCTTCAGTGAAGGAAACTGAACTATGGTAGTGTCATCCAGGACACCTGGGTGGCTGGGGATGGGGTTACTACTATTCCTCCAGTTACTGAATTACTGCTGCGTGCAAGTGTCCACTTATTTGGAGCTGGGTGATCTGTGCAGGTGGTAACACAGATGCTGCCTATGCAGCAGACAGAGCAGAGAAAGGAAATATTACAGGCGCAGGGAAGAACAGCATCATGACTTCCTGGGGCCCAGAAACTGCCAGAATGGCTTGAGGTATTGTGGGAGAACTGGGATGGGAAATGAGGAGACTGAGGAGGTAGGGAGGGCAGTCTAACCAGCATATTTCTGAGAAGACCTGGGGCTGTCCCTCCTTTTTTGAGACTGCCTGCTGTGTACCTCCTCCTACAGTTTTGGCTTTCTCAGTGCCCTGTGCAGAATTTGGAGGCTGCCATAGGCATACATAGCAAAACCAAGATGTTCCCAGGCCTGTAAATGAGTTAATGCTCTTGGCTCTGGGGCTAAAACCTGCTCCCTCCTGCCAGGCAATGAGATCAGTCGGTGTTAGATGAGGAGGTGTAACATGGAGGCTGTGCTGCCTGCTCACCACTTGCCACCAAAGGGCTACTGGCAGTGATGTTGCTGCTGTAAAACTGTGTTTTGTGGTAGGAAATCTTCTCTTCACCTCTGTGCAAGAGATCACTGAAAGATGACACAAGTGGACTTTTAAAAAAGCCCATGAGTTACTGTCACAGAAAAGCACATTTCCAGTCATATGATTTTCTTATTGTCCCGATTCCATTAAATATCCAACTTTGAATCGAACTTTTAAATCAAAACCAAGTTTAGTTTTTCTTTTGTTACTTGTCTAATAGTTTTTTTCTACTAACAAATATATTATTGTTATGTATTACCTATTTGTACACCATATAGAGTTTTGCTCTGCGGGCGCCCATCACTTGACAGCTTTCCTTGCAAGGTAAAGGCGGACAAGTGTGTGCACTTTCTACTGTGCAATCAAGAGAGGGGGTGTCGTGGTTTAAACCCAGCCAGACAGCTCGTGCACTCACTCCCAGTGAGTGGTGCTGGGCTGGAAGCAGTTGAGGCCCGTGTCCCACCCCCTGGGGGGTTTCCCCCTTCCCTGCTCCCGGAGGGATGGGGGGGAGAACTGAAAGAGTGCAACTCCCACGGGTTGAGATAAGAACAGTCCAGCAACCAATGTACAACACAAGTGACCACTGCTACCACCACCACCAACAATGATAAGAGAAAATAACAAGGGAAGAGAATACGATACCACCCGCCGAAAAACGAGTCCGACCCAGAAGACCCCGTGTCCTTCTGGGTAACTCCCAGTTACACCCTGGGCATGACGTGCTGTGGTATGGAGTGCCTCTTTGGCCAGTTTGGGTCAGGTGTCCTGTCTCTGCTTCCTTCCGGCTTCCCCTTCTCCCTGGCAGAGCATGAGGCTCACAAAGTCCTTGGCCAAACCAAAACATCATTGTTATCAGCTCTGTTCCCAGCCCGAAAGTCAAAACACAGCACTGCACCAGCTACCAAGAAAGAGAAAAATGACTGCTACTGCTAAACCCAGGACAGGGTGAAACTGGGAGAGTACGCAGACTGCCAGAAAACAGGAAGAAGAGCAAGGAGAAATGCTAGCAGTGGTTTTCTGTCATGATGACTGCCACTGTGACTATTGTACCTGCTTGACTGACCCTTGCTTTGTTGTACTTTCAAAGCCTACTTTTGCCTAAAGTCTGGTCTACAAAAGCTTCAAAGAACTTTCTCCCACTAGCATGGAATATTAAATTATTGCAGAGATTATCATATTCATAAGGAATTGGGGAGGCGCTCAACACCTCCACATGTACTCAACACTCAATATATAATTACATATCTGCCATCATTTGTGCCCATATTTAACTGTATACACTTCACTGAGAAGGCAAAACTGCATGAAGTGAAGTGTGTAATACCTTGTAGATACCCATATAAGGAACGGGTCCATAAAAAGTAAATATGTATAGAGAGAATACAGTCACTTTTGAAAGCATTTGGGACACTATATGCTAGAAAAAATAATGGTGCTACTTTTTTTTTGCAATGTATCAACACCACCTAAAATATGACAGTAAGCTATACCAGCTGCGTTCATTTAGATTCATTGTGATCTAGCCTTGCCATTTAACTGCTACCAGATTTGTTAGAAAAATGCTATGTCCTCAATATATCTAATAATCTTGGTGTTTTGAAAGCAGTAAATTGTCAGTAGCTGTGCAATTGATAATCTTGGTTTCCTAATTGGAAGTATAAGCATAGGGATTTCTTCTACTTAGTATGGCTATATTGTAAGCAATTTAAAGGTTATTTGACAGCTGTTAGGATGAGTCTCAGCTTCTGGAATTTGTTATGCAAAGATACCATGTAGTTTTCAAAATAATGTGTGTACCAGATGTCGACATATTCACATAGGTGACTTGAAGAAAGACGGTCAAGATACTGATGCTAATAGTTATTCTAGCTCTGTAGTGTGAAAATAAATCAACAGTTTTATCAGCAAGACCTGAATTTTAAGGGGTGTTACAGTAGGAACTGATGTCCACATTGCTGGACAATGGAGTTGGGGTTTTACATTCTGAAGCTACATTCTGCTTCCAAGGAAACCAATGCAATTTTAGACTACTTGATAGGGCAAGGAGCCTTTATTTGAACTTTTCACCTTACTTTTTGACAAACTAGTTGGTGCTGCTTCTTTATCTCAACTTCCACAAAGCCTCAGCCAAATGAAATGCTAAAACAAGATGAAAGTAAGATAAAGACAAAATACTAAGGACAAAGTAATACATCTAGTTCCTAGTAGGAACGTGGCTGAAGAATTAGCTAGTATGTTAACTGTGTTCACTTCATATGTCTTACTCAAGCAACTTCCAATTAAGTTGGAATTTTGCTTGCATAAGGAATGTATGAGTTACCTCTAACTCCTTATGTTGGTATTAATTCATAATGGGGAACAGGACCCAGTATTAAATACAAGGGGTACTCTTTTCCCCTATCTTGCAAAAGTACTTAAGTTTCCACTCCTGTGCATCACTTGCATTTGAAAAAGATGACAAAACCCAAACCCAGAAAAAACCAAAAAAATCCCACACCAAACTTGAGGTAAACAAATGGAAAATAAATCAGCTACCAAGGCACCTAAATTTAGGCAGGCTGGATGTCCTTTCGGAGGCCAGCAGGATACCTACCTCTTTCCAATTACTCTGTGGGAAACTCTTCCATTTAAATGAAAAACTTACAAGGTAGCTGCAGGTTTAGTGGCTAGATTAGGCAGGCTGGATCCCACCCTGAGGTTTATTTTGGGGGTTTTCACTTGTAACGGTGGAAGTGCTCTGAGTAAGTCTAACAGATTTATTAGCAACTGGAAGGTGGGTCACCACTTACATTTAGGTTGGAATTTTGCAGGCTGTTTTACACAGGAACTGGGTATTTGAAAACTTAGTATCTGTCAGTACAGAACAGGACATTTTTGCATGATCAAGTCATAGGCTTAAAAAGGGGAAATCTGCATGGCCAAGTCTGTATTATTCAACAGCCCTAAATAAACACCCAAAAGGCGGAATAAAATACTTAAGTTGCAGAGGGTTTCTTTTACTGGATACAAAATAATACTTTAAAGTTTTCAGACAATAAGAGATTTAACTTGTAAAAAAAAAGAAAAAGATTTAAAACCTTTTTTTTCATTATTCTGAATCCTAACAATTAATTCTTTGTGTGATTAAAAAATAAAAAAGGATAAATGCCGCAGAAAAATTATGGACTCAGTCAAAGATCAGTGTGATCAGACAAAAGCCACTTATTACAAAGCATTTATTCTTTTTATACTGTTGTCTGCATCTGCTTACAATAGCTTGCTGTATTATAATTGGATACATATTCTTGTAGCACACAGCAACTATGGCTACATACACAATAGCTTGCTGTAGTATACTTGGATATATATTCAATAGCTTGCTGTATTATAAATGGATACATATACAATAGCTTAGTAGATTATGCTTTGATACATATTCTTGCAGCGCACAGCAACTAGTATACAATTGATCAAATAAGCATATGGGAACTTAACCTTTAAAACTTGCTAACGGTTCACTATTTTGTATCTTAGCACATTCCAGTTTCTTCTTATCTTGCTTGCACCGTTACTCTTGCTTCCTTACCCACATCCTTCTTCATCCTTGGTTCATGTCGAGCTCCACGTAGGCACTTGCTGACTTGGGAACATGGCCATTCTTTGCTAAAAGTCCATCCACAGATAAAATTCCTATACATAGCTATGTCTAGTTTTTATATTGGATAGTAACAATTCAGAGGTTAAAGAAACCTTTCAATTACCTACAGATTACTTGATAAGAAAGGATCTTATTCTTTACTGCTCAGTTAATCTCAAGAGGGCATTAGAAATGCAGCCAAACTTAAATACTATATGTAACAAAAGCATTTTCTTCTTGTAAATCGGTTTAGTTGCAATAAATTCCAAGAAAACATCAGTGTCCATACAGATAGACTGGAACATGTCTTTGCCATGTTTCAGAAGCTCACAGTTTAAATACGGTAACGGTAGATGTACTAGGAAAAAGAGGGATGTCCTTGTGCAGAAGAATACATGAAGTCTACAAACGAATTCTCAGTCCTGATGCTGGATAGTTCAAATCTTTGCCTGTTTGTTTGGAGATGATGGAGCAATAGCTGAGCTCCAGCTGTATTTACACTGGTGGGCCAGGATGTTTGTGTTAACTGGCTGGTTGCTGCTGCTGCACATACAAAAGAGGCAGAGTTCTGTTTTTCTTTCCCATGGGAGAAATTTGAATCTCTCACTCTTCCCTTTACCCAGCCTCTAATTTCTCAAATTTGCAAGTCCTTCTTATCTTTGATGCTTCAAGCCCTCTATCGCTGATTGAATCATCAAAAGTTATCAGAGGAATATTAACAAGAGAAGAAAAAAAGCCAAAAATGGAGGTCAATGACCCCTGAAGCCCCAGCATGGTGGGCAAAATTATATAAAGCACATGGAACATTTATAACAGAGTACAAGAGTGGCTTCCTTTTGGAGAAGCCTAGCACAGTGAGAAGGCAGATTATTCCTTGATATGTGGCCTGAAAAATGATCCTAAGGGACTGAAAATATAGGACAGAACAAGGATGCAGTCAGCATATTTGCTACAGCAGCCTAAACATACTGAAGAAGATGCATGCCTTGAGAGGCAGAGCTGGATGACAGACCTACCTGTCAGGATAAATTTAAGAAGATTGTGAGGATGTACCTGTATTTCCTCTGCCTGTGCACTAAAAGTCTTAGACAGGAGACTTGGGAATAAATCCAGGATCAAAAGCCCTGTACTAGTGGAGCTAGAGACTTAAGAGTGTCACAGGGGATGTGACCATTGTCAGTCCCCACTTAAATAAATTAACACTGAGAGACTGAAAGTGTATTTTGACTAAAATAGCCCCCTGAACCTCTCTTCACTGAATGACTCATACATTACTCATCTCAGAGCCTGCAGGAATTTAAGGGCCAGCTCAGAACATTTGTGCTGCTATTTCTAGTAAGTATAGAGGTATCTGTGCATTATAGTCAGAAAAAAAATCTCAGTATAACCTGGATGACAAACATTTACATAAGTAATAACATGCATAAGGCACAGAACTACAAAACAGACATACAAAGAGAAATTGGCCTAGAATGACACAAATACAGTACAACTGTAAACCTCTCAAGACTTTTGAAAAAACCCCCCACCAAAATCCCAACCCCAAAACATCAGTAAAAAAATCAAATAATGGAAAAAATCTGTAAAGAAATATTTTGAATAAACAAGAGTTAAAAAAAGTATTCAAGAAGACTATTTTAAGAGGTGAAAACATGAAGAAAGCAAGTTATGAAGGTAGTATGTATTAAGACTGAGTTACATGAGAATTCAATCAAGCTGATGATACATGCAGTAAATAAGATTATGGGTACATAATGAACAATGATGAACAATATAATATATATTATGATATATTATTAATATATAGTATAATAAACAATAAAAGCTGAAAGGGAGCTGGAAGCAGAGAAAGGACATGTTCTGCTAATCCCTGCATCCACAGAGATTCAAATATCCCCAAAATGATGAATAAATGCAGTAGCTTGAAAGAGAGATTAGATATTGGTATCAGTATTGCTGTATTTACCTTTTTATTAGCACCTGGAGTTATGCAAGTAAAGAACCAGGCTGTGACAGATTAGCATTGGCCACTCTGCTAGTTAGTATAACAAAGGTGGGAGGAGCAGCTGTGTGCTGATATTTATTTAATGCAAATAAGGATTGGGGATTTTGTTAATTAAATAGCATAACAGTTTGGGGTATGCTAATTTGCATAGTGTTTGGATGGGATGATGGGGACGGTTTGACAGGTGACCATATGGATGTTGTTTTAAAACATTTGTGAGGTGGGTTGTTGCAACGTTGATGATTCTCTTAAAAATAAAAAATACTTTAAAAATCAAGCCCTACTGGTAATGTTTCTGTGGAAGTGGTGAAAATGTATGTATAAAAAAATAACCAAAATGCTATTGTGGAAGATATTATCAACTATAGGTTTCAATAGATTCCTCCCCCTGCCCCCCCCTCCCCCAAAGTATGTTTGTGTGAAAAGGCTGACAAACCCTTCATAAACTTTTGCATTGTAAGATATATTTGGGTCTAGTAATATGTTGGGTTTGCTTCTTAATTTCTGCCAAAGTAATCATATGACTTTTTGCAATAATGTTAGTGTAAATAGCTAACTGAAATAAAAGAAACAAGCAAATAAACAAATTGGATAGGTCTTCACTTATCTGAGAATCAGTATTCAGCATTAGAGGAAAAAAATAGTAGTAAAACAAAAATAATCAGGAGGATATGGTTCAGTAGAAGAAACACTGATGGACAACAACAAATCATGTCTTTGAAAGGCGTGGCTCTGCTTATGTGCCAAGCTCTAAAACATTAACTGAAATGAAATGAAAAGTATGGCTGGTTTCTGCAGAGTGCTCCTCAGCTTTGTCACACTTCCCCCCTCTGGTCCAGGTCGGGTACAGCACTCTGAACACAGCAAAACCGCCAGCTCTTACCTTACTTCTTTACTTGCCCTGGACGGTGTACTGCCAGTCTCAGTGAGACCTCTTGGGTACCAACACACTGATCAAAGGGAAAAGCTTTGCCTTCTTGCAACTACTAGGTGGATTTTGGCAGACGCACTCCTAAGCAACTCGTGTAGCAGCCAGGTGCTTTGGGTTAAAGTTGCTTTATATGTGTGTATATATAAAGTTACTTTGGGTTAAATATATTCCAAAAAGATAAAAAAGACACCGATAGCTTGTTTTTTTTCCTGGAAAACTACGAAGCAGCCCTGGAGAGTGGGACTGATTTTCTGCCCTGTTAAATTGTTCAGCTGGTCCCTTGGCTGAGGTTTATGTCAGAGCAAACTGCAAACTTCACAGTCTGAGAATGAGCATAGGAGTATTCTCCGTAGGCAGATGTGGCCACCTTGTTCTGAAGGGTTAACTGGAGTGGGTTATCCTGCACTATTTGAACTCGGCATCATGTTCCATCTGCTAGCACAGAGGCAGGCTGCAGTTTCTAGGCTGACTTCTAGAGGCAGTGTTTGTTAAAGCTGCAGCCACATTACTCAGCAGTTATCTTTAGGTACTAGCCATGAACGTGAGTCTAAAATGTGTCCTGGTCCACGATCACTTCATTGCTCATAAGCAAGTGCCAGTCTAGGTTACTGATTCTCCTCACTTTATGGGCATAAACAGTATGTCAATCATGATTTTCCACCCATCCCTCTGCACTCTGAATTTGCTGTAAGATCATTAACCAACTTTCCTGTTTGGAGAAAATTCGCAAGTGGCATTCTGAGGGAAGGACACACAACAGAACATGACCTCAGCTGCAGCAAAACGGGCAAGCCAGTAGCAAAAATGGCAAATCCTGCGGTCATCTTGGAAAAATTACAAAATTATACAATTATAGAGCATGCAGAGTTTAGGGGATCATGGTATTCAAAGAAAGTTCCTCAGGGCTTGCATACTGCGCTGAATGCTTCACTTTCAATCCAGTTTAGCAGCACCATGAAAGGCTGGAAGAAAGCCATAGGAAGAGCATTTGTCTCACTTGGTGGCAAACATTTTTAAAGACTTTCAGTAGTGAAAACCACAACCTGACAGCAAGTTAGCTACGGCGCATCACCCGCTGTCAGAATACCCACACGAGAAGGCCCATTTAATCAGCTTAGGTGCCTGCATACGAAGGCCCGGGCACCACCGAGCGCCCTCGGAAGCTAGCCCGCCGCGGGAACCGCCATGCTGGCTGTGGACACTCCTCCCGCATGGTGCTGCCGCGAGCCAATTGCAGCTCAGGAGGCGTGGTCGGGCGGGCCCGGAGGGCGGAAGTGGGCGGGGCCTGCCGTGCGCGGGAAGTCGCGGCGCTAGGACTGTGCGCTGCTGCAGGTGGGGGTTCTGCGTTACCGCGGCGTGGGGGGTGGTTGCCGTGGGGACGCGGGGGTCTGTCACTGCGGGCGGGGGCCAGAGGCAGAACCCCGGGGCACGCGGTGGCGGGCGGGCTTTGGGCGAACCCGGGGCCGGTGGCGGCTGCCTTCCGTTCTGTACGCGCTTCCGCCCGGTGCTGCCTTCGGTTGAGCGCCCGTGTCGCCCCCAGGCCCGCCGGCGGGTCAGATGGAGTTCTCCAGCAGTCGAGCGAGGCTGAGGCAGGCGCGGCTGGCCGGGGACCGGCGGGAGCTGTACCCTCACAGCCTGCAGTTCTACCTGGAGCCCCCCACGGAAAGCATCTCTCTGGTGGAGTTTGAGAGCTTTGCCATCGACCGCCTGAAGCGTGAGTAGCATGCTGGGCCCTCCTCCATCCCCACGTCCCTCCCTCGGAGTTCTGATTCTTCCTGTCGTGGCTGTATGCATTTTTAGCGGGTTTAGATGCTCTCGTTGCCTGTTATTAATGTGAACTGTCTGCCTGCTCATGCTGAAATGAACTGCCTTTAGAGGTAAATGTGCAGCTTTAGGTGTTTCAGAGAGCTATGATTGATTTCATGAGTGTTTGGCATATAGCAGTCAGGACTGTATGGTTGTGGTTTACAGTGGTGGGTTTTATAAGCATGTTTCCCTTTCTAGGTGTTGTGACATATTGATGTCTCAGCACAATGATTCATGCTGTAGCTTGGGGCAAGGGTTACCCTGACCTCCTGGAAACCACTGAATCCAAGGTTTCCATCATTACGGTGGAAAGCAACATTCTGAGACTGATCTGTCAGAGTAGGCTGTCTCCCTTTCCTTGTTGGCTGTCTTCCTTTCCTTGGTGACTGTATGGATCCCAGAATTGGGTGAGCTGTTCAGCACTTGTGGGTGACACGTTATCTTCTGTATTTCTTACCCCTTTACTCCCCATACCTCTAAAAGCAATTCCTGTGGCCTTACTCCAGTTATTGCATTTCTCAGGGGATGATGCAGTTAGATTCCTTTTCAATATGTTGTCTCTAATATGAACCGTTTTTCCCAGTGCTCAAAGTAGTTGAAAACCTTGGTGTGAGCTACGTAAGAGGTAATGAAGTATACAAAACTAAGCTGCAGGCTGAGCTCCGGAAACTAAAGTTTCCCTACAAAGTAAGTAAAAATCAAAATAGGGAACTCACATTGCACTTTATTTTCTCTACACTGTTCAAGAATTCTGAATAAAAGTAGAAGTGATGAAATATGATCCCTAAAACTTAAATTCTGCGATTTTGTCAGAAGTGTAGTTTTTCTTTGAGAGTATGTATTTCTTCAGGATAGCCCCTTTTGTTAACAGTCTTGCATTTATTGTCTTAAAGATGAGTATTAAGCAGTTTTATTGAATATCAGTGATAAATTGTGTATTTGATCTGGAAGAGATTAACTGAAATAATAATAGCAATATGTGCTTTAGGCTTTGGCTGAGGATGATTATGAAGCAAGAAGAAAAGACCATATATCTCATTTCATACTGCGCCTTGCTTACTGTCAGTCGTAAGTACTTTCTGGATTATGTCGTACTTTTACTATTAAAGTCTACACAGATACTACATTTCTTTGTTACAGACATTATGGTTATTTTAGAGTTGCCTACTAAATAGAAAGGTAGGTTCAAAGAGAGCAGGTTTTTCTTCCTAGGAACCTGATTACAGCTGTGCCAAAAGGGATACGTGAGATCAAAATTAATACCCAGATTTTGTAATACTTAAAAATAAAAGCATAGTTTTGTGTCTTGTGCATAGAACATTGATTTGGGTTTCTTCCTTTTGACATCTGTTGTAAGACTAAAGCACACCAGTATTAAGTTTTTGTTAGGCTTTCACAGTGATTGAGAATTTAATTTAGATTTAACTGCTGCATATACTTAAACTGTTGATTACTGACCAAAGAGCTGGTTCGATTGATACGCTGGAGGGAAGGAATGCCATCCAGAGGGACCTTGACACGCTTGTGAGGTGGGATGATGCCAACCTCATGAAGTTCAACCATGCCAAGTGCAAGGTCCTACAGCTGGGTCGGAGCAATCCCAGGCACAGCTACAGGCTGGGCAGAGAAGAGATTCAGAGCAGCCCTGTGGAGAAGGACTTGGGGGTGCTGGTTGATGAGAAAATGAACATGAGCCGGCTTCAGTGTGTGCTTGCAGCCCAGAAAGCCAACTGTATCCTGGGCTGCATCAAAAGGAGAGTGACCAGCAGGTCGAAGGAGGTGATCCTGCCCCTCTGCTCTTGGGAGACCTCACTTGGAGTATTGTGTGCAGTTCTGGTGTCCTCAACATAAAAAGGGCATGGATCTGTTGGAACAAGTCCAGAGGAGGGCCACGAGAATGATCAGGGGACTGGAGCACCTCCTGTGTGAAGATCGGCTGAGAAAGTTGGGGCTGTTCAGCCTGGAGAAGAGGAGGCTGCGTGGAGACCTCATAGCAGCCTTCCAGTATCTGAAAGGGGCCTATAGGGATGCTGGGGATGCACTCTTCATTAGAGACTGTAGTGATAGGAGAAGGGGTAATGGGTTAAAAGTTAAACAGGGGAAGTTTAGATTGGATATAAGGAGTAAATTCTTTCCTGTTAGGGTGGTGAGGCACTGGAATAGGTTGCTCAGGGAGGTTGTGAATGCTCCATCCCTGGCAGTGTTCAAGGCCAGGTTGGATGAGGCCTTGGGTAATACGGTGTAGTGTGAGGTGTCCCTGCCCATGGCAGGGGGGTTGGAGCTTGATGATCTTGAGGTCCTTTCCAACCCTAACTATTCTATGATTCTATGATTCTATGTAAATAGGCTTTATATTATTGTCTCAAGAGAGAGCCTTGCTTCTGGCAAGCTGAAAATACCATCTGAGTTGGAGGCTTCCTCTACTGATTTTTGCAGATTCATTGCTGTGGATGGTTGCACTGCAGTTTTTTGTCATGTGAAGTCTCAAGGACAAAGTTGGTCCTGTCGAGTGCATTTCTTTTGCTTCAGCTGTAGGTTTTGGATGAAATTATACAGGTTGTCAGTGTCTTATGTCTGTTAGCGTCTTTGTTTTGCATTAATGTGAAGTCCTGACTCCTTGCCCTTGCAGTCCTTCTTTGGAATTAAGACTGGCAAATTCGAAGTTTACACTGTTTTGAACTGTTAATTCAACTGCATTTCAATTTATAATATAGTTTAAATTAGGTGAGTGTGGTAGATTACATGTTATGATACTGTGGTAGCTGACAGTGCTGCTATGGATAGAAAAAAATTTATAAGCAAAAACACACAGGGAAGGTGAGGAGGGACTGTGCTATAAGCCAAGATATGGAGCTGAAATGGATGGGGCTTTTACTTGAAATAGGTGATGAGACAGTTGAATGTTTTGGGGCAAGTGTTAGAGAAGAGACCAAGGTGGCTAACAATATGGTAGGTGTAAGCTACAGACCATCTGATCAGAACAGGAGGTAGCAGAGGCCTCAAAAGCCTCCAGATGGAGGAAACCTCACCATGGCAGGCCCTGGGTGACGTTAAACACCCTGACATTTCCTGGATTATGCACATCCCATTGTATTGCCCTTTCAGAAAACATCTGGGCTTTGCCCATCTATCCCCACCATGTGTTGTATCACTATATTGCTGTGGAATCTCCTGATTCCAGATAACAAATGCAGATAATTGGACTATTTTCTTTTTCTCTGCAAGCTATATTTTTATAAAAGGATCCTTATTATTTGTATAAGCACTTACTTGATTTACTGAGTGCTTGATTAGGAAATAAATGGGAGACTTGGTTCAAACCCTGTGTTTCAGGGAAGTATCGTAATAATTAGGCAGGTCAGAGGTGGGCAGCTCATTGAAGGTGAACCACTTTGCAGAAATAAATAAAAGCTATTTTTGGCCACAGAATCAGAAGAGCCTGGCTTTATTGTCTAGAAGGAAAGGAAAGACCCCTTCTTAGGGAGGAGGGGCCTTGGTTGGAGCTCCAGGGCACTCTGAAAACTACTTGCAAATGTATTTTTGTGTTCCTGTTTCTATACAGATAGTTTGATGCAGTGTTTTCAACAAAGCAGCTTGATAGTCAGTTTCTACTTAAACTAGCTTTTTTTTTTTTTTTTTTTCTTTTCTTTCTTTGAGATGGTGGACTTACTGCTTACTCATAAAATGGAAAATAGTAACGTAAGCACTGTGAGGTGATCCTGTGCCTACCATTCTTCATTCTTTCTTGAGAAGCAGTTATTTCAGGGATATTTCTGTGCTCTAAAACTGGCATGTTCCCCAAAAGATAAAATTGGGAGGCAAAGAGAATGTACTGTTCTCTAAGCTTTTATCGTATTGGGTCAGAAAAATAAGCTTCACAAAATCATTAGGTTAATTGATGAGAGCAATTAAGGTAGGTATAAATAGAGCTGCAAACAGGGTTGAATTGAGTTCCCTGTGGCAGTTGTATTTACAGGCTTGTTTTCCTGCGGCACGGCCTTTTTTAAGTTTCCAGTTGGCCAACAGTGCCACCCAGGGGCATGAGTTTACATCAGCTGTTTTTCTAGTGTATATTGTATTGTTTTGGTTTTTTACATGGTCTGAAGCGTCCAGCTGCACCGTTCTTGTCAGTTAAATTTGTAATGTAATCTTGTCTGTCCTTCTGCCTTCTGATATCCAAGAATTTAAAGCTTATTCCCATGTAATCTTGCTAAGATACAGTATGTAGTCTTGAGTGAATACTCTCATCCATACTGTTCTTTCACATCTCTTTTCACATCTTGCAATGTCATTTGCATCTGTCAAGACCAGGAGATAGAATAATCTTGTTTCACTCACTTTCATGGCAAACACAGCTCTACCTTTGTTAGTGCAAAACATCTGCAGTCATGCTTCTTAGTGTGCGGGTTCTTCAGAAGCCTTTTTGGATCAAATGCTCCTTCCTGAAGGTTTCCTGCCTTTTCTTCCAAGCTCCTCCATTTGTGGGTCCCATGCCAAAGCCAGCATTATATTAAATGTTGTGTTCACTATGTTTGACATCTAGTTTATAGAGAAAAAGAGAATGCATAACCAGAAAATGTTATTTTTATTTTTTTATTATTTCCTTGCAGTGAGGATCTCAGGCGTTGGTTTCTTCAACAAGAAATGGATCTCTTGCGGTACCGCTTCAATGAACTAACTGACAGTTTAAGACAGAAATTCCTGGAACACGTTAACTTATCATTTGAAGCTGTAAGTATGTTACTTCCTGCATTTGTGTCATGTTGAGTGTGCCTGTTGTGTTTTAAAATTCTCATTAAGATAGTTCTAGTACTTCCGTTTGGAAAATAAAATTTGAGGTTATGGCTTTAAAAATCCAACCACACATAACTTCTGAACCTGGAGAATCATGTGCATGCCACAGAAATGAGGATTAAGTGATGTAATTATGTGCTGCAACAAGAGAAGATGAGTCTGCTTACAAAGGTAAGTTAACAGTGTTTGCAAAAGCTGATAGGTATTTTTGAATCAGGATTCTGAAAAGGTTAGAGCTAGTCTGTGTTCTTCAGATGTGGCATTTGTATGTCCATCAGGGCAAATGACACTCAGGTCACAATTACTCTGCCTTCTTTTAGGTGTAAATGATGAATTATTTGGTAATTCGCCTTTTAAGGGTTTCTGTAATAAGAAAGCAATAGCTGTGTTTGATTCCAACCTAAAGTATATGTACAGTCCACTCTCATCAGTTTACTGACTTAGTTGGAAATTAGTTTTGGTCAACGTATGTCTTTATTCATAAACTTCACTCTAGAAGCTTTGCAATCTACTAACTGCTTTTAAGATGCTGGCTTCTTGCTAAAGTAACCAAGGCAGTGGGTCCCCACAGTGAGCTGGGGACTGGGCACATTGTACCATTCCATAAAACTGACATATGGAAAACTATGTGAAGATTAAAATTCATCTTAGCTGTTGAGGGCATAATTAGAATATAATAAGATATGAAAATCATGTATGGCTTGCACAAGAACATAACTTACTGTGTAGTTGTCACTGTGGGTTAAAACCAGTAGGTTGCTACTTTGCAAGTATGTTTTTGACACATGGTTGTATGTTTGTGCACGCTAAAAATAATTTCAATTCTGCTTTTTTGTGCATCTTATGTGAGTTATTGCAGCTATAGATGTGTAACCAAGAAAGTGATTTAGCTTAAAAAAACCCTAAACCAAGCTGGTATTAGATATGGTAGTTAAAAATTGCCTACTGTGTTGAAGGATTTATGGATAATTTAAAAATAAATAATATACAATTAAATAACAGGTTTATTGGTACATGTGTGTGTATGAAGTCTACGTAAGTTTTGTTATTTTCATTCACTAGACTATTTGATTTTGGCCCATTAAATACGTGCTAAAGAGAATGCAGAATAAAAGTTGGGTCCAAAATTCTGTAAATGCCCTTACTCCACAGGTGTTGCTTTCTCATTAGAACTTAGATTCAAAGCTTTTTCCCCTTGTAACTTAAACTCATTCTAGTTCTTTACCAGCTTATGAAAACCCTTGAAAATACCAAAGCTGTGTAGTCAAACTACTGTGGGTTTTGAGATGCTTTAGGGACATTACAAATGAGTTCCTGCTGTTATATACTGCTTCTTTTGTCTTGAGTGGATTAATTGAAAATGTCTATTGCAGTTTCTGTGTTAATGACTTCAATAAAATTTTGCACTATAGCTATGAACTCTTTTTTTTTAGAAAGCTCCAGCTTTGCCTGTAGCTCTCAAAGCAAACTTAATAAAAACTAATGTACCATCATCACTACTGAAAAAAAACTTTCTCTTAAAATACTGTTTAATTAGAAGAACTGAAGTATTCTAAAATACGTGACTGACATGCATGATATGTTCCTGAATTAAAATATCTGACACCGGCGCGTGTTGATGGCTAAAGGTAATTGTGCAGTGTTGAAAATGAATTTGTCTAGCTACACAGTAACACACAGGCTTTCCTGGGTCTTCGACAGACTATTAGAAATGTCATTCTTTGGTTCAACAGACCTGTCAGCCAGCGGTGTGTTTGTGGAGCTAGATTTCCGTTGCTTATTCCCCAGTCTCATATTGTCCTGTCACAGTTCCAGCATTCAGCCTTGTGAGAATAAATTAATGTTTGCAGGTTGCTGGCAATAGCTAGGAGTATGGATTGGTTCTGTGCTGTTGAATGTGCCTCCAATATGTCAAAATGATTAAGAAGATATTGCTTTCCTACGCCTGTTGAGGCGACAAAGCATCATTTCATTGAAAATACACTTCCCTGCTTCTACTTCCCTCCCCGCCTTCCAATTCCAGCGGGAATTTAAGCAAAAGTAATCCCTCCTTGCAAGATCATGTATAAAACATTTGAATATTACTAAGGATTCAGTACATGTCTGAAACAGATGTAAACTCTATGGTGCTGTAAAGGGGCCACTAAAACTAAGGCCACTGTAAAAGCAGTATTCTTTTTCTCAATGTTGTTTTTGTAAAAGGCTTTATAAAGGAAGTGAAGACCAACTATACTCTTCATACTTCTCTGTTAGAAGTTACAAGTTTTTATGCCTTATTGTGGATGCATGAAAATCAGACTTTGTGCAACACCTGTCAGAAAGGGGAATGGTCTTCAGGAAAATGAATTAGTTCTGATATTACAGTTCAGTTTCTATATTGGTAAACAGGTAGAAATTCTACTGTGGGATTTTAATTGCTGAAGATATCCTAAGAAAGTCAGTGAAATTTCCTTAAAGAGAAGACAGGTGCCTTACATTTTCTAGATAACAGTTCTGCGTTTCAGAATTGTAATCTGAGATAGGCTGGAGCTGCTGAAGTTTAGACTACAGTGTAGACTGGCATAGCTGTGTCCAGTTAACAATCCTGTGAAACAGTGTAAGAAGCAATTCTCCCCATTTAATAAAAGAACTGTGTTTTTTTTTTGTGGGGAGGAGGTGTAAGTAGATCACTTTGTACAGTTCTGTCACAGTTATCTTCATTTACAGCACCAGCAAAGTAACCCAAACAGTGACATATCTGTCACTTCTCTCCCTTTCATGTTTGCTTACATGCGTGAGAAAGTGAGATGTATTTATATAATTTTTGCAGGGGTTTTGCAGAGTAGTTCTTGAGATTTTATGAATCATGGCTTGAAAGTTATTGCTTTATAGAATCAAGAAGTCTTCAATCCCACTTGGGGATAATATTTAAGCAGCTGTTAATATATTTATTTCTTTGAAGACTTTAGCACTCAAGGTCTTACTTAGAAACTTTTTGTGAAGATTGAAGTTGTTAGCAAGTAGAAGAAAAAAATACTGGACTTTCTGAATTTTTTATATGACAGCCAGCTGAGGAGAGCTTGAAGTGATAGTAGGTCTGATCTCATGATTAAAGAGAATTTTAATCAAAGAGCAAGAGCTTTCTGAAACTAAAAATAGAAATTAAATTCAATGAAAATGAGTTTTAATTTTTACAATAGGATTTCTTCTGTCCTGTGACTAACATGTATATTGCTGATGGAGCGAAATACATGGCAAAGTTTTATTAAAATAACTAAATACTTGCTTTTGCTGATAGGATGTATTCAGCAACTCTGACAGTAGCTTGCTTCAGCTTTTGCATTTTGGCCAGTGTTTGGGGCAGTACTGCAACTATTTTCTTTTGGTTAAAGTATTCTGTGTAGTGTAATGGGTGCCAGACTCTTTATCAGAACACCAAACCTCACTTTTCTGGGGGGGCGGGAGGGAAGGGGCACATATTGCTTTAATGAAATGCTGTTTTGCCTGCAAATAATACAGAAAATAATACTAACTGGTGTACTTTGTTGTATCTGAAGCTAATTGTCTTAACTAATTAATTTCTGTAATTTCTTATTTATTTTCTAAACAGCTTTAAAGCTTTTAGTATTTCGTTAGAAAACGAATATTTAAGATTTGTGCTGCTCAGACACTCTTAAACATTTTTAGATATCTTAAAAAATTAAAACATTCAGTTTTGACGATTATTTCTATCCTAACAGTTATTTGTACACCTTGCATTGCTTTCCCCTCAAAATTATTGTATTGAAAATTTAAACAATTCAGTATTTAGCCTGTGTTTTTTTCTGAAAGAAGTTGTGTTTGAACCATGGTGTCAAAAGTGATGTTTACAATATAGCCTCCTTTCCAGCAGCATGAAAAGCACCGAAGAAATGTAACTTTTGAACTTTCACAGGAGTTACAAGTTTTGAGGGCAAACAAATTATTTTACATACATACTCACTCATTCATTCTGTGATACATTATTTCATACAATTCCCTTCCATGTATTTTCCTGGGAGTGGTTAGGCTTGATTTGGGAGGTTTTAGGCTTGGCCTGGGAGCAGCATTTGTTACATGACATTTTTACGATACTCTTAGGAAATAATATTTTGATAGCTATTTACTAGCTTATTTAAAACACAGTTTTCTTAGAGCAGTGTCGCCTAATTGGTAGCCAGTTGTGGGGTATTTCTCTTGATGCTAGCTGTTGCCTGAGAAAACAGGTATTTGAATGGTGCTTGCTTCATGTTAGTTAAAATCCTGCTGTCTTGTAAAAAGCATCTAGTTCAGCTTAGAGCAGTGGACTTACAGGAAGTTTAGAAAGCATTATCTTCAGTAATTCTGCAGTTGCCTTGTTCAGTAAAGCTTATTTAACACTTAAATTTGTGGACCTCAGTCCATAATACTGTCTTCAGTAATACTTCAGAGGTGGCTTGCTGTCAGGTGTCCACCAAATTTTGGGGAACTGCTTAAGGGAGAAGAGACCAGATAACAGTCTTGCCTTAAAACTAAGCTGTGATGTGAGAGTTCCATGCTTTTGATGTGTCTTTGTCCTGAAAGAAGTGCTACATTGCCTTTCTTGACACTTTAGTATAGAACATTCAATATAAGATGATTCTGATGTATAATTGTTTCCATTTTTTTTTCTTTTAAATAAGCAAGAAACACTTAGTAATCTGTTCCCCATTTCTAAAGTTTGCTAATTTTTTATCTATACTTTGAGAGTATTTCCTTTGGTATGTTCAGTGGCTTTCTATCATAGTAACAGAAGAATTGTGGAATGGTTCTGAAGGTCTTTCAGAATATTTACAGTCTATATTTGGGGGGGAAAAAAGAAGAGTTTTAAGGGATGGTGCTATCATAATCCAGATAAATAGTGAAGCTTTTTATGTATGGCATGTAGTTTTCAGCTCTCAGGGCACATTAAATAGTCTGTGTGCAGTCAGCACATAGGGAGCACAGGAAATCCTTAAGCAGCACTTAAGTGAATGCTGACATTTAAGGTGACAGAGCCCATCAAAGAGAATATGCAAACACAGGTGTGCCACTGAGATTTACATCAATTTAGGAAATTAAAGCATTAAAATCTTACTATAAATGAGTAATTACAGCAATGATGCCTGACAGTTTCTGGCAGTAAAAGCCACTAATACAGATTTTTAAGATATTTAAAGGGAAATCTAATTAATATTTTAAATACTATAGTTATTAGTTATTAGAGAAAGTATTTTAATCTCTTCAGTAAGT
The DNA here is from genome assembly GCF_033783945.1 of Neopsephotus bourkii. NCBI lineage: Eukaryota > Metazoa > Chordata > Aves > Psittaciformes > Psittacidae > Neopsephotus > Neopsephotus bourkii. The sequence continues at coordinate 1,868,048 of NW_026900838.1, read as the reverse complement.
TTAGTATATGAAAGAATTGTGCGAAGTAAATGGCTTTACAGATAGGTGACACTTGGCTTTAACTAGAAAGTTGTTTTCTTTCTTGCCATGAGCTGTGGGCATCTGATATTTTCCTTTAAGTTAGGAGTGCCTGATTTTTTTCTACCAGATTGTGTTACAAGACCTGATTGTAGTCAGCTAACATTATGCCCAAGCCCTATTTTTTCAGGTAATTTTGTCAGTGAGATTGTCTGTCTATGTGGTTTTCCACATGCCCTGCTATGTATGTGCCACCTGTTTATCCCCCTGTTCCTACCCAACCTTTTCACTTCTCTTTTTCCCTTTTTTCTTCTAGTTGGTTATGCATGCCCATATCAGAAGCCCTTGAGTGATTACACATTATTTGTTAAAATAGTGCTGTTAGACCTTCAAGGTATGAGATAAATCTTGGTTTATTGATATGATGTTCTGATAGCATTTTGATGTAATGAGAATATTTATGGCAACTGCCACAAGTTATTATTAAAAAGCTTTCAATGTGTCTAGGTTTGAATAAAACTGCAAGATACCTGGATCACTGATGTTCCTAGGAATTCCTGAATTAAGGTGTTGAGCTTCCTATTGTTCACATATTTGGGCTTATACCTGACACTGTGGAAATAATCACGATGCTATAAAAATAGAGTAAATCTGTTCTTTCCTTCACTCTGTATGCAGCTTATCTTTTTCTTGCCCTTCAAGGCTGTGTCTGTCATATTGCATAGTAACTCCTAGATCTTAATCTGGGTATTTCCATTCTTCTGAAATATAAATAGGCATCTAATATATTCTGCTTCTTTCAGTAATTGCTTTAAGATATTTAGGAAAATTGGTGACAGTGTTCTCTTTAGAGTTTTATTTACACTTTCTTTTTCTTCTAATACATGTCAGCTTGTGCTTTGTAGCATTAAAGGAGAAATTTGGGTCAAAAGTTGCCTAGTCATACTGGTATCTTGCTCAATAGTTAGGAGTCCCCTGAATTGGCAACTAACTTGCCAGTTACTATAAATTATCTGGAATAATGTTTCCTTAAAAGGAAACTCTTTATTAGCACAAGTCTAAATTATCTTTCTTTTCATTCCTTGTGACTTTAACTTACATGTTAATTTCTGTAATTATTAACACTTCTTTCATTCAGTGAACTTGGCTTTTTCCTCAGCTGTTGCTCAATCCTTCTGTTCCCTAAAATGACAATGAACAAAACTTCTTTATTCATTGCCTTTTTGTAGAACTTTTCTTATAGGAACTGTCACTTATCTAATTCATTTTTAGATAACTGCCACGTATTCTAGGACCTTTAACTTCTAACTCCTGGAATAGGTCTGGCATGCTCATTTTGCTGTTCTCTCCTGTTTCTCAAATCAGACTAGGCTGCCTTTTCCTATCACAAGGTAACCTCTAATTTACACATCTCAGCATCTTGCATTCCTATTTCCTGTGTACCGATCTCAGCAGAACCAGACCCTAGTTTTGCCCTTAAATTCTGGGAATTTCTGCCATGCTGTAGTCTGCTTCATTGAAACTGATGATGCACTTAGGCTGTTCATAATCTTTCTTTTGAAAACATTTGAGTTTTGAAGAAAATTTAACAATTCACTGTTTTCTTCCAACTTACCCTTATCTGTGTTCTGTTTCTGTGGTGAGGGCAGTAGGATTCAGTTCTTCAAACTGTCTTCTTTTTCATGGATGTTTGGTATGGCCTTAACCCTTACCTGATAGCTAAAAACTTTTGCTACTAGCTCTGTTTTCTGTTTTGTCTTTCCCATTTTCCTTTTTGGATGTTCTCCTAGCTTATGTTTAGTATTGCAAACATATACGTTTCCTTAGAACACCATTTACTTTTTGGTACTGTCAGAAATATCTAATCTGAAGCCCCCAACCTTGAGATTCAGCCTTTTGTCTGTTTCGATTTGCGTAATTTTAACTGTTCAAGACATACCACTTGTTCTTAGACATCAAATTAAAGATCTGTCCTTTCAGTAGCTGCAGCTGAAGGTTTCTGTATGTCAGTGATACATCTGATGTCGATTTGGAAGGTCCAGTGAATTACTGGTTCCTTTCTACTTGGTTCTTGTGAAAACCTGCTGTTGAATTTCTTCATCTTAACCAGTCAGACTCTGTCTCTCTCTGGGGAGTGTTCAAGGGTCTCCTTTTCACGTGGACCAAAATGTTCCGTTGTTGCTTTCAAAATTCTATGTATTTCTTCTTGTTCCATCCACTAAAGGGTGTTTTTTGTGGTTGTGTTTTTGGTGGGTTTTTTTTTATTGTTTGTTTGGTTTTTTGTTTCTTTTGTCTTTTTTCTTCCTCTTTACATTTGCCTTCTACTTACAAGGCAGACATCATGCTTTCTTGATTCTTCTTTTTAGCCTTTATTTGTGTGTGGTGATTTGTCATTTCTCTGGGTGTCCTTTGTCATCTTTTAGTGGGGCAGCATCTTTTTTTTTTTTTTTTTTTTTACTTATTTTTTAAGTGCAGTGTCAGCTACCCAGAATATTACCAATTCTAAGATAACACTCAGATTAAATGAATGTATTCTTTGCATCTTCTCTCCCTCTTCTTTCCCCCTCCCTCAGTATCATATAGTGACTTCCAAGCCAGAGATGGGCAGGTCGCACAACTGCTTTTTTAGCATTCCTGGTTAGTCAGCTTTTGCTTTGTACAGAACTGGCTCAGATTTAAAACCTTGAAGTGTCTCTGCTGAAATGCAGTCTTCACTTTTAGACCAGATTCTCTTATCTGATCCCATTCTCTAGAGCCTTTCCAGTGTCCCCAGCCTCATAGCATTTAAATATGGAGACCTCATAGCAGCCTTCCAATATCTGAAGGGGGCCTATAGGGATGCTGGGGAGGGACTCTTCAGTAGTGGTAGGGCAAGGGGTAATGGGTTAAAACTTAAACAGGGGAAGTTTAGATTGGATATAAGGAGGAAATTCTTTCCTGTTAGGGTGGTGAGGCACTGGAATAGGTTGTCCAAGGAGGTTGTGAATGCTCCACCCCTGGCAATGTTCAAGGCCAGGTTGGATGAGGCCTTGGGTGATATGGTTTAGAGTGAGGTGTCCCTGCCCATGGCAGGGGGGGTTGGAACTTGATGATCTTAAGGTCCTTTCCAACCCTAACTATTCTATGATTCTATAAATATGTAACCAGCACCTATTTTAATATGCAGGTTAGGAACTAAAATATTAAATATTAATTTAAAATTAAATAATTGGACCTTGGCTTAGTATGTCCTTCTATTTTTGAATTAAATACTTCCATTCATGGCTTTTCCAATTGGTTTTGCATCCAGGTTGCAGGATATTCAGTGGAACTATTTGGTTGTTTGCCTGTGAAAGTGTCTTATGAGAGTGGCTTTAAGGGCTTCTGATACAATATGACACCTAATTTTTCCTTATCCCTGAGGTCTGTTGCACTATCATAAAGGCAGTGAGAGTGACTGAACACAATTTGTTTTTTGACAGATCTGTGTGGGCTGTTAGTTGTCTCCTGTGTTTTTCTTAAGTGCTATCAGATGCATTGATTTCTTGCTGTACCTCTCCAGGAATTTAACCCGATACTCTGGAATGTGGAGTGGAATAGAATGTAAAGTTTTATCCTAATCTGTTTTTCAGTGATGTTCTGGTCATCATCTTGACTGTGCAGATATCCTGTGAGCTCTGTTTCATCTTCAGACTGTTCATTCCTTAAACACATTTCCTCTTTGCTGCTTCCACACAAAATTAAAATTAGTACTTATTATCATGTCTTAATCTGTGGTATAAAGATGATGTAAAATTAAATTTAGATTCCCTGCAATGCTTCTGTTCTTTTATCTTCCTGCAGTGTGCACAAGAAATAAACTTCAAAGTGCAGTATATTTCCTGAATACATCTTTCTGTGTTGCTGTTTTCTCTCCACAGAGCATAAAAAAAATCCTGTTTAAATTAGCTTAGAACTTCTTCACCTCTGAAAACTCTCTTGAGATCTAAAAAAATGAGTTCTTTATACCTTCTAGGTTAGATCTTGTTTTAGGGTAGCTGCCAGTTGTTGCAAAATTAACTATCTTAATTTTTTTAATGCTGTTATAAAGCACATTGTCTTAATAATATGCTTTGGACCGTAGTAATGGGGAAAAAACAGCAGATGAGAATAGTCAGCTGGGGGAGCTAATGCTCTGTAGTGCATCTATCAGCATCTGAGATGAAAGACCAAGAGCAAAATGCATTAGTGATATTTTTTTTTCCACAGAAGCTCTTTGATGTTGCAGTTGAAGTGCTTTTCTAGCAGCTTTAAGCAGTAGAAATTAAACTTCTTTAATTTCCATTTTTATGATCAGAGCACTCCTATGAGAGACTTTCTGATATCACTGTTACGCTTTCTTCGAAAGCATTTATCTCAGTAGTGGGGCAGTTGTATAAATATTTGTAGGTTAGCTTCTTGGGGAACAGAAATGTTTTATGGCTGCCTTTATTAGGTGTGGGAGATTCTAAAATCAGATTTGGATTAATGAGAATGGGACTAGTTTGTGTTTTTAGTAAGGACAGATATGGGTGAAAAAAACCCTCTTAATAATGTGTCTGGCCACTAAAAGGCTGTGACTTTAATTATACATTTTGGTGCCAGGGGTATAAACCAAAATGTCGTTCTCATTGGGTTTATGGGATTTCGTTTTGTAAGCATGAAATACTATTTTTTTTCCCCTTCCCAAACAGGATGGGGAAAAATGCTTGAAAGTGGAAACAGTCTGCAGCCTAATTTTATTGTGTTTAAAATTAAACCAAGCCAAAGCAGTAACTATACCCAAATAGGCTGCTGTTTACATTTGTTAAGGCTGCTCATAGCAGCATTCCAGTATCTGAAGGGGGCCTATAGGAATGCTGGAGAGGGACTCTTCATTAGGGACTGTAGTGATAGGAGAAGTGGTAATGGGTTAAAACTTAAACAGGGGAAGTTTAGATTGGATGTAAGGAGGAAACTCTTTTCTGTTAGGGTGGTGAGGCACTGGAATAGGTTGCCCAGGGAGGTTGTGAATGCTTCATCCCTGGCAGTGTTCAAGGCCAGGTTGGACGAGGCCTTGGGTGATATGGTTTAGAGCGAGGTGTCCCTGCCCATGGCAGGGCGGTTGGAACTTGATGATTTTAAGGTCCTTTCCAACCCTAACTATTCTATGATTCTATGAAATGGTTCTGAATTTTATCTTTGTTTCTGGCTGCTTGAATCTTCTGTTTGTCCCTTTCCTTGAAAACCAGTGATGCGTGTCTTAAAGGTGACAGCAAAAGCCAGAAGTGATGCATAGCTAAGTGGGAAATGGTGCCTAACTGCCAAAGTAGAAATACATATTCTACCACATAGCTCTGTGCTTGAAGTCATAATAGAAACAATATTGTATGTGGAATGACTTAGAAGCAGTTTATTTTTTTTCCTTGTTTGTGGTTGTGTTTAGTTTTTGTTTTTGTTTTGGTTTTTTTTTTCATGCTAGATTTTGTTCAGTAAGACAGCAAAACGTGTACCATTACTGCTTTTACAAATGTAACAGGTTACTCTTGTCCTAGAGAGCTTGAAGGAAGTAATACATTTCTCACTTAAGTTTCAGGAAATGCATTTAAGTGAAACCAAGCAGGGGCTTTGTCACAGAATTGACTGTTCCTTTTTTATAATTGGTTTTTGTTCCATATAAATTAAAAAAACCCTTAACTGATACCTAGGTTTGTGGCTACCTCTTGTAGCTGACTGTAGTTATGTATTAGGGGAAGAAAATCTAGGGAGACCTCTTTCATCAGAACTATTAGCAGTGTGGGAATTCAGTTCAACCAGTATGTCAAACTCTTCAGGTCATTGTACTGCAGTCTCGGGATTTGGTAGGCCAGCTGGCAGGTCTGTTTGCAAAGTAATGTCTTCTGCAAAGCAGTGTTGCTAACTGGCTGCAGTCCAGAATAATTGTTGATTTCAAAGCAACCTGAGTATTCTAGTGAGTGAACATTGTGAGCAATGGGTAGATACGGAGTGAGGTTTGATTAAAGCATCTAAGCTTAAAATGAATTGTAATATCTTCTTACAGACGTTCAAAATAAAGCTCAATTCACAGGACAGTATAAACACATCTTGTAAATCTAAGAGGGAGAAGTTTGCTGGAAGGAGTGGAAAACATACGCTTGCCATTTTTTTTGGTGCACTGTTAGGGTGGAATGAGAAAATGGCTCTATTTATCCTTCTCTAATGGATCTTTGAACTGTAAACATGGCATTGTTATTAGTAATGGAGAAAACTAACATTTTGCTGCAGTAATTCTAGTTGCATGTATTTATTTGCACATATGGTGTTGGTGATGTTCTATAAAATTGTGAAATTAAGCAATAGATGTGATTGAAGAATATATAGCTACTGGGGATGTTCCTTTTCACCTTCATAAACATAATGAACAAGTTTGTAAATGATGCAAAATACTAATTAAAAGTTTTAATATGGTAATCATCTCATTTTGATTCTCTGTAGAAATCTGAATGGACCTCTAGAAGATAGCTCTTACTGCTTAAAGTTGACTTGTGAATCTAAACTAAAACACAAACTGTACAGTTAATTATGCCCCCTGTAGCACACTAGAGCACTATGATTCTTGCTAAGTATCTTTGTGTGGTTCAGCATTTGAGTTACAGTGGACTCTAAAGGTCCTGTTTAAGGTTGAATCTTTCTGTGCTGGGGCTATACGCAGTCTTTGTGGTTTAAAGTATATCCTCTTCCTGCTTTGGAAAAGTGAATGTGCTTTGAAATAAAAATTGCAAAAAAGACTGCAATAAAAATGAGATGATGAATAAAACCATGTCGAAAACAGCCAGACAATATTTGGAATACAGACTGAATCCTGACGTAAATGTTCTGCTGTAACCCTGGATTTCTAAAGTAATATGAAGTGGCAGCCTGTACCAGAAATGCGGTGGATAATGGGTATCTTCAACACCACGTTCTTCAGCTTATGACAGAAGAGGTGGGATGGGCACCCACACTCCTTGTGTGATGATGTGCTCTAGCACTTAGTAGTTGACCAGGTCACATGTGCTACTTTTTTGTCTAGTGGCTTGGAAATGATAAAAGAAGAGCAACTCCTAACATGGTCCTTGTAGATCCTTAATTCGTAGCAATCAGTAATTTTGGATTCCTGCAAGAAACATCGTAAAGACAAGGAGAATGGCGTCATCAAGTGTTTTCTTTTTCTATAAATATTTCAGATGTTCTTTTTGGGCATAAAGAAAGAGAAGGCTGGGAAATCAATAGTGCTTTTTGTAAAATGATGTCCATTTGTTGTTCAAGAAGAAAATAAATTCTTGGACAATGAACACATTATTTTGTAGTGGTTAAGGTTAAAATTGTTTCTAATACGAATTTATACCTCACATAGCAGTGAGTGCAGACAGTAACTTCAGAAATGTTTGCATTGTTCCTTAGTAAAGCAGCATAAAAGCTTGTAGGATAGTTTGTAGAAGATATAAATACACTGCAAGTAGAATTTGCTAGGTGCTGTTTTGGATGTGAGTTTTATAAAATGGTGTGCAAACACTGAAATACTCTTCCCTGCTAATTCTGTGATTGAACCTAGAGAAACATCTGTTAATAAGTCTCTGCAAAATTGAGTCTGATGTTAGCATCCTTATTTGTGAACAGAAGAAAGCTTGTTGGCATATTTCTCATAAGCTCCTCAGTAGTGTCTGACTTTAATATGTATGTAATGTAACATTTATTACTACATACATACATACATACATACATACATGTTTTGCTTAGCTTCCCTTTTCATGGATGTAGGGCAATGTTTTTCAGGAATGTAGGAAACTGGACCTGTGTCTCTGAGTTTTCTCTGTGATTATAGTAAGCATGAATTAGCTGCATTCTTGAGGAAGATTCATAAAATGTCCTTTCCATGCCCACTCCTGACTTTAAAAAAAAACCCAAACATTGTTTCAGTCGCTGGATAAGAATACATAATATTCCAAGTACAGCCCTTTATGTTTTAAGGGATGCCAGCAACCCGAACAAGAACTAAAATAGTAAGTTGTAGTACAATCAGAAATAGAATTTTCTTTTTAATTCATTGTGCCTGGCTAAAATGGAATTGATATCCCTTAAGAAGAGTCGTCAGATTTTTGAACTTCTGAAATGTTTTAAAGTCCATGCCTGCTTTAACTGGTAGCATGGCTGGGAATGATGTTCTTTCCTCATCAAGCTAGTATACGTTAAGTGGTTGAATACACTTTAAAGTTATATTCTTAAATTTAATGATATCTAAGTTAATATTTTTGTATTGTAGTTCTAGTCTAATTTGTACTGTGATGTGTGGCAATGGAGAAGATTGACTAGGAAATGATTGTTCTGTCTTTTTCATACTTAAAATTGAAATACAGTGTAGTATTGAGATCCTGATGCCATCCCTTTTTGAGAAGGCTGTTGTGTCACTTGAGTACCAGCTGCTCAAGCAAGTTGTAAGAAGTTCACTCTGTAAGGACACCAGCAATGTGTGCCTGTAAACCCCTGAAGCTGAGCCTTGGAAAAGCAAAGGACTTGTGCATTGAGTTCTTGTTCCTTACTGGGAGACCTAGAAACAGCCAAAGTAAGCAGTTGTGCATATATAGTAGTACAATGTGTGCATGCATCTTCAACTCTTCATTAAAATGGAGCAGGGTTATAAAATGTATTCTGAGGTTTTTGGACGGGCTCACTGCCAGTGTTTGTTTAACTAAGGCTTACATATTAAATTATTCATATTTTAATCTAAATTTATGTGTCTTTGTGTTTCCAGGACAATTCTGTGATTAAAAGTCCATGAATAATCTGCATGTATAAAGCAAGAAAACTAGAAATAATGCAAGTTGTCCCAAATCGGCTTCCTTCCTTTCCTCTCATGCCTTCCCTTTTCATGTTGTGATTTTTTCCTAATTTTTTTAAGTCTTAAAAACTTAAGATGAAGTATTAAAACTGTTTCAAGCTACAATGACCCACTGTCACTGAAAAGGGAATATCCTTTTCCTGCTGTTACTTTTTGCTTGTGCAAAGTAAAGAATGACTTGGTGATAAGCAGTTTTCGTTAACTAAACTGGCAACAAATGAGGCAAAACTAGGGAGTTACTGGCTGTGGAGTGAGTTGAATCAGTTCAGTGAGAAGGGTCAGACGAGCACCAGGTGACATCCTCAGAAGAATTCTGTTTATTTATTTTTAGAATCTCCTGTATTTTATCTTGAAAGCATCATTGAGCTCTGTCAGAAGTTACGCAGTCTGTTTATCTTTCTGATCCTGATTAGAATCTTAAAAGCTGTATTTAATTGTGTCTAATTTTTTAATGATTACCGGAAAGTGTTCTTGCAGGTGCCATTTTAGAAATGAGGTTATTAAATGTACAAACTTTAGTGTTCTTACTAAAATTAAAAAAAAAAATAAAAGGAAGGGAAAAAATCCCTTTCCAGCTTCCATGAACTAAGTAAAAATGGGGTGCATGTTTCATGATGTTCTGTATGAAGAGGTACAGGCATGACCCAGCTGAAAGCTTCAGTCTGACTCTGGATTATAAGGAGCTTATTTTCATTGCACTGTGTCTTCAGTCAGTTTTATGCAGTTTTTCATGAAAATAGTGAAATCATTAATGCCAATACCAATTATTTTTAATTTTCTAGTCTTTAGAAAAGCAAGTTTTATAGTTAAACACATTCTGGCGTCATATCCCAGCTTTACTTAGGGGCTAGGAATATCCTTGTTTCTTCTTCTTTTCTCTCCATTAGATAAAAACATAAAGGCAGTGTGAATTTGGTGAAAAGGCAAGGAGCAAAATGTTGGTAGGGTTTGCCTGAAGTTTTGGCTGTGCATGAGGCTGTAAGATGTAAATTATTTAGCAGCTTTATAATAATATTTATTTATATGATAAATACGGCTTTGCAAGAACATCTGTTTGCTTAGAAAATACACTCAACACAGGTCATAATCTTATCTGTAGTTGTGGTCCATTAACCTGTTTTACTGGAGGTTTCACCAGGATCACTTTTACCCCAACAGTATTTTTTTGCTAGTGAGATGCAAGAAAATCTCAAATCAGTGTGACTTTACATCTGTACAAGATTGGTATGGTCAAATGACTAATAAGATTCTAGGCAGCTTGTGAAGTTTGGAGCCAGTATTATTATTTTACATGTATATTAAGAAGTAAAGACACCTTGAAATTAAATGTAATACTGAATTAAATGATTTTGTGGATGAAAATGAGCTAATTGGTTTTAGAAAAACAAAGGAATCCTTGCTTTTCCTCCTTTTCATTCTCCCCCAGTATTGCAAGCTTTATCTGTAAAGTAGTGACTGGATTGTTTTAATGCCTGTCTGTAAAAAAAACCAAAAAGAATCCTTGGCTTGGATTCATGTTTTATTCAGTGAGATATCCTAGAAGAAATAATGCAATTGTAACTACTATAGCTATACAATATGTTTCACTGTTTTCATTTGAAGACAGTTTCATTGATGGTAGGCTGGGCTCTTGTAGGCAATTTCTACTGAGAAAGTATAAACCTGTTCTATTTGAAAAATGGAAGTTGCTATTCTGGAATGAAAATGAAAACTTTGGTCTCTACTAGGTGAAAGGCAAGCTTGCAGGCTCACATGGTGACTTAGATTTATAGTTATTTAAACAAGAAATACATCATCTGGAAGGAGTAGCAGGGTTTTGGTAGTAGCACTGTTAAATTTGTATATAGTTTCTGCGTGTCATGTTTGAAAAGCGGGAATCTTTTGAAGACTAACATGAATGAGATCATTAGTGGGAGTATTTTATAGATAGTGTTTCCTCAAATTACTTGCACAAACACATTTAACTGTTCTGATACAGCTACTTTGCTAAAGAAAAATGTTCTCCACACAGCCTGTTTTTCTCTGAGCGTTAGATTGTCACATCTGGAAATATAATGCTACTGTGTACTTCCTCTGTCTTTAAAGTTACATTCCTGTGCCTTCCTGGCAGCTTTATTATTATTCTTTAAAACTGATTTTCCTGAGAGTACTACAGTTGCATCTAGATCAACATTAAGATGCAGACAGGGTAACCATAAACCTTCTAGACATCCCTGCTTTGGCCGTTTCATATGCATCCATCAAATCACTTTCATAGAGTGCATTTGCTGAACTACTCCTCTAGGTCTGAAGTGAAAGAGTCCTTCCTATGACTTCCAAGAAAAGTGGGGTTTTGTTTTGTTTCATTTTCTCAGTCTTTCAACTGAGAAGAAGGGGAAAAATAAATTAAATGTGTATTTAATTGCATAGAAGTGTTGGTCAACAAATTAGGTATTCTGTCCCATTCAGAAAATGAACTGTTCATGCACGTCCCCTTCCATGCAGATGAATGTTACTGAGTGTCTGTTTTATCTTGTGTTTGGAGTCTGGGTGGGTATCTAGTGCATACGATTGCCTTGCCTTCCTGACGAGTCTCTAAAAGCTTGTCTTGGCTGCAGCCTTGTATCACCTCTCCATAGTTATTGGAGCACTGTCACACAGTGTGTTATACTTCAGTGATGTCTGTGTCCATCTGTGTTTTGGGAAGGTATTCTGTGTTTCCTACCATTCAATCCCTTTCAGTCAGGGACTACTTCCATTGTACTTTATCAAGAACATATGTTGTGCAAATATTTAAGACTTAGTTGCGTGCAGTTAAGTTACTAGGTATCACTGCTGGATTACCAGCCTGTATGATCTGTTTTATCAGAGTAGATTACTTAGATTTATTTTTTTTTTATTATTTCTTACTTTTTTCAGGTTTTGAGGACTGAGCTTAATCATTATTTAAGGCAGAACAAATTGATTCTAAATGTTGTTGTTTTTGTTGTTGCTATTTTCCTTCGTATAAAACCCTGAAATGATTTATTGACTAGTAAAATCATTATAATGTCCTAGTCTTGTGTGGCTTTTCTGCATTTGGTGCACTATTAAGTAGCAAAAAAAGCATAACACATATAGTTATGTATATGCATTATTTTAAGTTTTTATATTAGATGAAGTGTAGCATCATCCATGGTTTTTCAAGCTATAAATCTTGGCTTAAATAGTTCAAGTTGTTAAATTACAGCATTGCTGCTTAGTTTGCCTGTTTTAAGACCTCAAGAAAAGCACTCACATTTATAGAAGAAGAAGTATACGATAGATGACATGTTGTGGGGTTTGGGTTTTTTTTTTGGTTTTGTTTTGTTTTGTTTTAAGTCTGGATTTAAAAATGAATCTGAAACTCGTATTTTTGTCAAAAATCTGACAAAGTTGTTTAAGTCGTTACTAACCGCGATTGACTCACCAGGCTTTATTTTAATGCATATAGTAAACCTTGATGTGAGCAGGGTTTATCACAAGTTTTAATTTGTTGGCTTTTAAAAGGTTGACTTTTACAAAATGTGGCTTTGTGTTAATGCTTAAAATTATTGTATTTTAAAATCTGCACTGCGGCTTCAGAAGGAAGATTATTTAACACTATTGACCACTAGTGTTTTGCTGGTTTCTGCTTAATTATTAGTGATTGCTTGCTGAATCACTGAAAGGAATGATATATTCACAGATTAAGTAATCTTTTAGCTTTTGTTAATTAACAGAAAACCAAACCAAACAAACCTTATTCTGAAATATTTCAGCTGTATTAAAACAAGCTCTTAATTTTAGATCAGTGAAGACACGAAAAATGAATTAGCAAATGAGCTGCTTACATCAACCCCTGGCTTCAGTGTGGCTAAAGTAAAAGAACAAATATTCTATAAGGTAAGTAGAAACTGCCAAGTTCCACAGATTTGCACTCATTCTCCTTCACTTAAACTTGGAGTTATTATGTTCACATAACACTATTGCTAACAGTTAATCAAAGTGTCTCAACTGAGACCAATAACAATTTCTCTTCTTTGTGTCAGTATAAGGTACAAGGGAGGGACTGCAAGTGAAGTGAGCTTTTAACTACTATTACTGTCTTCTGTCCTTTTCTGCCATCCTTTGTCTTTCACCACAAAAATGGTCTTAAGTTTTAACATTTCCCAGACAATTGACTTAACTTGCCTGACTGACAGACCGCTCAGTTTGGAGGCATTCTTGAGCACCTGTTGCTGAAGCTGAGGTTGGTCTGAATGTATTAGTCTGAAACTCTTTTTGCTAGAGAGCAAAGGGAGAAGAAATGTGTCTGATGGAAACCCCTGACTTTTTTGGAGTGAAGTTGGTTGGGTTCCAGATCTACTTCCAAGATACGCAGCTTTTCATGAATAAAATATTTCAAGTTGCCTGAAACAGAAGGCTACCAGAAGGCCATTTTCAAATATCAAATCAGTAAGTGATGCCAAGCTACATAATTGGGCTAATAATCATAGATACAAGCTTTAAAATAGCTTATTTTGCCTAGCTGCATGACCTTTTGCAAGTAAACAATTTCTCCACCAAAATAATGATCAGCTACTCCAAAATCAACACTTAATTTCAAACCATTTGCATTTTGCCTGGATAGAGTGCTAAGACAGAGAACGACTTAAAGCTGTACTGATCTTAAGGTTGTAAACATTGTTACTGTGTCATTTTGCTATTCTACAGTGTGGGGTTTTCTTCTTTCTCAGGTTGGACTTGCAGATGCTGTGGATCTGTTTAGAACCAGAAGAGTGTTTATTAAAGATGGCTTTGCATATGTGCCACTTAAGGATATCGATGCAATTGTTTTGAGTAACTATAGAACAAAGTTATCTAAAGCACTGGCGGTAAGTCCGATATTGATTTTGACAACTTTTGTTGCATCGTTTAGTGACACTCTTGGACAAAGACCTTTTTGATTTTTAACTGTGCTTTCATACCAGAAACCCTGTGAAAAATGCTGACAGTACTAAAAATTTTGTTACGAACTGGAGTTTCATTACTTTAAAATGGTATTTAGCATGTGATGTAGATGATAAATAAATGTCTCCTAGAGGATTTTGAAATTGTTTCCTACATAGAGAGTAACATGACTTTTTTCATTCATAATGTGAGCCCCATGCACATGACTGTGGTTTTTTCTCTTTGTATCGGTATTTTCTCACTGAACATTTTGCAACATTTGTTTTGTTGAAACAAGCAAAATACTGATTTGTGGTTTGTTGGTGTTCTTGGTGTTGTTTTTTTTTGTTGTTGTTTTTTGTTTTTTTTTAAACAGAACTAAAATAAGGACAAGTCATAACATGTCAGGGAAAAATGAAGTCTTCATTGTAGGAATGCTTCAGGTACCAGATCTCGTTAGGACGCATAGTAAATACTGTATGTGAATGTTCTCCTGTTAGTAATCTGGTGATGAATTTAGGAAATGCTGATTTTACAATATGAGACTCTTCACAGGGTTTAAAAGTTGGTGATCATGTAGAATGCACAGAGCTTTAGTCCTAAAAAAAATACAGCATTGGGTAACATGAAGGCAGTTCAGATTGCCTTTAAAAAATGTTTTCAAAGCCTTACATTGTCAAGCCGCATTAATATCAAGGTTGACCACAAGCATTTAGTAAAGAAACACTCTGAAGTAAAAAGGCATTCCTTTAAGAAGTTGTGAGTATGCTGATTTTATAGTTTGTCAATTTTGAATATAACTAGAGTCTATAAAATTATTTAACGTTAAGTCAAAAATTGTGATACTCTTATGTGAACATATACATTACTACTCTTTAATACAACTGTAACTAGAGACATTTCAGCTGATGCATAATGTTGTTGCTGAAAGCTGATAATACTTGGATAGGATTTAAAAGCAATGAATATATTCTATAGAAATATGGTGAAGATGTGTAGATGTGACACTTGAGAACACGGTTTAGTGGTGGACTTGGCAGTTCTAGGTGAATGGTTGGACTTGATGATCTTAAAGGCCTTTTCCAACCTAAAAGATTCTATGATTTTTACACAAGGTTATCAGCATCTATTTAAAATACTTTAGGGAAGCTTCTGGAATTTGCCTGTTGTGTGTTTGTTGTGGAGTTCAAGCTGAAAAGTCTGAAAACCAGAAGGAGCTGTAATGAGTTGGCTGGCTGACTCTCAGTTCGAGAAAAAGTGTGCAGCTTTTTTTACAAAGTCATGCTATTTGATAATTTTGTTTAACCCAGATTACTTTGTTAAAGCCAACAGCTGCTTTACAGTGAAGGAGTGCTCTATACTGCCCTCTGTAGTCAGGGGTTAGAAACTGTTAACACTCTTGCAAGTGTGGAAAACTATCTTTTATAGAACTGTTGTGTTTTAAGTTATTGCAGTATTTCTGGTTTGCATTAATTTTTTAGTTTTAATATGTATATTTTGCTAATGAAAGTTTGCCATATTTTCAGAGTAAGTAATAAGAGAAGATTAGTGGTTTCTGTCCTATTCCAAAGCTCCTACTTGAACTTGTGGAGTCTTGATTTACTGATTTACAAATTTAGTTTGAGAAATGACATTTAATAAGCTTTTTCACGTAATTTTAGCCAGCACAGTGAACTGATGAAAGATGCTGGGAATATTATTGAGTCTTTTGAAACAAAGGCTAAAAATCAGAGGTCAATCTAACGTTCTTCTGTTACACCAAATGGGCATAACTGGACCTGAAGGCCTAACATGGTAGCTGGGTAATTGGTGTAGTTTTCAATGAAACTAAACTGGAATCATCAATTGCTATCAACTGAAAATTCTGTGAAACTGTAAGAAAACAGGTTGTTTTTTTTAAAGAAAGGATTGTACATAAGGATTTTTTTTTAAATCTGAAGATGGTAACCGTTGCTGTTCCACAGTATAGAAATCAGGAGGCTGATCTTTAATCTTTTCCTCAGGCTTATCTGAAGGGGCATATTTTTAATGGAAGTTGTAACACAGTGGCACATTTCCAGTATTGTTTGTAAAAAGTAGTTGTTGAAATATTATTTGATCTAGGCCTAAGTTCTGCAAGTACAGCTGGTTTAGGAATGCTTGGTAATGCTTTTGCAGCACGTGGATGTTTGTATGTGTCTGCTGCAAAGGGAAAATCAAGCAAGAGAAATGTGCTGAATTTCAGGCGCTATGGTAGTAATAGAGGTCTTTATGACTTTGCACAGAAGTTGTGCATCATGGCCAGATTTAATTAAGAAGTAATAGACCCTTCTTATTTAATTTGTCTTTTAATTAATGTGTTTGACAACATTACCACTTTGGTAAGCATTATTTATGTGTGCTTTTGGGAACATGTTTTACTATTTTTGCAGCATCTGGCTATTTACAGTTTGTTCTCAGCACTTTCTAATGGCCAATCCTTGTTTTATTAGAATTTGAGAATTAAAGATCTTAAGGGTGTGATAAACCAAATTAGGCTTGAATGGTTTTTCTAAAGAAGGGGTTTGTATTTTCACAGGGACATAAAGTTAGGCTAAATACTTGTATCTTCTGTGGGGTAGTTTGACTTTGGCCAGTACTTCTGGCTTTGGCAGTCTCTTAAAAGCTTCTAAGGGACAAAATACTTTGAATATAGATAGTGGAAAGATGATCTTTCAGGCACGTAGTTCTGGGGCAACTTTTTTTTACAGCTCTCATAGTACAGTAGTACTATGTAGTAGTAGTACAGGTCTCATGAACAGTAGTACAGTAGTGAACTGCTCATGCTCTGCTCTCATGAACAGTAGTTCAATTCTTCAATGTTAAAGCAGTATATTTTTCCATTGTCGGTTATTTATGTGGTGTTATTTGTACTGTGATGCATGTTTTGCCTCTCGGACATTGTTTGGTGCTATTCTAAGCAATCACACACACAGGTTTTTAGAAGGAGTTATCCCTACTCAGGAATGATTTTATGATTAAGGCCTTACATGTATTTTTCAAGGTCTTCTGAAGCTTGATGGGAGCGTGCTAAAGCTACTCTTGTTCTCCAAAGCACAGAAAAATTCAGGTGGTTGCTTCCCCTTATTACATTACTCACTACATTGCAGGCTCACGTTGCCATCATCCTGCATGTTAGAAGGTGATTCTAACCGGATTATAAAGGAGGAATATAATGAGAGTGAATTGATGTGTTGATACTGAGTGTTCAGAGAACAGTAAATAATTCATAGTGCTGACTTCTGCTTAAAAAAAAAGTTTTGTGTTGACAGTGACACAAATTCAGTTTAGTCAGAGTTAAGCTTTAATTGCTTACTAGTCAATGAAGCAGTCATATGTTTTGTTTCATCCCTTAAAAATGGGTTTGACATCTCTACTGGCAATTCCTTGAGGCTCAATAAGAGGGGGAGTTAATACTAGTCAAACCTTCTTGACAATTGCACATGCAACTGAAGAAGTTCATTTTATGTGCAAAATCAATACTACAAGGACCTTCTTGCTGTATTCTCTGATCCATTTGGTAGTAAATAATTTCCTTTGTGCCGTTAATGATGATTAAACTGTAAAAAGCTTAAACATTTTCTGTATTTCATGTAAGTTATAATATTAGCTCTACAATTGTTTTATAACTTAAAGCAAACTTTACTAATTCAAATTGCCATATAATTTTTTTCATGAGGGTTTCGCTGTGTTTACGCTAATACACAAACATTTCTGCAGAAATGCTGTGCTGCATTTTGGTAATTTCAGTTGTAGTCATGTAGTGGATTTAGATTGTGAAATTGTTGGCAGGCCTGGATCACCTTTTTTCTGAGGATAACTTTTAATTTTTCATTTCTTGAAATCAGAAGATTTGGCTTAGTATTGTGATTGAGATGCACAGGCCTGTATCAGAGCTGAGTTATACTCAGTACTGCACAAAGGACTGCTCTGGAGAAATCTCAAGTGGAATAGAAGGGGGAGAACACAGAAGAGGCTGCTGAATTATCGCCTGGGACTGGCCTTTATCAGCAGTGTCCTCAAAATAACTGCGAAAATGACTATTACGTTGGTAGTTGTCTGACTTGTCTGAAGAGGAGTTCTGCCCTGTGTGGGTAGCTGCTAAATACTGAAAAACCTGATGCTGGGCCACCTCCTTTAGTGTTTGAATCAACTAAATTGAATCATTGCATCAGTTTTAACAAAAGTTACAGTTCAGAAAGTGTTTTGTCCTTAAGTTTTAGTGCTTGTTGGACATTACATTTTAAAGCTATAAGCAAATGACACTTGGAGTATTGTGTGCCTCTGGACTTGCTCCAACAGCTCCATGTCTGTCTTATGTTGAGGACACCAGAACTGCACACAGTGCTCCAAGTGGGGTCTCACGAGATGACAGTATATGGCAGAATATTATAGCAGAACATCATACAGGATTTTAACAGTCTGCAAATTAAAATATTAACTGAACAGAACACAGACTGATTGTCCTGGGTTCAGCAGTAGCAGTCATTTTTCTCCTTCTCAGTAGCTGGTGCAGTGCTGTGTTTTTGACTTTTGGTCTGGGAACAGTGCTGATAACACCAATGTTTTTAGTTGTTGCTAAGTAATGTTTACTCTGACCGAGGACTTTGTGCATCTCATGCTCTGCAAGGGAGGAGGGGAAGCCAGGAGGAAGCAGAGCCAGGACATCTGAGCCAAACTAGCCAAAGAGGTGTTCCATACCACAGCATGTCATGCCCACTATATAAACTGGGGGCAGTTACCCAGAAGGGAGAGATCACTGCTCAGTCCGGCTGGGTATTGGTCAGCGGGTGGTGAGCGGTTGTATTCTCTTCCTTTGTTTTTTCTTTTATCATTATTATTATTGGTGGTAGCAGTAGTGATTTATGTTATACCTTAGTTAATAAAATGTTCTTATCTCAACCCGTGGGAGTTACATTCTTTTGATGCCACTCCCCATCCCTTTGGGAGCTGGGGGGGAAGAAACAGGGTGGGGGGGAGTGAGCGAGGGCTGCATGGCCGAATTGCTGACTGGGCTTAAACCACAACACTGATATACCATAAGAAATCAAGATTCCCATGTTAATATGTACAGTTTGGATAGCATGTATTTCTTCTGAATTGAATGTCTACACTTTCTTACTTTGCAGTATGATCTTGTGTAATCTGATAAAATGCCTACAAATCAAATTGTTGGGTTTTGAGGACTTAGTAGAAAAAGAAGACTTCACTGCTATTTTCTAATTTTTGTGGTTTTTTTTGTTTTGTTTTTTGTTTATTCCTTTCCCTATTTGAGATGTAATCTTCATAACTGTTAGACATGTACATCAAGTTGCTTCTAGCTTTACTGATCTTTGTGATGATTTGTCTTTTAAAATTAAATATTAGACAGACTGTGCTATTTCAGTTGATTTATGCTGTATTTTCAAAGAACATGCTAATTTGGGAAAAGTATCAGTATACATAGCACTATCTGCAAAACATTTTCTTCCTAGAACACCTACGTTTTCAAGCAGTGAAGCAGAAAGCTTTATGTAGTGGCATTAATGTTGAGAAAGTATGATTGATTATGGTCTTGTCACTTGAAATTAGTTTCAGGTGTTGTGTTCCCAGTGTTAAAGTAATTCACTGTAACATAAATGGATGATTTTTATAATATGCACATACAAGGTTAGTGAGGTAATAACTTTGGCAGTGCAGGGTAAAGTGATTACAGTGACTGTCCTCTGAGTCTCTCATGAAAGTTTGTTGTGAGAACATTGCCAGAGAAGCAGATGGTGTTCATTTCTGAGTAGTGTTGCATGGTAAGGTCATTGTCTAAGGCACAGGTCTGCTGAAGAAAATGGTGATATTTTGAGTGGGAGAAGTAAAATCAAGGGAAGTGATTTTGCTCCTGTTTGTGCCAAAGGGAATTCAGACCTGTACACAGAATTGTTACCTGTGAGACAGGGAAACTTGATGGACCTTCTTTTTGCCATGGCCTCTGAGTTTTCCTGTTGTTGGCCGTTTTCTGAAATCAGTTCTTCTAGTGTTTTATTCTCTGCTAATTGAAGTTTATGTGTTTCTTTTAGAGACTGCTTAGATTGCTAGCATGAAGCAATTATAAATAATATTAGGAGGTTAAATGAAATTTGACTATATTCAGTATTTTTCTACTTCTTTCTGCTTCTTGCATGTGCTATAAAGTCCAAGATTTTAAGTGCTAAATTTGCAGCTGTCGTGGTTTAACCCCAACCAGACAGTTTTCACTCACTCACCCCCCCTTTCTTGCCCTTCCCCTACTCCTGGAGGGATGGAGAGGAGAATCAGAAAGAATGCAACTCCCATGGGTTGAGATAAGAACAGGTATAACACAAATCACTGCTGCTACCACCAATAATAGTAATGATAAAGGAAATAACAAGGGAAGAGAATACAATACCCCATCACCAGGCGACCAATAACTTGCCCCCCAGCCCGACCAAGCACCAACCGATACCTCCTCCAACCCTGAAGTCCCCCTAGCCCTTCCGGGTAACTCCCAATTACCTCCTGGGCATGAAGTGCTGTGGTATGGAATACCTCTTTGGTCAGTTTGGGTCAGGTGTCCTGTCTCTGCTTCCTCCCGGCCTCCCCTCCTCTCTGGCAGAGCATGAGGCTCACAAAGTCCTTGGCCAAACCAAAACATCATTGTTATCAGCTCTGTTCCCAGCCCGAAAGTCAAAACACAGCACTGCACCAGCTACTATGGAGAAAAATGACTGCTACTGCTGAACCCAGGACAGCAGCATAAACAATTGCTGTGGTCGCTGCATGTTCCTGTTTGGTTTCATTTGCATGGAAATACTTTCACCTTCAAATCAATGTGGGTGCTTCATGATAATAAAACTAATGAAGCAAAATGTGCAGGATTTGAAGCATGTGGAAAGCTTACTTGACTGTTGAGATGTTCCCCAAACTTCAGAAAAACTGTTAGAAATTAAGAGTTTTCTCCTGATTATATTCTTAGAAACTAGTGTTTTCTCCTGATTATACATTCTCATGGCCTTCGGTGACCCATAGGCAGTTGCTGTGTGATAGCTGTAGATATCTGGAGTTGGTTTACACCTGAGTTAATGACAGATTATTTCATCAGCTGTGTTCTGGCTTTTCCTTGGAGAAAGCTAGGTAAGTTTTCTGGAAGCTAGCTGTAGCAATCTAGCTGATGTGTACTTTGGCCACCAGTGGAGCAGGACTGGAGTGACACATGGAGCTATCCAAACTGCCTGTGAAGCTGTATCTAGGGTGTTTCTCAGGCTTCCACTGCTTCAGTGTGAAATGAAACTGATTTGTGTCTCCATTTGTTTCTTGGGGAAAATTGATTCATGTATCTCAATCATGCTAGCTGAATCTGTTTGGTGGTAGTGGGGACTTGGATTTCTCACCCATCTGTATATTAACAGAGGCTCATTACTGAGATCCAAGTTACAACCACTTACTGTTTTTTATTGGTGGTTCAAGAGGCACAATTTATCTACCACTGTGTACAGTAAATCAAAAACTTACCTTGAAATTAATATATTGAATCTTGCCTACAATGTTGTAAGATTCTGTAAAGGAGCATAAATCTTACTGTGCTTTGTCTAAACCACTTCTTTCAAGGGATGTAGTTGCTTTTAGAACACAACAGTTATTTAGTGGGCTTAATAAATGGGTTCTTAAATTCATGATTGAAAAGCAATACTGCTGCCTCACTGACACTTTTGAACAAACGGTCTAATCCTGACAATTACATTTTATAACATTTTAAAGGTGTGTGCCACTTTTGTCCTAACTTTCAAATTGTTTATGGCCTAAACTTTGCATGTATCTATGCTAAATTTTCAATTCCTGTAGAATATAAGTAATATATTCATTCTTGCTCGCCTCATTGTCCAAATTGCTCTGGTAATTCATTTCATCACTGCTGTTAGCCAAATTAAAATTTCTCCTATTTGAAAGCTTTGTGACACAGATGCCCCTGTCCAGTGCTTAAAATGGGACATTTTCTTGCTCCAGCTCATCCTTTCTGCTAATCTCAAGTGTTGTGTGTTGAAAGAAATGTGGGTTCCCCCAGATTTCTTCACTACACTTTATAGAGTGCCAACCGTGTATGTGCTTTGCTTCCTTGCTAAAAGCTGTTTTGGAAGTAAAGGGGAGAGGAACTTTTTGAAAACTTAGCCATGTAATCCTAAGAAGTTGGGTATGATGGAAAAATCACAAACAGTGCAAGAGTAAATGCACCTGCATTTAGCGCAGTGATTTTTCATTATTTCCATTGTCTATAAAACTTGCTTCTCGTGATCTTTGTTTAGATGTTAAATTTTGGCTAACATATTGCACACTTTTATCAGCCTACTGTACAGGTTCCCAGAAAGTTGAACCTTGTTTAGAAATAATATTTTATAGCATACCAAATGCAGATGCTTGTAGGACTTCTTGTTGTGAGTAGTCACAACGGAATCAATAGGTCTTGAAGATGTTGAAAGCAATGTGTACAGCAGCATAAGATTAAGCATTCAAGAATAAAATGGAGTCATGCAAGTTATTTTGAGACCTAAATTAAGCTGTAGTGTCTTAAGTTACAATTACAGTTTGAATTAAGAATTTGGATTAACAACAGAAATGTTTAATGCAAATTTATGTAGCAGGCAAAAATAAATAGTTTGAATCACTAAAAATTGTGATGACCACCTTTCCACTTACATCATATTTTTTTTTCCATTTCTCTGTGAAATCTGGAGAATTGCTGTTTTTCTGAGTCAAGTTTTATGGTATCGCATATGTGATGTTAACATGGTTTTCCCATTCCTGCTAATGATAAAGATCTGTTGGGGAAGGCCTAAGTCTTAAACATTTTTTTTCAGTCAGAAAGAGAAATGGGAAATGACTGTCAGTAGCTCAAAGTCAGATGTGAAATAAACTGGACAACTGATAGTGGTATCAGATGACACCTGGTTAATTAATGTATAGAATCTTTATAGAGGTTGGAACACTTCTTTAAGCAGTATGTATAAGAATAAAGTATGTTCAAGTCTCATCTCGGAAATGCCTTTGCGAAGATATGTTTAAAAGAAATTCTGCTGTAAGATTAGTTAAAAAAAGAACACCCCACATTAATTTTACTGGTTACACAACTAGTTTGAACTCTTTTAAGAAAAACTGTAGCAGTAGGTTGTGGGTTTTTTTCTCCTACTGGATAGTTATTTTTTTAAACTGTTTTAAATATAGATGAATTGAGTATTTTTAGAAATGCTGGTCACTGTTGCTGTTGCAGCAGCTGTTTTCTGGGTGGTCTCATTGTATAGTATTCCATTTTACTGCAATTTCCTAAAGGGAATCTCATCTGTTAATGTATTTCTTCTGCAATTAATTGCTAATCTGCATTTTTATGCTAGAGAGGAAGTGGTAATTTTTTGTGGTTCTTATAAACAAAGATTATTTGTCAGAACATTTTTTCCTGGTAATAGGAGAGCAAGGTATGTGTCAGAGGCAGTAGAGTTGAGCAGAATCTTTATAATAAAACATACTCTGGCATCTTATGAGCAGTCTGCGCAGGCTGTCACTGAAATTGCTAGGGTTCTGTGTTCCTGAAATCTTGAAACGTGATATAATTAGCCTGCAAATACACAGCTAGGATAGTTAAACTTGGCTCTAATAATGTTGGGCCTGTTGGTGTACAACCTGGCCCACTCACTTCCCAGCTGTGGCTTCATTTCATACCTCTGACTTGTGAAGAAGCAGATCCTTACTTGAACAATGACTTGCCTCCAGGAGATCACCAGGTGCCTCTGAAGTGCCTGTATGTTGCTGCCAGGTTCCTACTGGATCTTTACTTCCTTTTCTCCTAGAGGCTAGCAACTTACCTGCCTGAGGAGGGTACTGGTTTGTCCCTGAATATCTTTACTGCAAGGATGCATTTAAAAATTGGATAACTGCTGGGTGTCTTATGCTCAACTGACAGCCCCTTCAGCTCTTTACTTGTTAAGTTTCTCTTGGGTACCGGACATAGACTGTGAAAGATGTGAGTTTTTTGGAGGTGGTTGGTTGGTTGAGGCTCCTTTTGGTTATACTTCTGCTGGATTATATCCTGTTATTTTGTAGTGCACTCCCAAACATTTTTTGCCAAATTCCTGAATTCCTGACCTACAGAGAAATACTGAGCTACCAGTGCAAGCTACCTGTCACTAGGGAGCATATTTTCTGGTTAATTTTCTAATCCTTATTGAGGAGTGTAGCTTTGCATTTCCGCAAGAGGTGTACTGTATTTTATAACTGTATATCCAGTTTTCTCATGACATCTGTTAAGCTTGAAGAAAGGTATGAACTGAAAGTTGGATGCACAAATATTACTGAGTGAGCTTTTCTTAAGAGAGGCCTCGTGCTGCTGTGTTCCACCTTTACATGTTTCCCTTAATCTGTCAGCGTTTCAAGCCTACCTATACTTAGAAGTGGGGGAGTCCCAAAAGATCATAGTAACTTCATGTGGAGCACTTTGACTGGAGGAAAGCAAATGTCACTCCTGTCTTCAAAAGGGCAAGAAGGAGGACCCGGGTAACTATAGACCGGTTAGCCTCACCTCCGTTCCTGGGAAAGTGATGGAACACCTTATCCTTGGTGCCATCTTAAGGCATATCAAGGATAAGAGGGTTATGAGGGGCAGTCAACATGGCTTCACCAAGGGGAAGTCGTGCTTGACCAATCTTGTAGCCTTTTATGAGGAAATAACGCGGTGGATGGATGATGGAGAGCGGTGGATGTGGTCTACCTCGACTTCAGCAAAGCGTTTGACACGGTCTCCCACAGCATCCTTGCGGCTAAATTGAGGAAGTGTGGTCTGGATGATCGGGTAGTGAGGTGGACTGTGAACTGGCTGAAGGAGAGAAGCCAGAGAGTTGTAGTCTATGGGGCGGAGTCTAGTTGGAGGCCTGTATCTAGTGGAGTGCCTCAAGGGTCGGTACTGGGACCAGTATTATTTAATATATTCATTAACGATTTAGATGAGGGAATTGAGTGTACTATCAGCAAGTTTGCTGATGACACTAAGCTGGGAGGGGTGGCCGACACGCCAGAAGGCTGTGCTGCCATCCAGAGGGACCTGGACAGGCTGGAGAGCTGGGCGGGGAATAACTTGATGAAATATAACAAGGGAAAGTGTAGAGTCCTGCATCTGGGCAGGAACAACCCCAGGTTCCAGTATAGGCTGGGGAACGACCTGTTAGAGAGCAGTGTAGGGGAGAGGGACCTGGGGGTCCTGGTGGACGACAGGGTGACCATGAGCCGACACTGTGCCCTTGTGGCCAAGAAGGCCAATGGCATCCTGGGGTGTATTAGAAGGGGGGTGGTTAGTAGGTCGAGAGAGGTCCTCCTTCCCCTCTACTCTGCCCTGGTGAGACCTCATCTGGAATATTGTGTCCAGTTCTGGGGCCCTCAGTTTAAAAAGGACAGGGACCTGCTGGAGAGAGTCCAGCGCAGGGCAACTAAGATGATTAAGGGAGTGGAGCATCTCCCTTATGAGGAAAGACTGAGGGAGCTGGGTCTCTACAGTTTGGAGAGGGAGCTGGGTCTCTACAGTTTGGAGAAGAGGAGATTGAGGGGTGACCTTATTAGTGTATATAAATATATAAAGGGGGAGTGTCACGAGGATGGAGCCAGGCTCTTCTCAGTGGCAAACAATGAAAGGACAAGGGGTAATGGATACAAATTGGAGCACAAGAGGTTCCACTTAAACCTGAGAAGAAACTTCTTCTCAGTGAGGGTGACGGAACACTGGAACGGGCTGCCCAGGGGGGTTGTGGAATCTCCTTCTTTGGAGACATTCAAGACCCGCCTGGACACGTTCCTGTGTAACCTTATCTAGGTGTTCCTGCTCCGGCAGGGGGATTGGACTAGATGATCTTTTGAGGTCCCTTCCAATCTCTAACCTACTGTGATACTGTGACATTGCTGTGACCTGAAATGTCTTTGTCTGAAGTGCTTTCTTTCCTCTTGAGATCTGTAAGGAGGAGGTGGTTTCGTAGCAATAATCTTTACATTAGTAGGTGTGTCTGTGTGACTTCAGCTGGGCTGGATTTTGTTACTCTTTTTGGTTCTTCTATTACTCTGAAATAGAAGACCAGGAGAGGTTTTCCATAGCTTCTGCACAAGTTAGGTATGTTTGGTAATTTGTCAAGGTTAAGTATATATGTAAATGTTTTGTATTGGCTCATCTGCCTGATGATGCCTCATTTGCCTGAGGGAGTGGGCATGAAAGTGTACTGCAGTACAGATGTTTTGTGGTGAAAATGGATTTTGAAAGACAACAGTTTTTCAGCACCCAGAGTCACATGAGAGTCTCCACATATAAGTGAAGTTTTGTAAAAGCTTTTATGTGCTCTGTAGAGGTTGAAAGGATACTGAATTAGCTGTTCAGTGAGTGGTAGAAAGGCAGAAAATGAGATGAAGTATCAGGGAAGACCAGACTGGTGAAGATATATATCTTCAATTTACATGTTGCTTGTGAAAGAGCTTTTTAGCTATATTTTTTTTTCTGTATTTTTGTAAACAAATTCATGTAAATACTAGGATCTTTCTGTTTGTAAGAACTGATGTTTAATTAAAATAATCTGTAGTCTTGAACAAATATCAGAAAGGAAAGGGTTGGATTTTTATCTGTTGTGAGTTAAGCAAAATGACATGGTTTATTAATGAATACAGCCTTTGTTTATATAAGTACATAGGAAAGAAATGGATAAAATTTGGATGTAGTGCTTAGAACTTTTTAAGTAATAGAAAACCCCATGAGTTTACCCTGTTGTTTTCCTACTTACGCTGCCAAAATGAGGTGAAGGTTGCTCTGTTACCAGCTTTGTTAATCCCAAAGGATTTGGGGGTTTGTTGTGTGGTTTGGTTTTTTTTCCCCTCCATCCCTTTGATTTGTAGACAATAAAAATAAAAAATTTGCAAATCCCAACACTCCCCCACCCTTGCTTTAAACTGGAACTGTGAACCAGTAGAATCCTTTTCGGAGTACATGACAAGGTTGAATTACTTATTTAAAAAGTGAAAAAAAAAACACCAGTTATCAAAGTGAATGAATAAAACTATGAATTGATTCTTATTCCAAATGACAAGCTTTTAAGGTAGTTTTTGGGAGAGTTGAGTCTCCAGGCACTATTTTAGAATACCAGCCATAGAATCATAGCACCCTTGTAGGCACTGTTTACATACTGGAAGGCTGCTATGAGGTCTCCACGCAGCCTTCTCTTCTCTAGGCTGAACAGCCCCAACTTTCTCAGCCTGTCTCCATACGGGGGGTGCTCCAGTCCCCTGATCATCCTCGTGGCCCTCCTCTGGACTTGTTCCATGTCCTTTTTATGTTGAGGACACCAGAACTGCACACAATACTCCAAGTGAGGTCTCACGAGAGCAGAGTAGAGGGGCAGGATCACCTCCTTTGACCTGCTGGTCACGCTCCTTTTGCTGCAGCCCAGGATATGGTTGGCTTTCTGGGCTGCGAGCACACACTGAAGCCAGCTCATGTTCATTTTCTCATCAGTCAACACCCCCAAGTCCTTCTCCACAGGGCTGCTCTGAATCTCTTCTCTGCCCAACCTGTAGCTGTGCCTGGGATTCCCCTGATCCGCCAAGCCTTTTTAAGGTCCTCCCCTTTATCCTGGAGGACTGATGAAAAAACTGAGCCCCAGAGCCCCTAACTACCTCTCCCAGGGCTCTGTAGTCCTTCTTAATGTTCTCCAGGCTACTGCTGTCTGTATTGCTAGCATCCAGATGGACCACTAGAAGTGGGTAATAGTGGGACTTACTAGAGCAGGCAGCCTCTCGGCTCCCTTGATGACTCTCGCCGGTCAGAACTGAGGCTCCTGGACGCGGGGTTTCCCCTCTCTCCGGGGTTGCAGGTGTCCTGTTTGGAGCTGCTCACCTCAGGAAATCGCATTCCACCTTCAGTGACAGTGAGCAAATACCAGCTTCTCAGTGAGAGTTGGTGATCTCTCACATTGCATGAACATATAAAGAAATGTAACAAAGGATGTAGGCTAAAGAGTAAGAGCTCATTATGCAGACAGTGATCTGTGACCTTGGGGAATTTATTACAGTTCAGATATAATGGGTAATTCTTGTGAAGTGCAGAGCCTAGTCTACTTGTCTCTTTATAGAGCTGGATTGTTTCATGTGCAGGTGTGGGGATATGTCAATTCTGTTGATGCAAAGAACAATGCATCAGGCAATGCCCGAGTATAAATCTGTGCTTTACTACTGAGGCATTAAAAAGGAGCTGTGGCGTAGTGAATGAAAGTTCCTGACCTGCCCTGTGCAGGGTGCTCTGCCAGCAGTGCTAGCACCTCTGTGCAGAAGCTATGCGGGTGTCATTGTGAGCACTTTTTTCACGTGGAAGGCTTTCCATGCCTCAGGCATGAATGCTATTATGAATAATAGAAGGCTATAAGATATTTGGAAAAAGAAATCCATTTTCTTTTAATATCTTTTTTGCATAACCTTTCTGCCTTTGTGACAGTGTACAGAAGCCACAGAGAAACATCCCAGGAAAAGAAGACACTTTTGCTTGTGTCTGTGTGTTGTGTGTGGTGGTGTGTATGTTTGTTTATTTTTTTAAAAGATCCGGTTCAACATAGAAATTTGCTACTTTATATAGCAGAAGATAGCATGCTCTCCTCTAACAGGTGATTGCTCCAGGGCCAGGATTAGTTCTTCAAGTTTTTTCCTTAGTTTTTTGTTGTTTTGTTTTTTTTTCTGTGAATATTGGGTAGCACCGTTGAAATCTACATCCCAGTCACCAAGAACTTCCCTGGCTGCTTATGTATGTTCCTTTAGCTGCCTAGTGGCATAGAAAAAGCAGCCACAATGGGGTTGTGTATCTGAGTTTAATGATACAACTTGTATTTATGTGATCCTGTTTCTTAACTTTCAGTATAAGCATTACAGTTTGGAGTAAGTGTAGTTCACATCTAAGCAAACGATAGCCTCAGCATGAGCCAGCAGAATGCTCTGGCATCAGAGGTTGACAGTATCTTGGACTGTATCAACATAAGTACAGTATGTAGGTAGAGGGAAGAGACCCCCTTTACTTGGCACTCATTAGACTACATCTAGAAAACTCAGGGGGCTCCTAGTACAACAGAGATGCTGAAAAACTTTGTTAAGTGTAGTAGAATTCTGCCCTCTACATTTACTGCCTGTCTTTCTTGACAAAGTTGAGCCTACTGTTTACCAGATCTTCGGGTCTTCTCCAGAAGAGCTTTTTTTCCAGCCAATTAGCCACCATACAGTGGTGGTGCAAGGTTTTATCATAGGTACAGGACTTCTCAGTTGTGATTGGTGAATTTCATGAGGTTCTGGTTAGCTCAGTCCTCCACCCTGTTTAGATCCCCCTGAATGGCAATTTTCCCTAAACTGTTTTTTATGTGTTTATGAACCTGATCAGGACACATTTTGTCTCCTCTAGGTAATTGGTAAAGATATGAAACAGCATAGCTCTTAGGATAGGCACTTGAGGAACTCCACATATAGCTGGCCTTCAGGTAGTGTATAAAACATCAGTGCTACCCATGGAGCATGATGACTCGTTTTCATCAGCAGCTGCTGGTTTGGTTTTTGTCTCAGTAAGACAGGCCATCAGACTCAGTAAAATGTTGCTTAAAATGCTGGAGATAGTATATGAGAGAGAGGATAGTACTGAAGGCCAAGTTACACATGCAGTATAGCATAGCCCAGGTTTGACCCTACTCAGGTGCACTGTTCAGGGAATCTCTAACTCCATGCTGTGTAATGATCTTTTGATTAGGATCACTACAGTGATCCAACAACTTTTCACCTAGTAGTCAACTTACCTGGACTATAAAGTTGCAGCTTAAATACAGTGATACTGTAGACTGCTGTATCAAAAGCCTTGCTAAAGCCAATGTGGATGGCATCCACTGCTCTTTAGTGACAGAGCTACTCATTTTGTCTCAGAAGGTAGCCAGGTTAGTTAAAAATAAGTTAACAGTAATACAAATTATTTACCTTTGGTAAATCCCTGTGTCTGTTCCTGATGACCTTGTCCATTGTGTGCTCAGAAGTGCATTCCAAGAAGACTTGCTCTGGCATTCCCAGGGTCTGAAGTAAGGCTGACTGGCCTGCTGTTCCCCAGTCATTCCTATTGCTCTGTCAGGAGATGCATGCAAGAGTTGCCTTAACGTCCTCAGGAGCCTGTCTTGATTGCAGTGGCTTTTCAGCTGTGATGGAGAGCAGGCTTATAATGTCAGTTCTCTCAGCACCCTGAGGTATGTCCCATCAGGTTCCATGGACTTGCATGAGAGGAGATTTCTTGGTAGGTCACTTAGTAATGCTGTTTAGTAGTTCTTCACTTCTTTGAATAATCATCATAATGCATAAATGTCTGGAAACCTTTTCAGTAAAGACGAGCAGAAAATGTAGAGGGTAGAATTGCTCTCTAACTTGGATTTGTCTAATTTGTAGCGGTAGTCTTTGAAACTAAAACACTTAAGATCTAATTTATTTCTATTTACTTTTGGAAATTTGGAACGGCAGTATGTAATATCCTTTTTTTTGTTTACTCTGTCCTGTCACAGTAAACATAATTAAACTCTGCACTTCTAGTATCACTTGGAAACGGTGCAGCAATTATACTTCATTGACTGCATAATTGGGCTGCAACAGAAGTTTTCTATATTTGTAGGATTCAAAATGCAGAGAGTGGAAATTGCAGAATATTTGTGGGTAATTCCATCAATTTTTAAGTTAAATTTAAAATTCTTTTTTGTCTGAAGTGTTTATTCAGCTTTTTAAAGTAAGCTCTGTGAAAACAACGATTTGCGTGATGGCCTTGAATTCAAGGAGCCTTTCATTTTGATAAAAGCAACCCCAGACAAAATACTAAAAGATAAATGTTTATGTGTGAGCTTTCTGTCCAGGTCACTGCAGCTCCATATCTTATGTCATGCAGTCTAATTGGACATTTTGCCTGCAGAGTTTTGGAGTTGAGCAACTTGATGAACTTTGTGTTTCATAAGCTGACTCTCTGTAAGCTGTGGTGAGAGTTCTGGTCAGCAGAGAGTTAATGGGGTGAGGTTTGGGAGCAAATTCAGGCTTGCTGTTGCATCTGTTCTCAGGATCAAACTGTCAATGCATTTTTCTTGTGGTTCTGGTCTGACACATGATGGTTACAGTGTTTGTGTCCAGTATCTGAAGGGGGCCTATAAGGATGCTGGGGAGGGGCTCTTCATTAGGGACTGTACTGGTAGGACAAGGGGTAACAGGTTCAAACTTAAACAGGGGAAGTTTAGGTTAGATATAAGGAAGAAGTTCTTTACTATAAGGGTGGTGAGTCACAGGAATGGGTTGCCCAGGGAAGCTGTGAATACTCCATTCCTGGCAGTGTTCAAGGCCAGGTTGGACAGAGCCTTTGGGTGACATGGTTTAGTGTGAGGTGTCCCTCCCCATGGCAGGGGCTTGGAACTTGATGATCTTAAGGTCCTTTCCAACCCTAACTATTCTATAATTCTATGATTTTATGCTTAACCGGGCCGTGAGATTATAGTTGCACTTTCTGGCCTTGGCCGTCAGAGGGTACTGCAAGAGTGTTGACCAGGTAACGCAGGAGACCTGTGCCTGAAATGCAGCTGTTCTGTACAGCAGTGGTATTCCTTTAAGGAGGAGATGAAGACATGGGATTGAGTTCTTAATTCTAAAGAAAAATGCATTGTATTTGGTCTAATGCGGAATGTATGTAAATGAAGTGGATTTTATTCTGTTGGTGTACACCAAATGCAAATAAGCCTTTTGCTAAATGTCATTAATTTTTAGTTCTGTGATTAATTTCCTGTACCTGTCAGGATGAACTGATAAGCAAAAGTTAAGAAATTATCAACATCTAAAAATTCTGATGATGTCTTAGTAGCCTCATGAGTCTGCTTGCATATGTCATTCATAGTTACTAGGCTTTTATGTATTGGTGATGTGTAGATCATTTTGTTTTTTAATCTCATGTAGTGGATATCACCTGGTGCATTGAAAGTTCTCAGTGTCTAGGCTAGTATTATGTTTTGGCCATGATGCTATGGGTATATAGGTTAATCTTGGAGTCATTAGGCTTAATTCCATGAAAGTCAGCATCAACTGAACAGATTATTTGACCATAAATAGCAGTTATGTTTTTCTCTTAATTATTGTTGAGACTGCTTAGCAGTGATTTTTATGGGCAGTTCCTGGTCTTGTTTTCTCTCCTTAGATCTTAGTTAATCTTGTTCCTGATGTCAGTTGTATTCTTCTTAAATGGGCACTTCTTATTCCTTTTTGTAAAATAATCTAAGTTAAAAGCTTTTTATCATCTTCAGAAGATCAGTGGTTCTTTCTCTCAGAATACTTTTTTTTTTTTTTTACCAACTAATGCTGATCCTGGAAAATAATGCTTTTTGGACTTATCCATAAACCAGAAAACTGTTATTAATCAACTAGCTACTCACTCATTTTGAAAACTCTGCTTCTGTTCTCATGTCTTTTCAGCTTTAAGATTATTACTTGGGCATTTTCTTTCAGCATCCTTTCAGGTTCTCTCAAGTCTTCTGTAACCTGGAATACTGCAGATGGATCATTAGTGACTGTAAGAGTCAACCCTGTGTTAAGAGCTTTGTTCTTGGTCTTAACATGGTTGTATTCATCACACCTTATCTTAATCAGAGTATTCTAGACCATCTTCAAATGGTTTAAGATCTCTGTGTATGTGTGAATTTTTTTTTTTTTTTAATGCAAATACTGCTTATTGGGTCTCTGCAGATACCATTTTACTACTTGGATATTTAGAGGGATGCCCTGCATTTGATACTGGATGAAGAGCACAGCCCTTCCTGGTGCTCTGGAGTCACTGTGGTACTGTTTCGTATCTCAGATTTTTTTTATTCTTGTCAGCACAGCTATATGCTGCATGTCAGTTTTCTTATAGAAAAAGGCATATTTCAGGTAATAACAGAATGTTTTCAAGGAGAGCATATAACATTCATACTCACAGACCCCTATCTTCAACCTATCATAGAATCATCAGGAAAGGAAGAAAGGATCGTACATGTAGAGTTTGTAAAAGGTCTTACATTTTAACTGTGTTGTACTAGGTCATGCTGACAACTGGTGGGTTAGCCTCAAGCCCTGCATTTTCATTGAAGGAAGAAAGAAATTTACAAATCTTGCCCCTTATCTAGATCTCTCAAGAGATTCTTTGTTCTTTGGAGATGCTTTACTTGTCACACTGATTTTGTTTTGGTGTTTTGTTGGAGCAGGAGTCCTCATTATCAAGCGCAAATCCATCCATGTCTTTCAGAAACAGCAACTGAGAGGTGTTCATGTATCCTCATCCCTATCAGCTACCTGTTTCCTGACAGATGAGTGTGGGGTGGGGGGGTGTCTTGTACACTCTCATCTTTTAATGTAGAAAAGAGAAAACTTGCCAAGAAGGTCCACAATCATGGAGTCATCTCACCATGTTTCCACAATGGCAACCATATGGTGGCTTTCCTGCTGTGCAGTGACTTCCAGCTCCTTCTGTTTGCTGCCTGTGCTGTGTGCGTTGGTGTAGATGCACTTCAGTTGGGCCCCCACCTTTTTTTTGGGAGGAAGCCCTAATTCATACATGACCAAGATCAGGTGCTTCCATGGTTTCTAACACATCAATAACCCTTGTGTCTTTGCTGCTCCATGTTTCTCCATCCCCTACCTCCACTGAGACAGTGGACTGAATGACTTTACTAGCACACTGTTCCTCAAACACTAGCATGCTGCCTCCAGGCTTATCTCTAGTGAGCCTGGTTTTAGCCCTTGGCCCTTCAAATCTAGTTTAAAGATCTTTCAGTGAGCCCTGCAAACTCCTGTGCAAAGGTAGTTCAATATTCAATGTGGATGTAGTTACTTGTATGCAACTGTAGGTTTCAGCATTCAAAATAATTGCATAATGATAAGGTTGTCATTCCTTGCTCTATATCTGGACACATATGCAAGAATATGATGTAACTATGTGTAGCACTTGATCAATGTTAGAAGTTTTATTTGAATTTGCTTAATTTTAATGTAATTGGCTTTTCCGTTAACTTCCCTTTTCAATCACAATATGTAGCTCCTATGTCTTCTTAGCAGCAGGCATAAATGTAAAGCCAACAAGGCAGATTACTTGTTACAGTGGCCTTCCCCAACCTCAGGTTTTCCAAGTCATTGCTGCAGTCAGTTTGATGAAACTGCATCTAAATGATGAAACTACTGTTCTAAATACTCTTAATCACTTTTTCTAGATCTGTTAGAAAAACAGCAGGTTATTTTCTTTCATTAGGCCTATAGTAAGATTTGGAATCAGCTTACCCAAGGCACTTTACTAATCAAGTGTTAATATTACAAACATATTTCTCAGAGACTTGTATTTTATTTGAATTCTGTTGTCTGATCTATCTTACCTTGCATTGTGTCTTTCCTGCTTGGCAGGAAATCCAGTTCTGCAGCAAACTCAAAAGAAATCCCAAGAGCAACTCTATTATGGAGGTCTACATTAAAAATGAACAAATGAACCACACTGCTTACTCTTGGTGGAGCCACAGCCTTGGAAAAAAAAAAGGTTATGATTAGGTGTTAACTGTGCATCTTATTGCAGAGATAACAGAATTAGCTGCATTTGGCGCTGTTACCTTCAGCTCCGTATCTGTGTTATGTCATGCTGTGACTGATAGCTGAGAAGTGGATGAAAGTAGTAACAGATGTAGTTCTATGCTAATGTAATGATTTTGTCTCTCGGATTTGTATTGGTATCTCTAGTGACGGCTGTGCAGGCCTAGCACACGTGGAGGCTAGTACGTTTGGAACATGATTCTACATTGTATGGCCTTACTGCATGTGAATTTGAATATACTGCAAATGTAGTTCAGATTTGCTTCTAATTCAGCTCAGGTCTACCTTAGTTAAGTGGCATATAATCAGTTTTGCACATCAGGAATGGACTGAAACTGTGTTGCTGTTGGTGTTCCAGCTGGTAAACCAATGAAATAGAGACTTGAGTAACAAAATATATCAGATTGGAAATGTGTTCATCGGTTTCTGCAGGTGTCTGCTCTTGTGGCATGTAAAATACCAGCCTTGAAAAATATTTGACGTGTTTTCTGACATAATTTGTCTGTAAGCAGCACTTGTATAGCTCAGTTTTGCTCTTTTCCTCCTGAAACAAAGTTTCCTTCTGCAGTTTTGCAATAGTCTTTCTCAAAGTAATAAAAAAAATAAGTACTTCCTCAGTAGTACATATCTGACTTTATAAATGCTAACCATAAGATGTTGGTGATACCTCAGTGATAAACGTTGTATTTGTCTTGCAGTTAGCTACTTGTGTATAAACCTTGTTCATGAAGTTTGAGTCAGAATAGCGGTGTGCTGTATATACTTGTGTACTGCATTGAATTGAAAATACAGTTTAATCAACTCTGCTTATGATCAGTTACGCAGCTTTAAATTAGAAGGCCCCACATGAGGCTGCTCTTTAGAAGCAGGCATCAGTTTCTAAAAACAAGGTATCTGAAGATACTTTGAGCACCTGAAAGGCTGTTTTCGTGCCTTTTGCTGGCCCATAAAGCTGCAAGTCTTTATTGTAGAAGGGCAGTGTCAGATATGCTTGCTTAATTATTTGTTATTAGAAAGTTAAATTTATCTGCAAGATGGAGTGAAAGGTCTCTGGCATAGAGAGTGATTCTGAACCAACCCTAGAACTTGCATTTTATGAGTTAAAGCAAAGATATTCTGCGTTTTGCAAGCTAGTCCTAGTAATTCCCCCCCCCCCCCCGCGGAAAAAAAGTTAATTGCTATTTATCGATGTACCTTACGTGCATTTAAATGCTTGTAATCACTAACTAAAAGAGTACTATAAATTATATATATTTAAATGTGTATGTTCAGGCATTTTTTATTATCTGAAACTTGAATCAAAAGAACATTTTAGGAAAATAAAACTGTCAGTGTTTCACTGAATTTACTATTTAATTAAAGTTGAGGATACTCATTGCTGCTGTCATCAGACAGTTGTGGAGAAGGCAGATTCATTTAGTGTTTGAATAATGAAGTTCTGAATGTGTCATTCCTAAAACAAAATGTGCCTCACTAATGAACAAGATGAGTGGTAGAATTGTTTAAATTTCTGTTTGCTTGCCTGTTAGTCCTGAGTACTTTTCTCAAAAGGGAAGTACATACCCAGTCTTCCTTATATCAACTAAGTAATTTAAAATTCTGCGAGGCACATAAGGAACATTAAAACCACAAACTGTATATATGAAACAAATATCATAGGATTTTGATAGAGATTCCAGTTTCTTTTTTTGGGGGGTGGGGTGTTTCTTAGGTGTACTTGGTTAGCCATTAGGGATATGTAAAAAACGGTTGCATTGTTACTGAAAAATAATGTGAGAATTAGCAGATTCTTGTTTCTGAGTATTTGGTAATATGCAAAAGTTAGACATGCTATTTATATTATAAGACATGTTTATGTCTTACCTGAATCTTAAATATGACTAGGTTTTAAAATGCAGTATTTGAGTTAAACAAAGTTTTATGAAGAGTATAAATATAAATGTTGCTGTCTCTAGGGTTTACTAATTAGTTTGTATTACTTGTTTTCTATCACCTCTCTGTTTATACCCAGAAGCCCTGAGGGAGGACCTTGCATGTTCTGTTTCATGGCAGCATACCATTAATATGCCTTTTGAGCACATGTTAAAAACATGGCAATTTCTTAAATACAACACTGCACACTGATTCTGACTTACTCTCTTCATTTTCCATCCACTGTGCACTACTTGGCAGGGCTGGATAAAGAAACTGGGAATACAGGGGTGAAGTTGAGCCTTGGAGAAAGGGGGGTGGGGCATGGAAAGGTGGTGTTTTGAGCTGTCTTTTGTTTCTTACCATTGAGATCAATTTTAATTGTCAATATATTAAATCACATGTCCCCGGATTGAGTCTGTTTTGCCAGTAACAGTAATTGATAAGTGATCCATGAGGTTTTTGATCAATTTTCTGCCACCCTCCTATTGAGGGAGTATGTAAATGACTGGGTGGGAGTTCGCGCTAGCCAGGGTCCACCCACCAAACTGTTTTAGGGTTTCTATTTTATGACCCACTCTCACACTCTGCGAAGAATACAGAATCACATCAAACAAGTCATCTCCTCTTGCCAAGCTGTGACTGGTGCTGTGTGCTCTGAGCAGCATACTCCAGCTGGTCAAGGGGTTCAGGACTTGGCTGGTGGCCTGGCTTCCATGCATACTGCTTCTCCTTTGGGCTCAGCCTTATGCAATGTTGGATGATCCTGGATGTGTCACCCAGGGCTATTAGTTTTCACTTATTTATTGTTTCTGAGTTTTGGCAGATGGTATAAACTGTCAGTGGCCTCACTGGTGATGTTATCTCTTTGACCTTTGTCATATCTAAAATCCACTTGTTATTGTTACCTGAGGTGCTGTTGTTATTTGGCTTTCTGGCCCAAGTGTGTTGTAAGAATGTAAAGATGTTACAAGTTCATCCATGCTTCCTTGTTTTTGTCCTGCGCATAGTGTATACTGTATGCGCTTATAGTGTATACTGGAATCATCTGAAAAGTTAGTGTTGGACAAATGTAGTCAAAGTCTTATTTTCCAGGTGATACTTTCAAACAGACTTGGACAATATACAGTTGTTTTCATCTCTCACTTATTAAAGTCATTTGGCCCATAAAGTTTGAAGTAAATAATCATAAAAAAGAAGTTAGCATTTTGTTGCATGTGCCCTTGTGTTTTGACTTACTGAGTTGAAATTAAAAAGCAGAGATAATATTTTAGACAAATAATTCCACATTAAAACTTGCTTTCTAAAACAGTGTTGTATATGGGCTATGGGATGATTGTGATTTTGCTGGAGCTGTTTTCCATTGTCTCCTAATCTCTTCCATTGTCTCTTGTATATACTGGAAAACAATTTTATTTTCTCAGCCTCAGTAGCCTGATTTTCCTTGTCCCAGATAATTTCTCTTCTGCTTGAATAGTCTGTATAGACTTAGTCTTGATGAGGTCACACGTTAGTGTGGAAAGAAGCTAGTGTTCTTACATAAAATGGAGAGTGGCATTACACGTGATTTTCAGTAACCATTAGAGAAAATGTTGTAAAAAGTGAAATTAAAGTGTCAGAACTGTGACAATTTGGAGTTTGGATTTTATAGTCATAGAGATGATGGAATATGTTGAGTGCTGCCGGAGGTATGCTTAGTAGGATTTCTCATCATCATGTTTCAGAAACTGAGAAAGTATTCAATGGGTATCAGTAAGTTGACTGTCAGTGACAAGTGATTATTTATGATTATTTGCTATTGTTTTGTTGCTGAACTACCCAGAACACGAGTGATCTATATTTGGGTCTAGTCACTTCTAACTTTTAACTGTGAATACACCTGATTTTTTTTTTAATTTATTTTGTTTTTACTATATTTAACAGTGGCTTTGCTGAACTATGTAGAAAGTAGCTTTTTATGTACTTTCTGTAGTCTGCCTCTGCATGGGTTATTTTCTATCATGAGAGTATGCTACAAGTAGTTGTGAGCAGCTTAGGCCCTTCAGGGCTCTAAGTTACTCAGCTGCCATGGCAAAACAGATTTGATGCTAGCAGCAGGAGTTCCTTGGCTAATATAAGTACTTGAGCTAGTAATTAGAGCCTCTGATCCTCTGCCAATAGTAATTACATCCTCTATTCCTCTGCCTCAAGGGTGGTGAACAGCTGTAATTTAGGCAGAACCAAACTTCTGCTGTCTATTGCCATCAGATGCTTGGCCAATACCCATTGGATATTTTCATGGCTCCCAGTGGATCATGGGCTGTAGTTTGAAGAATGCTAGAGTAATACAATGAATATTTACTCACAGGTTTTGCCTAACAATATGTTTCTTGTTCTTGCTTTGGAAAATGGGTACTGTATCTATTCAAACACTAAGGTTTGGGAAATATGTTCTTAAAAGCTTGTTTTTAATGCTCACTTTGAGGGCATCGCTATAAACTAACTTGTCCCCTGAAATGCAGTGGTAATTCCTGGTTTGGCACTTCTTTGGTTTGGGTATTCTTTTTCATGTTAAGCTGGCTTCAAACAGCCACTTACATCTTTCAGTCTTGTACACTTTTTGTTGCTGGACTCCATAGTCTTTTTCCACCCTCGTGCTGCTGTCATAATGTGCATTTATTTGTTCAGTGTCTTAATTATTTTCACTAGTCATTTCACAGTATGTCAGATTACATTAGTTAATGCAGCTTTCAGACTTTCTTCTGAATGACCAGTAGTCATAAAAAAATACAGGCTGGTGGGAATCATAGTCCTAATAGTGTCCTCTGTTGTTTTGCTGGTGTCCTGTTCTGTTCTTGAAATCTGTCCTTGAAAAGTAGTAGATGCACCTCAGTTACTAGTTAATTGTTCTCTATTTGTCTCCTAATCTTTTCAATTACATCGTTATCTGAGCAGGGGGGCTCGTTTCCTGTGATTATTTTGTTGTTTGGATAATTTAGAATTTAACAAACTGAAAACTCTGAAAATTCCCCTGTAATTGACATGCAGTACGTTTTCCTTGTACAGCCTCTGCTGTTGTGCATGGTTTGTGTTTTTTGTTTGTGTTTTGCTTTCTGAGAGATAATAGTGTCTCTCACCTAATATTTTCCCATAAAACTTGTTAGGACTGAGTGTCTTTCAGATTCTTTTCACTATCAAACATGGTGAGATTGGGTAAACCAGGTAAAAGTTATTAGTTCTAACACTTAAAGAGGAGTGTAGATAGCAGGATCACTCTAGCTTCATTTTCTCTGTGGAAAATGTGCAAAATAGTTGTCATGATATCTACTTACCTCTTGATTTTCTAGATCTTTGTTGGTTAAACATGAGTTTATATTTGTCAGTGAAGCTATATTAGTTACTGTGCAGAGGGGGCATAGAGATGGAAAGATTCAGTATCTTGATGTTATTAGAAGTAATGCTTTTTGTAGTATTAATCCTTAGGAAAGGATTGAATTGACTTTACTCTCTAGCTAGGAATGGGTTTGCTAACCTAAGGGAGTTTATTCTGTGTACTTCTTTGTGCAATTCCCCTTTTTCTTGAAAAGTCACTGGCTTTCAAATCTAAGATGTTTTCTGTTAAAATATGTAAATCCAGTAGGAGGCTTATAAAGAAGAGTGTATATAGGATGAGGGTATCGTAATGCACAACTAAAATAGCTGATGTTCATCTTTGTACTTTACTAAAGCTTTGTCTGGGCAAAATTGAATATTAGCAGTGTGTCCTTATGGCAAAGACTAGACTGGGAGGAGTGTTGCTAGCATGGTAAGGAAGTGATCCCTCCCCTCTACTCAGTATTGGTGAGGCCGTACCTGTAGTACAATGCCCAGTTCTAGGCTCTCCAGTCCGAGAGATAGATCAACATACTGGAGAAGGTCTAGCAAAGGACTGCTAAAATGATGAAGAGGTTGGAGCACTTCTCCTGTGGGGAAATGTCTACAAGAAAGACATTGAGGTGCTGGAGCAGGTCCAGAAAAGGGCAACAAAGCTGGTGAAGGGTCCGGGGAATAAGTCTTACAAGGAACGGCTGAAGGAAATGAGGTAGTTTAGTCTGGAGAAGAGAAGGCTCAGGGGTACCTTATCGCTCTGTACAACCACCTGAAAGGAGCTTGTGGTGAGGTTGGGGTCAGTCTCTTCTCCCAAGTAGCAAGTGATAAGAGGTAGTGGCTTCAGGCTGCGCCAGGGGAGGTTTAGATTGGGTATTAGCAAAAATTTCTTCACAGAGGGGGTGCTCAGGCATTGGAACAGGCTGCCCAGGGAAGTGGTGGAATGGCCATCCCTATAAGTGTTCAAAAAACGTACAGATGAGGCCTTTGGTGACATGGTTTAGTGGTGGTCTTGGCAGTCCTGGGGTAACAGTTGGACTTGATGATCTTAAAGGTCTTTTCCAACTTAGCTGATTCTATGATTCTATTCTATTCTATGAAAGGCTGAGTGAGCTGGGTCTGTTCAGCCTGGAGAAGGCGCCGCTCAGAGGGATCTTATCAATGTCTATAAATAACATGAGTCCCTGTTGAACCTTATAAGGTTCTTGTTAGCCCAAGATGTGTCCTAATACTTCAAG
Source organism: Neopsephotus bourkii (assembly GCF_033783945.1). Lineage (NCBI taxonomy): Eukaryota > Metazoa > Chordata > Aves > Psittaciformes > Psittacidae > Neopsephotus > Neopsephotus bourkii. Next base: position 1,827,122 of record NW_026900838.1, on the reverse strand, counting down.
AGCTGTAACTGAGGTTTTTTTATCAGTCTGGGCTGAGCTGTGCTCTGGTTTCTTTCTATTGTGTTCTCTGCTTTACCTCATCTGTAAGTGGCTATCTTACTAATTCTGTGAAATATATTGCTGTTGTTGTTGTTAATGTTTAGCATCAAGGGGTAAAACACATCTAACTGTTGAACATGGGAAGTAGTCTTACAATCCACATACCCCTATGCAAGCGTATCTGGTTAATGGCTATTCATCATGAAAAACTGGGACAAAAATCAGGACAAATAATAAGCTAAACACTGACTTTGAAGACTTTGAAGAATGGGAAATAATTAAGAAGATACCAAAGACCTAAACTATCAGACTATTGGTTGATGGACCACTGAAGGAGCCCCTCAAAGCCTTGAGGAAAACAAGATTATCATGTGTCTCATGGAGAAGAGCAGATCTATTATGGGACATTTGAGGGGGCTTGTGGGATTGTGTAAAAGTTGTTACGGATCATCTAGTGGAAGAGCCAAAGGCAGGAAAAGGGAGCGCAAGAAATGTACTGAAAAATCGATTGTGTCCAGTGCCCTATCATTGCAGTAATAACTTAATAAGGAAATCTATCTTACTAAATGCTATTCAGTTATTTTGCCAATTGAGAATTCTTTCTGTTCTCTGTGTTTGGTGCTAGTGAACTTCAATAGCTGCTGGGTAGCTTCAGAGGACTGAGAGGCAGAGCCCATATGTCTTGGTGAAGGATGCTGGAGAGAGCAGAGGGTTTGGGAGTCAGTGGTTGGAGGGGCTGATGTCCATGCCAGCTTCCAAAGGGAGAGTCAGGGCTTTTGAGAGACAGCCTCTTGGACAAGACCACAGTTTGTGGCCGGTTATGAGAGGCTCACATGCATGAGGTAAGTCAGCATGTATGAACAGATTAAACAATTTCTGTAGTTGGTTTGTGCATATGTTGTTTTCGTGTGGTGACTGTTCTTCTGTTTGCGGTGGTGTTCTGGTGACCAGCAGTGTTTGCAGTAGAGTGTTTGTGCATGAGTCAGCCTTGCTCCTGGCTGGGGCAAGGGTCAGGAGCTGGAAGCAGCATGGCTGTGATGGGCCGAGAAGGAAAACATCCCTGGGCCTTGAAGCCCACCAACTTCAGCTTCACTGTAGCAGCTTGTTGTGTGCACTTCTGATCTACTTAAAAGCACCAAACCACAGGACTTAATGGGGGTCAAATGGAGGTCCTGCTTCCATAGTTAAGTTCTAAGGCAACAATACTGTGTTTTATAATGAAGTAGGTTTTTTTTTGAAGGCTTGGATTTTTGTTTCATGAACTTGAGTCCTGGGGGAAGTGTTATAATCTCAGAGTATACTTTATTCAGAAGTAAAATATTTGTAATAATTGCAAATGTAAATAATCAACATTTAAAAAAAGGAAATAAAATAATGCATCTTGTTGGAGTTGCTAGTAGTTTTCATTAATGCACATGCCCTTTTCTGTTTTGAAAAGAAAGTATTTAGACATTTGGGAAAGGTCATTGCTGTTGCTGGCAATTGAGAGTTGAGATTAAGTAAAATACTTGAAAATGATGATAAGTAGGCTCATATTAATGCTGGTATTTAGCAGCACGAAATTTGAGAATCTTAACATGTTTTTAGCTCTATTCAGTAAAGATAAGAATGTAATCACTGGTACTTGAACATGCGGGAAGCTGGGGCTTAAAACTCTTCAAAGGTTGGTAAGATTTCATTTTGCTTTTTAAAAAAAAACCCACCAAACCACCCAAAAATCAATGTTGTGAAATATGTAAAACTGAGCCAAAGTATTGCAAATACCTTTTTACTTTTAGTAGATATTTTCCCAGTCTTAGCAACAAAACAAATATTTCCAAGCACTACAACATGTTGAGAGAATAAACTAGAGATGATCTGTTGTAAATTGGATACTGGGGATATACCTATAGATCCATATGAAGTCAGATGTACATGACCCATGTGGCAGAAATTTACATGAAATGCACCATCGTCATATGCCAGCTCACTGGCAAAAGTGAGCTGAAGGGATGCAGTGGTACCTATAGTGGATGAAGTGAGTTGTCAGCTCTGGGAGTTTGAAGACAGCCTCACCCCTACCATCATTTCAGCTGTGGAAAAACTCCTATCCAAAGAGTTTGAGCAATTGAGAGACGATCTATCCAGCCCCCTACTTGCTAAGACCTGCGTCTCAGCTATTAACAGAAGGTGCTCAAGAGGGAAGATACAGGAGGTACATGCCACAGGCCACTCTATGATTTTACTTTCAGGATCATGTAGAAGACATGAGAAAGTGGAATGGAAAATCTGTCTCAGTTCTGAAGGGACAGGTTCATGAATTGAAAAGGAAAACAGCAGTCACAATGATGATCCTCCCAAGAAAGTTGCTGCTCCAGGTGAGCAGCTTCCCACGTGGAATGGACGAGCTGACTTTATTCCGACTCCTATGAAAATGAATTCTAATCCCTTTGTAGAGCAAGTGGAGAATCTTGTAGTGGCTATTAGAGAGGCCCTGTCTCCAGCCAGGTGGAGGAGAGGGACAATCAGGTTTACTGGACTGTGTGGATCGGATGGCCTGTCACATCAGTCCCACAGGAGTATAAGGCTCTAGTAGATGCTGGTGCACAGTGTACCATGGTGCCATCAAGCTGTCAAGGGGTAGAATCTATTTTGATTTCTGGATTGACAGAAGGATCCCAAGAACTGACTCTACTGGAGGCTGAAATCAGCCTAACTGGGAAGGAGTGGCAAAAGCACCCTTTTTGGACTGGTCCAGAGGCTTCATGCATCCTTGGCATAGACTGTCTCATGAGAGGGTATTTCAAAGACCCAAGAAGATACTGATGGGCATTTGGTATTGCTGCCTTGGAGAGACAGAAGAAATTAAGCAACTGTCCACCTTGCCTGGTCTCTCAGAGGATCCTTCTGCTTTGGAGTTGCTGAAGGTCGAAGAACAAGAAGTGCCAGTTGCGGCCACAACAGTGCACTGATGGCAACATGTCAGCAACTGAAACTCCCTGATTCCCATCCATGAGCTGATCCGTAGACTGGAGAGCCAAGGAGTGATCAGCAGGACCTGCTCACCCTTTTAATAGCCACATATGGCCAGTGCGAAAGTCTGACGGAGAATGGAGACTAACAGTAGACTATCATGGCCTGAATGAAGTCACACCGTCACTGAGTTCTGCCGTACATGCTAGAACTAGCATGTGCTAGAACTAGCCATGCATGCTATAACTTCAGTATGGACTGCAGTCAAAGGCAGCCAAGTGGTATGTCACAATTGATACTGCCAATGCATTTTTCTCAATTCCTTTGGCAGCAGAGTGCAGGCCACAGTTTGCTTTTACTTGGAGTGGCGTACAGTACACTTGGAACTGACTGCCCCAGGGGTGGAAACATAGCCCGGCCATCTGCCATGGACTGATCCAGTCTGCACTGGAACAGGAGCAAGCTCCAGAACACCTGCAATACATTGACGACATTATTGTGTGGGGTGATAGAGCGGAAGGAGTTTTTGAGAAAGGGAGGAAAATAATCCAAATCCTGCTGAAAGCCGGTTTTGTCATAAAAGAGAGTAAGGTCAAGGGACCTGCATAGGAGATTCAATTTTGGGGAATAAAATGGCAAGATGGATGTCACCAGATCCCCACAGATGTGATCAACAAGGTAACAGCAATGTCTCCACCAACTAATACGAAAGAAACACAATTTTCTCGAGTGTTGTGGGGTTAAACCACAACGCCACTGAACTTCAGATGCCACTGTCTGAGGTTTGAAAGTAAGAGGTTGGCATCACACAGACTGTTGTGATAATATTTGTTGCTAATGAGGATCAAGTATAGCATTCTCAAGGATTACTTAAATTTATTTGAAGTTGGATAGTAACTTTCTCAAGGAAAAGGAGTGAGTACATGAAGATTTGAGAAGCTCATTAAACAGAGAAAATGCGTTGCAGTAGGATTCTTTTTCCTTAGATGTTAATGGCTTCACCCTAGTATTTAAAGACTGAATAGGAACACAGCCTTTGGCAGTGTTTATTTTGGTAAATAATTATGGTCCTTAAAAAGAAGTATTATTGAGATTTTTGTGAATTATTTTCTCTGAAAGCAATCTAAGGGTAAAATGATTTCGTTTCTAGAATATCACTTAATTTCGTTCTTATAACTCCTGAAAACGAGTTTAGCAATCCTGTTAGAATTGTTCAAATGCTAATCACTAGTAACTTTGAAAATTGTGGACTTTTGAGGAAGCTTAGGGAATAGAAGTTCTTGTATGGAAAATAAGAATGTTAGTAGTTGTTTAGAATTACTTGGTACTAGAGGTCTGTATTACATATTGTTTTATTTGGTTTTAAACAACCATAATTCTTTTTACCATCTTTAATATTTGGACAGTTGAGAAGACTGGCAGAAGTTGTGTGATCTCCTGTGGTTTTTCACAGAATCACAGAATGACTGAGGTTGGAAGAGACTTGTGCAGATCATCTGGTCCAACCCCACAGATCAAGCAGGGTCATCTGGAGCTGGTTGCTGCAGAGTACTGTCCAGGCAGGTTTTGAATATCTATCCTTGGGAGACTAATACAGCCTCTCTGGGCAACCTGTGCCAGTGCTCAGTCACCCTCACAGAGAAAAGGTGTTTCCTGATGTTCAAATGGAATGTCCAGTGTTTCAGTTTGTGCCCATAGCCTCTGGTCCTTTCTCTGGTGATCTGTGAAGGGAGCCTATCTCTCTCCTCCCTTCAGGTATTTATATGCATTAGTAAGATCCCTGATGAGTCTTCTCCAGGCTGTACAGTGCCAGTTGCCTCAGCCTTTTTTCACAGGAGAGATGCTCCAGTCCCTTAATTGCCTTTGTGGCCCTATGCTGGTCTCTCACCACCACTTCCATCTGTCTCTTCTACTGGGTAGCCTAGAACTGGACTGAATAATTGATTCCTAATAGTAAAGTCCTGTTAAGAAAATTAAATCTCCTCTGAAGTTCTGCAATAGACCTGATTTCTATACCATGACAGACTGTAGCGCCTTCTGGATGGTATAGGGCTTTAGTAATAAGGCTTGCCAAGATTAATAACTACATAATGGCTTTTTAACTCAAGATTTTCATAATGGTCTACATTGTAAAACAATAGATGAAGCCCTGTAGTAGTAATAATGACTATGGAAAATGAGATTTTAATCAAGGTTTTTGAGTGGATATATAGACACTTGTTTCTTTTCTTTTTGACTGCGTATTTTTGTCACTGCAGAAATTTTGCTAGTGTGTTTATGGTCATTATTAAAACAATTTTGGAAGACAGCATTAATAGTAGACTGAAGAAGTTTGTCATGGAGAAAAAACCCACCAAGGTTTCTGAAAGCAGCTTTGAGGGTTCTTAATCAAGAAGTAACGAATTTCATGCTTTCTAGCTGATTGCTTCTTGTGTGGTATTGGCTGGGAACTTCTAACAAATTATGCAAAGATGTTGGTTTTCTCAATTTCCTACTCATGAATGAAGGGAAGAGGGGCAGAATGCTTCAAAATCGTAACATTAAAATGTGTGTAGTTAGTTGAATGGAAGAGCAGATTCCAGGTTACGTTGGAGTAGTGGAATCAAGTCTTAGAAGGCAGATGCAGGGACTGTGAGAATGAAGACCTTGGGCCCACTGTAGGAGACCTGGTTTGAGACCATCTTAAAAACCTGAACGTGCACAAGTCCATGGTCCTGAAGGAGCTGGTGAATGAAGTTGCTAAGCCACTGGCCATCCTATTTGAAAAATCATAGCAATCAGGTGAAGTTCCTGACAACTGGAAAAAAGGAAATATAACGACCATTTTCAAGAAGGGCAAAAAGGATGATCCGGGGAACTACAGACCAGTCAGTCTCACTTCTGTGCCTGGCAAAATCTTTGAGCAGATTCTCCTGGAAGGCATGCTAAGGCACATGAAAATCAACAAGGTGCTTGGTGACACCCAGCATGGCTTCACTAAGGGGAAATCCTGCCTGACCAATTTGGTGGCCTTCTATGATGGGGCTACAGAATTGATGGACAGGGGTAAAGCAGTTGATGTCATCTACCTGGACTTGTGCAAAGTGTTCAACACTGTCCCACACGACATCCTTGTCTCTAAATTGGAGAGAAGAGATTCAGAGCAGCCCTGCGGAGAAGGACTTGGGGTGTTGGTTGATGAGAAAATGAACATGAGCCTGCTTCAGTGTGCACTTGCAGCCCAGAAAGCCAACCGTATCCTGGGCTACATCAAAAGGAGCGTGGCCAGCAGGTCGAAGGAGGTGATCCTGCCTCTCTGCTGTTGTGAGACCTCACTTGCAGTATTGTGTGCAGTTCTGGTGTCCTCAATGTAAAAAGGACATGGAACTGTTGGAACAAGTCCAGAGGAGGGCCACAAGGATAATCAGGGGACTGGAGCACCTCCCATATGAAGATGGGCTGAGAATGTTGGGTTTGTTCATCCTGGAGAAGAGAAGGCTGCGTGGAGACATAGCAGCCTTCCAGTGTCTGAAAGGGGCCTATAGGGATGCTGGGGATGGACTCTTCATTAGGGACTATAGTGACAGGACAAGGGTAATAGGTTTAAACTTAAACAGGGGAAGTTTAGATTGGATATAAGGAGGAAATTCTTTCCTGTTAGGGTGGTGAGGCACTGGAATAGGTTGCCCAGGGAGACTGTGAATGCTCCATCCCTGTTTGTGTTCAAGGCCAGGTTGGAGAAAGCCTTGGGCGAAATGGCCTAGGGTGAGGTGTCCCTGCCCATGGCAGGGGGGTTGGAGCTAGATGATCTTAAGGTCCTTTCCAACTCTAACTGTTGTATGATTCTATGAATCAATATTTAGTCTGTGAACCTGGGAGTAAGACAGCAAAACACAGAATAATGCCTGGAAAAGAAACAAAAGACCTACATGCAGCTAAAAGACAGCAGCATTGCAAAAATTAAGAAATGTTCACATGTATCAGAAGTTGGTAGTGAAATAAAGTAAATTATTTTCCAGGCTTGCTGTGTTCCAGTGCACAATTTACGTAGTTTTAAAATTATTAGGTATCTGGAATTAGATACAAAAAAGACAGAGGACTAAATCAAAAGTTACGAAATCCACTGGTAAAGGGCAAGTTGATATGAAATGGTTGATAAAATCACTGAAGAACTTTCACAGTTATGGGGAGCAGTATTGTTTGATTTGGACTTTGCTGACAAGGTAGCTTTCTAAGTGGCTACTTCAGTCTACGTGCAATTAAAACCTGAAAGATGCTGTACCCTATTGTAAGAAAAATGAAATTAATACTCTGTTTTGGGGGAAAAGTATCTAATGAGCGTTTTGGTAACTGGCAACTTCAGCTTTATGTTAGAGTGCAAGAGATGAGTTCATTTACATACCTACACCCTAACATGCAAGTGAAGTGAGTATATGGACAAGCAGTAATGATACAAACTCCAGCAACATTTCATGTATAAATTAAACAAGGTTTAATTATGAAAAATCTTGCTTGAAGTGCTAAACATTAATCTTCAACCCAGATGTTATTTATACCTCAGTGTGAATATGAAAGCTAGAGATTTCCAAATAGAAAAAGAAGCTTTCAGAAACAAATGCATCAGGAAAACAAATTATTATTCTGCATGTATTTGATGAATGCTGAACTGAACTGAGTGGAGTTCAGTGTCTTCAAAGTTCTTTAAGTACTAGGTAAATAAAGTTCTTCGCAACTGTTAATTTGTTTTTTCTGTCATGGAAGATTTGTCCTTTAGCAGCTTGAATTAACTGACTGTCCTGGGTTCAGCTGTAACATTTTTCTCCTTTCTAGTAGCTGGATAGATCGTCTTTCAGTTGTTTGACCTCCTGGAGCAGTGGCCATAAACTAAATCACAAGAAGTTTCACCTGAACGTGAGGAAGAACTTCTTTACCGAGGGTGGCAGAGCACTGAAAAGGCTGCCCAGGGAGGCTGGGGAGTCTCCCTCTCTGGAGACATTCAAAACCTGCCTGGACACATTTCTGTATGACCTGCTCTGCTTTGACAGTGGGCATGGGCTAGATGATCTCCAGAGGTCCCTTCAAACTCCAGCAACTCTGTGATTATGTTATATTGGCCCATTGAAAAAAAATAATAAATTGATAATGCCCAAAATATTTTTGCTTATTTTGTTAGTTTTGAAATATGTCATCTCCTGTCATATAGATTGTCTGCAAACAATTCATGTGGAATAAGTGTAATATTAATTGTTTGCTTCAGTTTTTATTGAGCATATTTCAGTGTAAGTGCTGCTGAAATAACTTTTAATAGTTGAAAAAGCCTTGGCGAAAATGACTTACTAATTTTGTGCAACACTTGAGATTTGTAATGTGCTGTGAAAGGTTAAAGCCCAACTTTTTTCAAAAGAAGATTGATCAGCACTAAAATGTCAACTGTCTAGGTACAGCAGCACACGGGCATGCAAACACCGTGCTCTTATTACAGGTTCCCCAGCCACATAGCATTTGCATTGTGACATTTTGTTACAACATTAGCAAGATAGCTGATGTTTCAAAATTAATCAGGTTTTGTTGGTATGAGACAGCCGGAAACTTAGTTGGGTGTTGGAAGTTTCTGTGAAATATAATTAAACTGAATTCCTGGGTTCTGATAATAGCTACATCTCATGACTTCGTAGTGGTGGCTGCAAAAGGCCTTATTAGGTTATAATTCTGAGGTATCTTTAAAAAGAAAAAAAAGGCAAAAGGAAGCAATATTAAGACTTTTTCAGAAGTACAAAACTTTCTAGACATTGTGTTTTAAATTTAATTTGAGGCAAGTATTTTGGTGCCTGTGTTTTACCTGGGATATTTATGTTTGAAATAGGATGTCAGTGTGTGGTAGAGGCTCCCTTTTAAAATAAAAGCATGATCTTGATTATGTGCACTGAGAGACACTTTAGTTGGGCTCAGTATAAGTGGAACTGAGACTTAGAGGCCTGTTCTTCAATGTAATGCTGGGTATATGCAGGGTTCATGTTGATCCTAAGTACTATCAATATGTAAAGAGTACTTTGATGTGCATAGTGTATCAGTAACAATACAGAGAATGTTATGACACAGTCCTTAAGTAAGTAGAACTAAGATGTTTCTACGGCATTATTTTTAGCATGTTTTGTATCTTAAAATTGGGGTGAGGGGAAAAAAGCAGATGCTTTTGTAGCATCTCCTGGAGGTTGTTCTTGCTTTTGATCAAGCAGAGACTTCAGAAGGATAGCTGATCTAGATAGACTAGGGATAGGAGAAAAATCCTGAAGTAGGGTGGTAAACTTCCACATCTTGGTGTCATTTCTTATTTCTCAGATACCCTGGTGAGGGGAAGGCTGGGATCTGTATTTCTTAACTCTCAGATATGTTGTGGCTACTGTGCTGTCAGTAAAAGAAGTGTATATCTGGTTTTGGTTAGGTAAAGGCTGATACGTTTTCTTGATCTGGAAGACAAAACGTTACTGGCCAGGCAGATCTTTGGATAAAGCTTGTCTAGTATTAAGGAGTTAGTTGAAACAAGTGTAGTGTCTGGTAATGTTAAATAGGTATCTCTAAATGTAGTCTCTGGAAAAAAAAAAAAAATCAGGAGAAAGATGTAAGTAGTAGCGTTGGATTACTGGACTAAAACATCATTTCATTCCACAACAGGTAATTTCTAGTTGCATATCATTACTTTGGATGTGTTACTGCTGCAGGTGCTACTACAATGTTGTATTTTACTCATATCTTTGTTTCCATTTATCTTTTACCTTATCTCTTTCTTATACTTATGACTGTGCAAGCTCATTCTCAAATAGGCCCCAGTCAGACATGTAAGAAGGAGGATTTTCTAACAGATGTACGGCTTAATGACATTTAATCATTACCTAAGAATTGAATTGAGGAGCAATGCAATTAGTATCATCTCTGTTTCTCTGTTAAAGTTTGTTTGCTAGATAGATTTTAAGTTCCTGAAAACAGGGTTGTTATGTAGTCTTTGATAAATTGTTCATGTCGGGACCTTTGTAATAGCAGGCTTGAAGAATTTCAGGAAAAGCTGGGTTTTGCTTGTGTACCACAAGCAAAAGGAGTTTCCTCTTCCTCTGCCTTACTGGTCACCACGCCAGATCCTGCTTTACCTCTAAGTTAAGTTTGTTTCTGACTGATCACAGAAACATTATTGTAAAAAGTAACTCTTTTATTAAAATTTCCAAAAGCATGTAGTGTTAGGACCTTTTGCTATTAAAATTAGAGTAATCTTGACTTTATAGGAACATGGTGGCATAAGGTCACATTGAGAAGGCTTCTGTAAAGTCTACATCCATAGAACCATGTTTCTCTTATTTTTGTCTAGCTCATGTATTAATTTTCTACTTGTTAACACTGATTAAGCTATGGTATAATTGCTGTTGCCTACAGAAATAAAGTTCTCAAGTTTATGTTAGCGTCAAGGTTTCCACATTATTTTGTTTTGCAGATCTCTCAGGGAAAATCCAGTAGATGTGTAAAGTCACTGGTTTGTTTAAGCCACTGGATAATATTATGTCTTTTTCCCTGTCTGCTTCAATCTTGGTTGAAAATCTTTCATGGGTAACGTAAGCAATAAATCTGTAATACGGGCAATTCAAACTAACCAAAACCAGTTCTAGTAAACAACATAAACTTGCATGTATTTGCTTTCCTTTTAGACAACACACTAGGCCACTGTAACCCTTCAGGTTAAAAACTAATGCTTTTCTGAACCATCAGATATGTATTGGGTCCTTTTCAGAGCAGACAGGAAAGAATCATCTAACTAAATGCTCCAGGGCGATACAGAGGGGAATAGAAAACTTGTAAGTTACAGCTTATTCCTTAGGCAGCAATGAGAGACTTAAATAAATTCACTCTTTAAAATAGTAAAGTCCTAACTGTAGTAATTTAATGTCTGACCTGAGTGGTTTTTTTAGGTTGTTTTTTTTTTCGGTTTTGTGTGGTTTTATTTTTTAAATCCATACAGCATTATTAGGGAAGCATTTTAGTGATATATTCACTCTGAATATGTTGAATTGTTGACATTGCACAGACAATGTTTCTTTCCTCTGTTCATAAAGGTATTTGTTAAATTTTATTAAAACAATTAAGAACTATCTAAGGCTTCCACTTGGAAGGCTGAAATTGAAGTTCTGGTGTCCAGATTAATATTGGTTTTCATTAGGCTGTCTTCTCTTTTTGTAACAACTGGGAAACAGAAATTCAGGAAGGGGGTGCCTGTAACTGTGAAGGCATTGAAGTGTCATGAGAAAAATAGTTGTTTTTGGGAGAATGGACTAAAGTGTCCAGAATACACTAATCCATGGTTAGTTTCTTTGCTTTCTAAGTAGAAATTTCCTCTCTTTACTTAATCTTTTAGCTACCTAATCATATATTTATCTGTTCATCAATGCATATAATGGGAAGAGGCAAGGGCCTTCACAGGGTAAATTTAATTCCCATAAAAATGTTGTCTGTAATCTGTAGTGTAAGATTCAAACCACACAGGATTTTGTGTCCCTTCTGATACTCTCATTTGTAATTTCTGTGTTCTTACTACTTTCTATAATTTGCTTGTTAGTTATCTAATTTAAGTTTAACAAAGGCCTAACAACTTTAATTATTCTGTGCTTCCTCAAAATCACTGTTGTACATCAAAATGACTAGAATCTCTACTGAGCGTAAAAGGTTAAAACAAGGTGTTATAGATGCACCTTCAATAGATTTTGTACAGACCAATGGCAGCTCTTCTTAGATTCTGTAAGACAAAAGGAAGGAAAAACCCGTAAGTGGTGCTCATCACCAGCAGACCAATGTCCTGCCAGGCCCTGAGCAATTTCTACTTTGGAAAAACTGCCCTGCACCTTTATTGCTGAGCATAATGTTACATGGTCACAGGTGACGGTAGACTTCTGCAGGTGACAAAGGTAACATTTTTCTGTTTGTTGGTTTTGAGTGTTTTTGTTAAAGCCTTTATTTTTTATGGCTGCCTTGATCAATCCCTACTTTAACCTTAATTTATCTTTTAATTTGGATTAGAGCTGTTCCTTCACATCCTTGTTTCGGAAATTTTGTGGTTCTTGTTGTAAAGGTAGTATGAAGTTGGATTGACACTGTCATCTCAGATTTCGGTTTATTCATTCTTTGTTCTTGTACTGTTAGTGGTGTAACTATTGTAGCAGAAATAAATAGAATAACATTCTAGGAAAATCTGTTCATCTGTGCCACAAAAGGCTCAAAAAACTATGCCTTGTCTTAAGCCAGACCTTGTTATGCTGAGAAGTGGAGCACATATGAAGGGGAAGCTTGTTCTGGAACTGCTCCATGGAGATAGAGGTTAAATAATTTAGGTAAAACTGTAGAAAGCCTGCTGGGAACTGTGGGCTTATCTTTAAAAGTATTTAGTGCTTGATAGTGCATTTAGTGCTTGGTAGAGCAGTCCTCTGTTGGGGAGAAGAAGTAACATAGCTTCCCAGGGATTAAGCGTTCTTTGAGATACCCTGTCAGTAGACATACCCACAGTGCAGTCACCTTCCCCTTTAAATATGAGTCCCATATGATGTAATCCTGCTTGTCTGGGTTCTAAAATAACTCAGGAGGCAAAAGCACTCTAATCCTCCTTGTACAGTGTTTTTTAAAATACGAGAGAAATAGCGTGAGTGACAGCACAGGTAGTTCTAGGATATGGAAAAAAAGCACAACAGCTGGGCTTGACAGACTGTAGAGGTAATTCACAGGCTGTGGATGTGCATGTAGACCCCATGCCTCCAGACACTCCTTGTTCTCTAGGAGTACTTAGTGCTGGATAAGGAAATAGTCCTGGTAATAATTTATATTTCAGCTTCTCTAATGTCCCTCCTAAAGGAACTTTGTGGTTTTTTTTACCCTGCCTGGTAAATTGCAGGAAGAGCCTGAGTAATTCAATAGCCTGCCTCAGCTAAAAGTAACCTTTGCCACAAACCGCTTCTTTCTGTGCTTTCCTCCTAAGCCTTCCATATTATTTTTCTCAATGTAATTTAACAAAAAACAGTGTCTTTGTCAAATGATTATATGGATGATAATCAGAAATAAATGGTCTGACAGCATATTGAAATTTTCTTATGCAATGCAGCTAATTAGGACATCTCACTTAGAAAGTAAACTGTGAAAATGATAGCTCTTTTTTTGCTCAAAAAAACCCACAACAACACATAGGGAGCAGGTAGCTCTCACATGATAAGCTCAAAAACAAGAAACTCACCTGCTACCTAAAAAATGGAGACATGTTAATTGAGTCATGGTAATCTTGTTCTTAATTGCTGTGTGTAAAAATGTCATTGCCTTCCTGATAGCATGTGAAGCTACTACTTCAGGCTTTGTGTCAAGTTAACTTTAACTTAAAAAAAACCTTAATTCTTAAAACAAAAAGCTTAAAAAAAAAAAAAAAGACTAGCAAAGATAGTAAATCCTTGATAATTTGGAATTTCATGTCCTAGTCTCATGTTTGGATGAGGGAGGAAAACCAGATCAGTTCTTGGACATCAAGCTATTAGTTGTCATCCTTTTGCCTTCATTATTACTTGAATTACCACTGTAATTGGGATTATCTTTTTCTTTTCAAAAAATACTGTTGAAAAAGGACATAAAATTCTTAGATGTTTGGAAACTCTAGCGTTAATTTACCACCACCTTTGTAAAATCCAGTTTTATTTACAGTGTGTCTTAGAGAAAAATACAGTTGTGAGGAAAGACTTTATACATCAAAATTTTACCTTTTATTTTCATAATCTGGGTAAATTAAAGGAAAATATGCTCTTTCGATTAAAATTTTTCAGATATTTTGATGAGTTCTCCTCAACTGTGTTTAAGAAAAACTGTCTTGAACAGTGTCATGAGGATCCCACATCCTCAAAATAAATGTTTGAACTAACATAACAAATTATTTGTGGTGGGAGTTGAAAGGTGTGTGTGTGTAGGGACTGTATGCTTGTCTCATGTAAAAATATAGATGTCAGTGTTCACACAAATATTATGTATCATTTAGATTCTTAATAGAAAGAGAAGTAAATGGTATTTCAGGTAACCCAGGATCTATTCTGATTTTAGCCAAGTGGAATAACTTGTCTGGTATTTAGAGGCCCTCCAACTTCTCTTCAGAAAGAGCTTCTGGTTTTGTGATTATATTTAAACCAAAATTAGAGGGTTACTTTATGGAGGACAGGAATATAGAACAGTACATGTATTGGCCCTTAATACTCAGTGGTAAGAAAATTATTATTTTTTTTTTAATCAAAACATGTTTTTTTTTTTTAATAAAAAAACTTGCTATTAACTACAGAGCTTACTCAAGTTTTAGTATACCATATGCATCTTGGTCTAGCTCCATAAAATAAGGGAATGTGGGTAATGCTTTAATTGCCAAGATATCAGCCTTTTTTAAAAGAAAGGTGAATGGATTGCTGAGACTGCTTGACTTCCCTTTATGCAGCAGTCAGATCAGATGAGTACACTTGAAAACCCAGGACTGAAAAGTGCTGTGCTTTGAAGCAGTGATTGCTGCAGGCCAGACCTGGCTTAACAGCTGAAATGGCCTGTTCCTCCTTCCCTGCTGTCCTCGTGTTCAGTAGTTTCAACTTCCACTTGACAAACCAGCTGCTTTGAACCTCTTATTCATTTAGCTGGTGGTTACTACTGCTAGCTCAAGGCGTGAGTTTAAAATTTGGTCACAGTCTGACATCTGCCTAGCAGCAAAGGTTATGAAATGGATGTGATAAATGGATGAGCTCTCAGCAAAATATTAAACTCCTTCATATTCACAGTCTACCTATGAACTGATGGAGTTTGGCTCAGATTTTCATACAAATAAACCTGTGCACCACAAGCACAACACGTGCAGCTTTTTTCTGGGGTATATTTATTTGTAGATTATAAATAGAAATTGCAGCCTGCTAGTTAGTCCATATTAGTATAATAGAAGGGTTAGGGTTGGAAAGGACTCCAAGATCACCTAGTTCCAGCCCCCCTGCTATGGGCAGGGACACCTCACCCTAGGCCATTTCGCCCAAGGCTCCGGCCAACCTGGCCTTGAACACAAACAGGGATGAAGCATTCACAAATTCCTTGGGCAACCCATTCCAGTGCCTCACCACCCTCACAGTAAAGAACTTCCTCCTTATATCTAACCTAAACTTCCCCTGTTTAAGTTTAAACCTGTTACCCCTTGTCCTAGTACTACAGTCCCTAATGAAGAGTCCATCTGCACCATCCTTGTAGGCCCCTTTCAGACACTGGAAGGCTGCTATGAGGTCTCCATGCAGCCCTCTCTTCTCCAGGCTGAACAGTCCCAACTTTCTCAGCCTGTCTTCATATGGGAGGTGCTCCAATCCCCTGATCATCCTCGTGGCCCTCCTCTGGACTTGTTCCAACAGTTCCATGTCCTTTTTACGTTGAGGACACCAGAACTGCACACAATACTCCAAGTGAGGTCTCACGAGAGCAGAGATGCAGGATCGCCTCCTTCGACCTTATGGCCACGCTCCTTTTGCTGCAGCCCAGGATATGGTTGGCTTTCTGGGCTGTGAGCGCACACTGAAGCTGTCTCATGTTAATTTTCTCATCGACCAACACCCCCAAGTCCTTCTCCGCAGGGCTGCTCTGAATCTCTTCTCTGCCCAACCTGTAGCTGTGCCTGGGATTGCTCCAACCCAGGTGTAGGACCTTGCACTTGGCATGGTTAAACTTCATCAGGTTGGCATCAGCCCACCTCACAAGCGTGTCAAGGTCCCTCTGGATGGCATTCCTTCCCTCCAACGTATCAACCGAACCACACAGCTTGGTGTCATCGGCAAACTTGCTGAGGGCACACTCAGTCCCACTGTCCATGTCACTGACAAAGATGTTGAACAAGATTGGTCCCAACACTGATCCCTGAGGGACACCACTCGTTACTGGTCTCCAGCTGGACATTGGGCCATTGACCGCAACTCTTTGCGTGCGGCCATCCAGCCAGTTCTTTATCCACCAAGTGGTCCACCTATCAAATTGATGTCTCCAATTTAGAGACAAGGATGTCGTGTGGGACAGTGTCGAACGCTTTCACAAATCCAGGTAGATGACATCAACTGCTCTACCGCTGTCCATCAGTTCTGTAGCCCCATCATAGAAGGCCACAAAATTGGTCAGGCAGGATTTCCCTTTAGTGAAGCCATGCTGGCTGCCACCAAGCACCTTGCTGTTTTTCATGTGCCTTAGCATGCCTTGCAGGAGAATCTGCTCCAAGATTTTGCCAGGCACAGAGGTGAGACTGAGTGGTCTGTAATTCCATTTTCCCCTTCTTGAAAATGGGGGTTATATTTCCCTTTTTCCAGATGCTGGGAACTTCATCTGACTACCATAATTTTTCATATATGTGTACTTGCTGGAGCCAGCAAGGTGAAGCTACGCTGATGGTGCTATAAGTATGGTGTTTTGTTTTGTTTTTTTTTTTAAATAAGATTCTTAAAGAGTGTATGTATGACTATGCATGCTGTTTTAAGTTACCTGTACATACTTAAGAAGTTGGTGGTGATTGATACAATGTAAAACATGTTGAAATTTTAAATTTGTATGAAGGTAGTTTTCAATATACAGCTGAACTTGGCAGCAGTAGAATCATGAAATGCGTGTTATAGAATTATTAGATATATGTCAGCAATATAGATATTAGATAATATAGATATTAGATAGATATTAGATAAATGTTAGATATATGTCAGCAATATCCAAAGTGCAATGCTTGTACCTTTTACAGGCGTAGGTAGATACCTGTACACTGATAGTAAGAAAATTTAATAATTGTTTTTTTTCTAATTATTTTAGTTAATGCACCACTTAACTATTGTTCTGCAATAGTGTGACATACTTGATTTTTTCTTTTAGATTACTAGGTTTATTCTTTCAGAAAAGTTTAATGTTTTAACTTGGCATAGGAAAGAGTTACAAGAAAAATACACTTAAAACAGTCAAATTACAAAATACATTTATGCCTATTGAAAAAAAACTAGTGTACACAGGTGTGTCTGTATAGAAGCCATATAGCTGGAAGAATTATGTAAATGTTTGTGTACAAATGCAAATATTTCTGTACAAATGTAAATATATTTAATATAGCTTAATGGACTGTACACATAGTGTGATTTCTAGAAGGCTGTTTAGGTACACTATGACTTCTAGTTCAAATGTTTGGAAACAAGTATATCTTTCAGTGGTGTCTTGCTATTTTTTCAAATAACATTGTAATTTTTGAGAAATTATTTTTCACTGTTTGGCTTCGTTAACTTGTAAATATTTTGCTAACTTACAATTCAGGATGTTTGTGCTTAGTAATTTTTAATAGAAGAAAGTATGTCTCGTCTGATGTTGTGTAAAGTCTTATCAGCACAGGGTGATTTCTTCCATCATTCCTGCTGTGTGCTGTCAAGTGTTTTTAGCCAATATTTTACAAATTGGACTTCTGCTTTCTTTTAGCTGACAGCACGATCGCTGCCATCCATACAGTCTGATGAGCGACTACAACCTCTGCTTAATCGTCTCAGGTAACATAAACTGGAAGCACTAATATATTCTTTCATGCAGATGAAAGTGATGCTGTTAGTAGACTGTTTTACTTACAGAGTTGTTTGGGTTGTTGTTTTTTTTTTTTTTTCACACACCTTGTATGTGCCAAAACACCCTGACAGTATCCCTTCACCCTAGCAAAAGCTTTATAAATCACATGAACCATAATTTACAGAGCTAGTGTTGCTTCTAAGTAACAGGAAAACATTTGTAGCTTTTATAAAAGTGTTTTAAATAGTAGATGCAAAGTTGTTAAGCTTTACAAACAAAACAGATTCCAAATTACACTGCTCAGAGTATGGGCCTTCCATCTTGCATGTATTTTATGCTCTATGGTCTTTCTGAAAGATTTCACTTTCACTGAAAAATTGAGTCCTATTTTGTTCTTTTGATGGACATAAGGAAAGATGAACATGTGAACTGTCAAGGCACCCTAGAACACAGCTGAAATAGTTTGCCTCTCTCTTAGTAGTTATACAGTATATAGAAGCTTTCTGCTTTCTTTGAATGTGGTGCTGAAGAGTAATAAAACATACTTTTCTGATCTTCTTTGGGTTAAGCATAGATCTGGTCTCTTTCTTATGTATGTGATTAATTTTTACCACTTTATTTGTTTGGGAGAGTTTTCTTGCTGAGGTAGTATGCAGGAGGACAAAGTCCATACGATTACCAGGAGATGCATTGCCTTAGAATCACTGAATAATTTACCTTAGAGTGAACCTTTGGAGGTCATTTAATCTAGCTGCTACTCAATGCAGATTCAGTTATATCAGATTGCTCAGGTATTTATTAAGTTGAAATTTTAATATCTCTAAGGGCATAAATTTGCTTAAATATTGCATGTCAATAATGAAAACTCTATTTAAACATATACAGCTTTCCGTTAAGATTGCTGAAATGATGTTGGATGAATTAGAAATTGAAACAGTGAGGCTCCATCACGACAGGACTGCCCTGGAATTAGAATGCAGATCTAGTTAGCATTCTCTCTATTTCCTATGCTGCTCTACTGCTCTGTACCCAAACCCGGATATTTTATTTTGGTTAAAAAAACAATAAATATTACATAGGAACAGCTTTGTGTTTTATTGCTTTTAGTGTATAAGAGAATAGCAAAAATAGCTTTGATTCTATCTCTGCTTAATATGATTGAAATTTGTTCAAGAGCAATGAAAGAACAAAAATATTGTAGTGTGTTACATAGCTGGTTGGGTGATACTTCTGGATGCCTATAACCTTCCATCTTACCACGCATTCTACTGGGATTTTAAAAAATATACCTCAGTGGCATACCTTTCTCCGTTTAAAGCTAAAGAGCAATTAGGTTGGCTTGTTATAAATCGTTCTTCCTAGGAGTAATTACTGAGAAACTTGAGATTTCTTTTGATGCATGCTGTGCCTCTGTGTGAGCAGGACAGCAGTCAGGCAATCGCAGTTCTCTTTGTGCTCTTTTTTTTAATATGGGAAAAGGGAAGGTTGTAACAAAAGCTGGTTTAATAGCAGCTACTTTAACAGGGATACTGCATTCATGTAAAAGGTATTTTTGGCACATCCTTAGGTGAACTTGGGTATGTCACCAACTGAAAAAAACCTATACAAATGTTTCCAAATTGCCTTTTTTGGAAGTTCCTTTAAAATAGGCAAAATATATCAAACCTTACAACTTGAAAAACAAGCTCTGGCAGTGAAGAGACAGATGACCAGATAGGTCTGCTCTGGTGTTTATTTCTGAGGATCTGTGATTTGCTTTTGCTTCATTTTGCTCATAAGAAAAGAAAATATTAGTTTTTCACATATATATATATATATATATACGTTGTGTGAATTCTTGCAGCAGTATTTATTTTTTGCATAGTCAATAGAGCTTTATCAGGGGAGCAAAAACTTTTGATCGAAATGTATGAAAAAAGCATGCAGTTGAAGGTTACAGAGTAGTTTGGTTGCTAATACCCCACACATTTTTTAGAAGTTATTCATGTCTGCTTGTGATTTATAAAATAGCTAGTCCTCAGGAAAGGTCATTTTACTGTGGGTTTTGTCCATGTGGATTCTTTAATCCAGCTTTTTTTTTTTTTTTCAAATGGATGTAACATATTTTGTAATTGGACTCTTTGGGACTAAGTGCATGTTTTTTCTGTGACTTACGTCCTCTTTTTGTTCTATTCTGTTTCATTGGTACTTTCTAATATTAATTGTACTAGACAAAAAAAAAAAAAAGAGAACATTTTTATCTAAAAGTGGTAAAATATTTGATACAAGATTATCCTTATGGATTTCATTTGCTGGTTCCTTGAGCTCCCTGGGACAGGAATCCAACAGCTTAGCTGCTAAGGCCTCGTGACCAGTGCTGGCCTCCTTATGCCCCACTCCAGCCTACCACATATTCTGAAGGGATAAAACATACTCTTTTTTCAGAGCATCACCTTCAAAGGCAGTTTGTAGGGTTCAGCTCTTTGGTGGGTGGTGTCAGGTATAAAGAAACCTTGACCTTGTAAAGGTCATATACTACTATTCAATATAAAAGTAAGGAAACTTTCATGAAAAACTTTTCCTGTTTGCTTACCATGCTGAGTATATTTGACCTTTTCAAAGTCTGAAAAGTAGAAGAATTTCTTCTTCTCCCCCAACTTGACATTTAATTTTCTGTCCTTGCAGTAAAGTTTTCTACCAACTCCAGATATAATGGTCAGCAAGACTCAGAGAGTATGTCCTCTTATTAACAGTAATTTCTGAAGTCTTAATTTGTTCACTTATGGTGTAGGAAAACTTTTGTGTCTTCTCTTTGGACCTCTTCTTCATGGGCCAATTCTTTCTGCAGATGCCAGAATGAAGTAGTCTTCTTTAGCATAGCAATATTTTTTCAGTATTGGTATGATTATCATAATAGTGTAGGATACAAGCAGATGATCTACAGTGATTATGGTAGAGCAGCTTGTATCACATCCTGGGGTGTGATAACTGACTGGTCATTTTCATAATTGGTTGTTTAAAAATACTTTGCCTAAGCAACAGCTGTTTTCTGTTCTGTACTTTGATTGTAATATTGAGGGACTGTGATTTTTGTCTGTAGTTTGCCTGAGTGATGCAGGTCTGGTTCTACAAGGGAATTTAGTAATAGACATTGCGCAAATACTTTTAATTATTTATCCATTGTTGTGTAATGAAAAAAAATATCTATTAGAGTATAGTAAGCTTGCTTAGTGCTCCAGTGTGTGCCAGAAATAAGGCTAGACGGCAAATGAATGCATATATAATTAAACTGTTTGTACTGTAGTAAAATCATCTCTTAGCTCTATGCTTTTTGCACTATACAGCATTGAAATGTTACAAAATAATCTGTAGTACCAAGTATCATCATTTAGCTAAATTCCTTTTTCCTGGAGTTAACCTCTATAAACCTTCAGAAGATGTAAGAAATGATCTTTGTAAGCTAGTTGCAAAATCCCTCTTGCAAGAAGAAATTTGTTTTTACCCAGTCTTTGCTGATTTTTAGACCAGTATGCTGGTCTAAAATATTTGCAGCCCGTAACTGGTTAAATAATTTTTTTCCAAATTTGTAAACTTAAAAAAACCAAACAAACCAAAACAGTTTCACATGATGCTGTATTGCTTGTTTTATTTTTCAGCCATTCTTATGTGGGCCCAGATTACAGTGTGCAGAAGAACACAGGGAAAATTTCTCTAGACCAGGTTGATGCTGTAAGTCCTCTGTGCTTATTGAGTTATATTGTATGTTCATATGTAACTTTTAAAATTTGAGTATTCTTTGTACAGACAGCATATAAAGCTTTGATCTTTATTAGTTCATATTTGCTTTGTAACTCTTGAGTACTACTTGCATGAAATTGTGATAAAGTTTAAAATGGAGCAGAATTCACTGAAAATGCATCTAATCAGGCTTTATGCTGGAGCTATAATGAATTGCCTAATTTGCTGCATAATTTTGTGTGCTTTCACAAATACATAACAATTATAAGCAGAGTTTAACAAAATTTTCTTATTTAATAGTTTTGCAACCCATGATGATTATTTTATGATTATTGCATTGCAGTATTAGCCTTTTCAGTGCTCTTTTTTGGACTTCTGATTTGAAGGGTTTTTCAAAACAAAGTAAATGAAATGGATTGTAAAATCACATCATTGGTGCAGAGACAATTAAAACCACATTACAACTCCTTTATCTGAACTTTGATAATTTGTGTTTTCAGTGTCCATCTTAACAGTGTTCCTTTGGTAATGAATTCCATGGCATGACTCGGATGCTAAAAGTAAAAATGCAAAGCCCGAGTAAACTTGAATGTTACATTTTTCTGTATCTGAGATCTTGCTTTACGAGAAATGGTGTTCTCCTAGGGAAAAAACTGCAGGTCATTTGCAGTGGATTTTACTTATGCCTGTAGTTTTTTCAAGATGTTTAAAAAAAACCCCATGCCCTCACATGATCCCCCTACTACTCTTAAGAAAAGTCACCTCTAAGAAAGATCATCTTGCCATTCCAGAAAGTAAAATAAAGAAGAAAGAAACATTGTAATGGAACTGTGGGTGTATTTTTCCTTACAGCAATTAAACAAACCCATCTTACTTTTTAGTGTGTTACTACCATGTGTATTACTCTGTCCTTTGGAGTTTGTTCTGCAGGTGGTTATTGGCTGTGAAGGCTTGCAGACACACTTAGTTACCATTAGTCCCAAGGCACTCTGCAGATGTGTATCTTTTCTTCCAGCCACTGGCTTGTTCAAGTGATGCCAGTTAATAATCACAATAAGCATATATCTGTCCTACAAACAAAACGATTAGTATGCCTTAAATACAAGTTTCTCTCTTGACAGCTTTCTGTGAAATCATTCCCACTGTGCATGCGCCAGTTGCACAAAGCTCTACGTGATAACCATCATCTCCGTCACGGGGGCCGTATGCAATACGGCCTGTTCTTAAAAGGCATCGGCTTGACTCTGGAACAGGCACTGGAATTCTGGAAGAAAGAATTTATCAGAGGAAAAGTGGATGCAGACAAGGTAGTTAAATGAAAAATATCTAAATATGTGACTGTGAGGATGTAATTAACATGCATATTGTGCTACATATTAGAATAGATACTTCTTAAAAGTAGATAATTGGGCACAAGGCATAGTAATGTCTATGATTTTATTCATTTTGTTGGTCATCCTCCTGAAGCCTGGGGATACAAAGCAAGCCACAAAGAGCCTTTTTATAGGTGAGGACTAGAAAAGTCTTATTTTACTACTAAATCACTAGGAAACCAATGGCCTTTATGAAATACATATGAATGTGACTAAATGAATTCACCAAGCAGTGACCACAAACAGTACTATCTGAAAAGCAAGGTTAGCCTTTTTTGTTAGTTAATAAAAAAAATAATTGGACAGCTGTGTATGCAGTGTGCTTGTCTGAGCAAATTTACAGTCTAGTAATAAAAGTAGAAACTGAAGGTGAGCAAAGACAGAATATTTTCTAGACAATAGTGAGAAAATGCTGTTCAGTGCAATAGAAGGTATTATTAGGTGTATTAGTCAATGACCTAACCCTTTCTAATATTGCTGAGAGTACTGTGAGTGAGGAAAGTGTAACATACATGTGCTGTGTTTTTGAGAGCATGAAAAATGTATGCTGATTTTTGGAGTTTTGTGACCCGTTCTTTACCTTGAACAAGCTAGGTAGAATCAAGCAGGCTTTTTCTCTCATCTATCTGCCTGGCCTGTGTATGTGTTAGAGCAAAAATTCCCAGATCTTATGACAGTTTTGTTTGGATTGCGATACTTTGTGTTTGATGTTGTGAGATCTTAGCTTTCCAGAGTGCTGTGAAGTATTTTGTAGTGTTTGGTAGACAGTATTTTGTCAGCTTAGGTTCTGTGGGACATGGCTATTTATACAAGACATGGGGCAACAAGTACTGCTGGTGCAGTGAATTATGGTATGTATGTCTTCTTCAAGTCCCCTAAGCATTTTTGGCACACAACTTCCTTCCTGTTAAGGACTTCAGTCTCTGCTGAGATAGTTCCAGGGTTTGATTTTCCTGGCTGTTCCATTTCTTTTCCAGATGATCTTAGGAGGTCCTTGAATCTGGATTCAGGTGGGAGGCTTTACCTTGACTGCAAACAGCTGGTGGGGAATGTTTCTAACAGGGCCAACCACAAATTCCATGAGGGGAGGCTTGGACTAGAGACCTCCTGAGGTCCTTTCCAGGTTGAATTATTTTGTGATTCTGCGTAAAGGTATAAATACATTTTTGGGAGGACCAGCCACTAGAGGGAGACAAGATCATAAAAAATAAGCAAATTTGATGTACAGATGTAAAGCGGAAGTGCTTATGCTATACTGCTTTGTAGGTCTATACAATTATAACACACTCTCCTCACCCCTGTGTGTTTAAATAAAAATGGAAATAGGCACTTGGTAATCTGCAGGACAGTGCTTTTAAACACACACAACTGTCCCCAGGGCAATTTATAACGCGTGGATGATGTGGTGGTTCCTTAAAGCAACCTCTACCTCCTTAAATCCCCAGGAATATTTTCTTTATCAGTCACTTAGCTACATTTGATTTTGGTATTTTACATTCTCATTTGTTTGAGTTTTGGGGGTCGATTTGCAGCTAGATTCCTTTTTTACTTGCCCCCTTTATATTGGGTAATGTTGCCTGCTATTTGGGGAACATATTTTGATTCATAAATCAGAAAAGCATCTTTATTCTGTCATATTTTTATTATAATTCTCTAATTAAATGTAATTTGCTGTGTTTATTCTTGAATTATTTTAAACTTTCCAAATCTGCAGCTTAGAGAGACATGTTGAACAGCAAGCCACAATATTTAACAACTAAGAGATAAAGATATAAATATAATTGAAATTCCTCTATACAGATTAAAATCTGGTCTTTAATGGTACATCACTAGTACTGTAATGCAAATAGATGGCCAGATTGAATTCTCAATGCATAAAGGCTACTACAGAACTTTAAGAAAATGTTTGCTGTCTTCTAGAATGTATGTTAAAAAAACAGTAATGGAAGAGCAGCATATATTACCTGTAAGCACTTATGCCCCTGAATTCTGTGGAAGTGTTTGTCATGGTAATAACGCATTAATATAGTTAAACATGTTGCCCTTGCTTTCACTGATTATCATGGGACTAGATAGTCAAGTTCTTGATTAAATTGTATTTTTGTTAAACTTCTAATGAAATGAAATAAGATTTTTTCCTTCCACCAGCAACTGTGAAAATTAGCTTCAGTAGAACCATTTACTGTCTGTATTTCTCTTTCATTATTTGGAAATTATCGTTTCATACTGTAGTTGTGGTGAGATAGAACAGGTGAATTTTAAAGATTTTCCATGAAACGTTTTTATTCTGTACTGGCAAAATGATGCTATTCGTAACATTATTGTACGTTGAATGGCAATACTTACAAGGTATAACTGAGCATAAAGAAAGTATTTTTTATGGTACGTTTCCAAATGTTTTTTGTATTCTACAAAGTTAGCTCTTGAAATGGATTTAATAGGAGTCATTTTAAAAGTGATATAATTGTCAGAAGAAACATAAAAATCCATTTTCATGTACAAGCTCATCTTGCTGCCTAAACTTACAATTCAATTTGTATTTAAAGAAAAGGTTTAATGTAAGCTTGAAGAAAAAACAGTAATGTGCAATTTTTATGAGGGCTTCAAGACAGTAAGTAGTCTAAGTGCATCCTAGGCACGGAGGCTTGAAGTGATCTTTAATTTGAATTTCAACCCAAAAGGCTTAAGAAAAGGACTCTCAGAGATCACTATTCCCTATTTCTTTTGTGTGGTTTGGTTTGCATTTTGTTGAGTGGTTTTAGTTTTTTTAGTATAGTCCTTTATGGCATTTCTCTGAACAGCCAGGTCTATGAAATCCAAGTATTTGTGCAAAAGTGTGAAATGACTCAACCAAGATGCCACAGCTCCACTATGGCAAAGAAGCTGAACAGCCTTTGCAACAGTGATACACTGAACACCAAGTTAAAAATGCCCATAGTCTGAGGTCAAGTTAGTTTCCAGAAATCAGCTTTATAACAGTGCATCAATCATCAGGAGTTCTACTCCTTTGATACAGCTTCATTAATGTTCTATTTTTTTGTTATTTTTGCATATAAAATGAAGCCTGGAGTTTACCGTGTACATTGTTCAAATGGGACATATTCATTGTTGAAGGTGATATTCATGTGAAGAGAGATGGCTGCTGAGATTGATCAGTTGGTGTGATCTTGCCTGAAAAGTTACTTTATATTTTAATAAACAATATGCAGAAGAGGTGTTTTGAGTGAGTGTTTTATAGTGAAAATTCAAACGACTAGGCATTAGAATTAAAAGCATGACTTGAAGCCATAAATGCATGGGTTGCTGTTGTTGCTTGCATCTGAGTGAAGCTGAATTAATACTGCTTTCTTGTTGGTTGTAGCTGGAAAAAGATTTTGTTTTCCTTTGGCCATGGTAATTTGCTAATAAGAAGCAGTGAGGAGTTGGACTCAAATCCTGAGGACTTACATTTTAGATAGCCATTATTCTTCCCCATTTGATTCCATATGAATGGTTGAAGCTGAGGCTGAAAACTGGGAACTTTTTGCAAAACCTCTGTCTGGCCATGGAGTTCAGCTGAATGAAAATAAGCTTCCTTTGCCATTAAAATTGAGTTATTTTTGACATTAAATGTATCACAGTATATGTATTAAGTCTATGCAAAACTCTTGCAATCATGTGTTATTTTTATTAAAAGTTCTGCATTATAGATGGGAATTCGTCCTTTGTGTCCTATGCTTGCTACCATTCTTCTCTTTTGTGGAGTACTTGAGAATTTGGAAAGATTTGGATGAATACTGCTGGCATATTATTGACTGCATGGTTTGATTTCTTCAATTTGCTTGTATACCTATTGAGCAAAGCATTGGGAAGGAAATGGGTAATGGATTGTGGAAGTGAGAGGACTGAGAAAGAATGCTCGCAGGGGTTGCATTTGGTTGTATTCCAAGCAGTATGGTGCTTAGGGACATGGTTTAGTGGTGGACTTGGCAAGTGTTAGGTTTACAGTTGGACTCAGTGATCTTAAACGTCTTTCCCAAGCTAAATGATTCTATGATTCTGGGTAGTGATTACTGGAAAGATACTGTTAACTTTTAATTTTATATAAACATATATATAATAAATTTATATGTTTTGTGTGTGTATGTGCATATATAACATGCACATGATTTAATTGTATTCAGAAGTTAAAAAAATTGGACTAAGAACAGTAATATAGGGCAGGTGGTGCATAATGTACTATTGAATTCAACTAGTTAACTTGGGTGGTATTTAAATTTAAAGGTAGAATATTCACTGGTAAAGAGATGCTCTCCCACCCCCAAAATTAATGATGCTTTCTAGTGTCAATTAACGGAGTTTGTATTTCCAAAATTAGCCATGTTCACACCCTTCCCACATATACCCACCCTCCCCCAGTGGTAGATGCTTCATCAATTCCCTGTACTTTTTGGCAGGGGAGTAATCTTCAGCATCACTTGGTACTGTTTTCTTTCAGTGTCA